>NC_138548.1:343129515-343432015 GCF_964273705.1 Natrix helvetica
CCCGCAGGCCAGATCTAAGCACCCCATGGGCCGGACCCTGCCTCCGGGCCTTGAGTTTGACACCTCTGCTCTATATTGTAGTGCCCAGAACTAGACACTATACACAAAATTGAGTCTGGCCGGGGCAGAGTAGAATAACTTGCTGTGATTTGGACCTGTGTTCCCGTTAACACATCCCAGGGAAACTTCCGCCTGTTTTAACAGTTGCATTTCAGGTTCATGTTGAATTTGTGGCCAATAAGGTCACTTGGATTCCTTTCACATGGACTCCTGCCAAGACAGCTGTCTCCCATCCTGCCCGTGGGCCTTATATTTCTCCTGTCTTGTTTGTTGAACCGGTTTCTCCCTGCTAAATTTGCAAATATCGGTTTCAGCCCATCGTTCATGCCTATCTAGCTCTTTTTGAATCTTCTTTCATTTAAAGCAAGGGTGTCCAACCTTGGCAACTTTAAGACTTGTGGACTTTTAAGACTTGTAGTATTGAAGAATAGAAGATGCCAAGTTTGGACAACTCTGATCTAAAAAATTAGCTGGACCAACTAATTGTGTATCATGTGCAAATGTGTAATCTCTACCCAATTTCCTCATTCATATTGATAAAAATGTTGAACAGCACAAGTCCCAGCACAGAAGTGTGTGTCCCGCAGTTCAATGTTTCCATCCAGGTTGTTGTAGACCCATTCATTAGCACTCTTGTGATGCAGTCATTCATAACATGAACCCATTAACCAACGAATGAGCAGCCTTCTATCTATGGGAAGAGAGTTTTGAGGAATGCCACTGTAAACCAATTTAATCTACGTCGGGAAAGACTTTTTTCATTTTCTGGTTAGTTTGTAATTCCCAGATAAAAGATAAACGCTCAAAATAAATTTCAAACAAACTTTATTGGCTACCAACTGGAATACAGTAAATTTAAATTGGAAAAAAAAATCCCAAGTCTATAGGAATACAGACAGAAGGACAGTAAACATAAGATATAAACAAACTTGATCGATAAAACATATTAAAAAGAAAGTTTAAGAAAAAACTTATGTAGACAGAAGTTAAAAGATTCCCCCCCCTCCCCAATGGTACTTCCCTTCGGTTCAGCTGGCCAAGTTACAGAAAATTCTGATTAAGCTAACTGCATCAGTTCCTTCTATACCTAGTATATTTTCAGAGGGGAAACCCCTTATTCTTTGTGAAGTTGACAAGGTTTAATTAATTGTTACGGCTAGCAGCATGCCTATTTTTTAAATATTTAAATTAGCAGAAGTTGGGTTCATACATTGTGGCTAAGCCAGAGTTTTAACTGTCAATATTCTGCAGCTGCCCAGTTTGCATCCAATTCAAAGCCCAAGCAAACTGTATGGTGATTCACTGCAGGAATGAAGAAACTTGACTTTCAGATGTTGCTGAAGTATAATCCCAGCATTACTTACCACTGGTCCTACTGGTTGGGACTAACTATGGAAACCATCATTAATTGGAGGGCTTCCGTTTCCCCATCTTTAGGTAAACGTAATATATAAATCCACCCCATGTGCCTGTCTGTGTAATGTTAGCAAAAACCAGTTCTGCACCACCCCTAATATAAATCAATATAAATAAAATAAAATGAACAGACTGCCCATTATTTTAAGCTACACATGGTTCTCATGTTGCACGTTTGCATTTAGCTTTTGCCAATTGAACTTAATCTTTATTTTTAAAGAAAAATATGGGAACACAAGCCAGTTTATGTTGCAAAAGAGATCAATAGCATTTGTGGAACTGTTTATTATGACACATCTATGGATTATATGTTTTATTTAGAGTAAGAGATTATATTCTGCACTGGTGTTATTCTGTTTGGTGTGTGTGTGTGTGTGTGTGTGTGTGTGTGTGTGTGTGTGTGTGTATGTATGTATATATATATATATATATATATATATATATATATATATATATATATATGAGTGTGTGTGTGTGTGTGTGTGTGTGTGTGTGTATATATATATATATATATATATATATATATATATATATATATATATATATATATATATATATATATATATATATATATATATATATATATATATATATATATATATATGTATGTATTTGTGTTACAACCCCTGGTATGCCTAAATATATATATAGTATTTAAATTTTATAACTGTTTTCTGTGAAACTAAGACAGAATTTTATTCCAAAGGTTCAGTTAAAACCGAAGAAGCTTCCGGATGAGAAGCGAAACATCTCCAAGGAAAACCAAGAAAATCCAGTTGCCTTTCAGGAAAAAGTATTCTTGGGATATGCAATTAAATGTGAGATGGTCATCTATATCTAAGATTGCTCCTTATTAAAGCTATGTGAAAGATGTGTCATCCAGTAAGAGGGAAACATTTTTATCAACTGTACATTTTTCACATCGCATGGCCGAACATTAACTCAGAACATCTTCTATGACACTGGTAAAAACCAACTTTTTATATTAGCTCAAAGAGGCACATTTTCAAATTAGCTGTTTCTTCGACCGGATATGGGCAAATGCATCATTGATAGTCTAGTGTGATGGCGAACCTATGGCATGCGTGACTGATGTGGCAAGCAGAGCCATCTCTTAGGGAACGCAAGCTGTTGCCCGTTCCTCTTCCGGGTTCCAGTGCACCAGCCTGCTGGTCTTTGTGCGTGCATGTGTGCCAGAAACTGGAAGAACAGGTGGCCAGTGCGTATGTGCGGGCTGGAAACCAGATCATCTTCCTGGTGCACGCATGTGCAAAGGGCGGCTGCTCTTCCGGTTTCCAGCGCACACGCTATTCTTCATGCACGGATGCGCGCCAGAAACCGCAAGTCCAGGTGGCTGGTGCGCCTGCTCTTCCGGTTTCCGGCACACACATGCGCAGCAATGGGGCAGCGTTCTCCAACGTGTTCTTCAGATACTTTGAGCTACTTGTCAGATTCTCTAGTCAAAATTATCTTTAATGACAGGAAATTCTGGGAGGTGCAATTCATCAAATATAAACAATGCATTGAATGATCTTTTATCACCAGCTTTTTGGGTTTTGCCAAGGCTTATACATTCTCTCGCTACTTCCAAACCCCATTTCTGCCCTTGGTCTTTAGTGGTGTTTTGGTTAGTCCTTGTCAAGACCGGTTGCTTAGCAACCATTTGAAGTTATCATGGACCCTCCAGAGCGTATTTAAGATCAGATTCAAAGTTCCAATGGCCACGTGACCTCAAGTCATGTGATCACATTTTGGCCCTCAGCATTTATGGATGCACTTATGCCCATTTGCAGTATCCCATACTTGTGGGATAGTAATTTACAATTATTTTTTTATGGACATTTACTTTTATTTTTTGGCAAATAAAAATGTCCACTGTGGACAATGGGTACACTTAACAACACTGGTGTTCACTTAATGACTGCCGTAAAAAAATGTAGCAAAATCATATCAGCCACATGGTTGCCTCAAGTTATAATTGTCATGACAAACAACAGAAATTCCAGGCTCCATTATGGTCGTAAGTTGAGGACTACCTCTATAAGCAAGACCACAAAAACCACTAGCTAAATTATTGGGAATGTATGCAACAAGGAAGAGTAATGCAGGTGGTATTGTTTCAGTACATTTTGCGAAACTGTCTTATTATTTTATTGCGGTTTCTGAACCACGGTGTAAGACTGCACAAGGTGTGAACACAGTGGGCTATGGCTTCATCAACAAAATTGTTCAATAAAATTGCAGCTTAGAGAGATGTGTGAACCTAGGCACCATAGATCAGGACATTGTTCCGAGCTTCTTTCTCTGACTTTTAAAAAAAAAATTGTAGGCATAAATGAAATATTCCATTTATCAGCCTTGCTTGCTGGTCTGCATGCGATTTCTTCATGGCCTACGGCAGGGGTCAGCAACCTGTGGCTCTTGTGCCACATGTGGCTCTTTCATCCCTCTGCCGCGGCTCCCTGTCACTCCAAATATGCATCACAACCGCCAATGTGTGACACCCGCCGGCATGTGATTTATTGAGCTTTTCGACCCCCTCAATAGGCCAACCATGGATAAATCCAAGAAAAGAAAAGTTTCAGAAGGAAACAGAACCTTTAATTCAACTACATATGTTAGTTTTGTGGCCGCTCAGGAAACAGTCAGGCACCAGAAGAGTTTCTGTGGGAAATGGGTCCAAATGGCTCTTTGAGTGTTTAAGGTTGCCGACTCTTGGCCTATGGCTATGGGGTGGGACACACAGCTGTAACAACTGACAGTTTTCACAATCGTTTGGTTAGCAGCTATCAACATATAGGTATAGTCCCAAATGTAAGTATAGTCCCAAGTATAGTATAGTCCAGCGATGGCGAACCTTTTTTGGCTCGCATGCCACAAATGGAGGGAGCGCGGGGGGGGTCGTGTGCGGGCGTGCCGCACCCATACTGCAATGCGCGATCCCCAGTGCGCATGCGCGCACAACCCCCCCCCCCAATTTTTACATGCTTTTTTCGCCCTCCCCAGGCTCCAGAGGCTTTATAGGAGCATGGGGAGGGCGAAAACAGCCTCCCCTGCCCCCCCGAAGGCCCTCCAGAGGCTTCAGGGACCGTCCGGAGGCTTTCCTGAAGCCTTCGGAACGCTTAAAACGGTCCCTGAAGCCTCCGGAGGGGTGGGGGGGGGCTCTTTTCACCCTCCCCAGGCTCCTATAAAGCCTCTGGAGCCTGGGGAAGGCAAAAAATAGCTTTTTAAAAGGTGAACTCAGCTGGCAAGCGCGTATGCGCCTCGCGTGCCCTGACAAATGGCTCCGCGTGCCACTTGTGGCACGCGTGCCATAGGTTCGCCATCACTGGTATAGTCCCAAGCACATCTACTCACAATCAAGCCCAGATATGACTGCACCCAAAGTTGACTAAATCTGTTACCAGCATCCCATTTTCCCTTCAGGAAGAACTGTGAGTGAACGTTTGAGATTTCAGGCAAAAAAAAAAAAAAAAGAAAGATTAATGAATAGAAGGAATACAATAAACAAGAAGAGATGAGCGGTGAACCTCCAGGGAACAGCATAAACATTTCAGACATATACTAGACACAACAAGCCTTTGCGTCATACTTGGTTTATGTTTTTATATAGCTGGATTGAAATTCCTCAAGTTTTATTTGAATTCACCTTGAGAAAAGACCCAAAGGAGAGATGCTTTCACTGCACTACTACAAAAAAATCCACCCGAATTCTTCCTTTCGACAGATACAGCGACATGCCTAGTTGAAAGGCTAAAGGTGGAGGCCTATACAGCTGCTCCATGAGAAATGAGGGAGAGAAATAAGCAAAATTGCCCCATACATCCCTCTCTTTGTATGAGTGGTCGAGCTGTACAAAAAGATCATGGCTTATAAATTAAGTTAAATAATGTTATTAATGACTTAAAGCTTTATTCTACCCAACTAAAGCATTTTTATTATAGCAACAGTGTCTTTATTAAAAAATACGCACACACAAACGTAGGAGAGAAATTGTTAGAAGATAATAAGCAACAGAATGTTTCCGTGAAGCAGAAGACTGCGTTTAAAACAGGGGTGTCCAAACTTGGGAACTTTAAGACTTGTGGACTTCAACTCCCAGAATTCCCCAGCCAGCATGTCACTGAGTGACATCGCTGAGTGACATGGCTGGCTGGGGAATTCTGGGAGTTGAACTCCACAAAAGTTCCCAAGTTTGGACACCCCTGGTTTAAAAGAACTGTGTGTGTTCAATATATTCTTAAAAAGCCATGGCTTTCCACTGAGGAACAGAGCAAATAAACCCCTAGGTTGTATGGATTTCTTAAGAAACAGCCATGATGGATAAGAGATTATTACTTTGCATTATTTTAAAGAAAACACTTTCCTACAATAAACACTAATTTCAGATATAATTGTCTTGCTCCATTTGTCATTTCAAGGCAACCCATACACAGCAGCGGCATTTTTGCTTGCATCAATAAATATATTTCTGAAGGGGCTCCGTTACATCCGTTTTTGTACACTTCCCCTCCCACCTCTACGCTATAAATTTTTAATCAAGAATTCTCAACAAATTATATTTCCAAGAGTTTCTTTGGGGAAGCAAAGCCAGCCCATGTCAAAATGGCTTTTAATTTAAATACGGCCGGCGAGACCACGCTGCGGGCGCAGACACTTTATTCTTCCTTGGATCAACCCATTCATCCTTCAATATGCACACTGGGGTGGGGGTGGGCGGGAGCCATGGATAGCATCTTGTTTGATCAAGCAAACTTTCCATGAAGGCTAATTAAAATGGGCAAGGGACTCCGGATTCTGTACACTATTTTGTTACTGGAAAGTAAGTGTTTCCCTTTTAGTTTTCTTGCCTCTCAGCTCCTGAATTCTGTCTTTATTTCACTCACATGGCCAGCCTGTGGAGTATCACCAAGGACGAACGGAGTAGAAGTTCCCAGGCTGGTCAGAGCCAGAGGCTCACTTGGGTCCAGCTTCTCTTCCTTGGCCCAAGGGTGCTCAGGAGCTGGGGACACAACAGCTGTTCCTGGCTGGGACGACTCAGTTTCAGAAAAAGACATTCCCAAGGTCCCGTCCTTCACATGGACTCTCTGATGGGACACAAGACGCGAGCTCCGGGCAAAACATTTCCCACAATCAGAGCAAGTGTAAGGTTTCTCCCCAGTGTGAATCCTCTGGTGCGTGACCAGGTCAGCATTGATCCGAAAGCTCTTCCCGCAAATGTGACATTCGTAAGGCTTCTCCCCCGTGTGGATTCTCTGGTGCTTAATGAGGTCTGAGCTGTAGCTGAAGCTTTTCCCGCAGATGCCGCAGGGATACGGCCTTTCTCCAGTGTGGACCCTCTGGTGGCAGATGAGATGCGAACTCCGCTTAAAGCCTTTCCCACAATCGGGGCATTCGTAAGGTTTTTCTCCCGTGTGGTTCCGCTGATGAGTGACTAAATCGTAATTGACCCGGAAGCTCTTCCCACAAATGGAGCACTCGTACGGTTTCTCGCCCGTGTGGACCCTCTGGTGCCGAATGAGATGGGAGCAGTCGCGGAAACGCTTCCCGCAGATCCCACAAGGGTACGGTCTTTCGCCGGTGTGGACTCTCTGATGGGAAATAAGGTGGGAGCTGCGGGTGAAGCTCTTCCCGCAGTCAGAGCATATGTAAGGTTTCTCTCCGGTGTGGCTCCTCTGGTGGTTGACCAGGTCGTAGTTGGACCGGAAGCTCTTCTCGCAGATAATGCACTCATAGGGCTTCTCCCCGGTATGGACTCTGCGGTGGGACATCAGCTGGGAGCTCTGGGAGAAGCCTTTCCCACACTCCAGACAGATGTAAGGTTTCTCCCCAGTGTGGACCTTTTGATGGGCCACCAGGTCTGAGCTGAAAAGGAAGCTCCTCCCACACTCGAGGCAAGAAAATGGCTTCTCATCCGTGTGACTCTGCATGTGCGCCACCAAGTCAGCTTCCTGGATGTAACCTTTACCACAGACAGGGCAGGGGCGCGGTTTCTCCTCTTTGTGAACCCTCTGGTGCTCCACGAGACAGGAACTCCCGTTAAAACATTCCCCGCAAACAGGGCAAATATACTGTGTCTGTGAGGGATAAACCTTCTCACCGTCAGAAGCGTCACCGTTGACGGCGAGAGAATTACTCTCCTGGTCGTGCTTTGAGCTTCTCGGTTCCGTCTCGTTGGTTTCACCTCCTTCCGGTTCGACGTCTGGAGACCCATGACTCTGGCAGCTCTCAGACAGCATCCCATGCGGCTCTGCTGGTTTAGGTCCGCCTTGCTTGGAAGTACCCTCCTCTTCCTCATTCACCATCTTTTCAACGACTGGATGGAAATAGAATCCACATGAAAATTAGCCATATTACAGGTAGTCCCAAACGTGTGGCTTAGCGACTTTTTGAAATTATGACGGATCTCCCCAGAGCTACTTACTAACCCAGTTTTCGAGTCCTAACACCTGACCCGCCACCCCCACCCCCGGTCACATGATCACATTTTGAGCACTTGGCAGCTGGCCCACATTTACGGCCTTTTTTGCAGGTTCCATAATCATGTATCATTTTCAGTGGATTTTGCCAGAAGCTGGTGTTTATTTTTGGATTGCCTTTGGATATAATGGCTTCACTTTACGACTGCTGTGCTCATATAATGACTGTGGCATTCAATGGACAGCCACTGCAGAAAAGGTCATAAAATTGAGCATGGTCACAATGATCCACTTAATAAGCAAGCGTTAGGGGCGCGTGCATGCTGCTCGCACAAATGGAGATGCACGCATATACACTTGCCAGCCGCTTGCGTGGAACTATCCCCATTCCATCCCCCCCCCCCTGCACCCCCGGCTGGTCCGCAAAGTCAGAAATGTTGGGGAACTGTGGGTTAGAGTACAGGTAGTCCTCGACTTACAACAGTTCACTCAGTGACCGTCTGAAGTTACAACGGCACTGAAAAAAGTAACTTATGATCATGTTTCACACTTATGACCATTGCATCCTCCCCAGGGTCACATGATTTACATTCGGATGCTTGGCAACTGTCTCACATTTATGATGGTTGCAGCAGGTCCCGAGGTCATGTGATCCCTTTTTGCAACCTTCTGACAAACAAAGTCAATGGGGAAGACAGAGGCACTTAACAACCATGCTACTAATCTAACTGCAGTGATAAAATCAATGGGGAAGACAGAGGCACTTAACAACCATGCTACTAATTTAACTGCAGTGATTCAGTTAACCAATGTGGCAAGAAAGGTTGTAAAATGGGGGTGAAAGTCACTTAACAAATTTCTCACTTAGCAACATGGGCTCAATGAGAGAGAGAGGGAGGGAGGGAGAGAGAGAGATGAGTGGCTATGAAGATATATGTAGATACAAACAAAGAGCATTTATATGTACCTATGGGTATATCTATCATCTTCTCTGTCTCTATTTCTGGAAAGCTGCAAATGATAGATAATGGAGAATATACAAGAAGTGACCTTTAGCTACAAAGGGTAAATCAGGGTTAAAATGTTGGGGGGGGTGTCAGTGCCTTGGTTTTCTTCCTGCAAATATTTCATTAACCAACAGGGACAATTGACGTAAGGGAGTGGAGTTTCCTAACCAGTTTCCGACTGGGATACCTGGTTTGGTTGCCTGTATTGTTTCATCTAAAACAGTGTTTTTCAACATGCTGGCAGGGGAATCCTGGGAGTTGAAGTCCACACATTTTCAAGTTGCCACACAATGACAAAGATGATTTAAAAAAACGATTTAAACGATTCCTGCCTGCCTATTGTGCTAGTTCTCCCTTCTCTAGATTCTAATTAGAACAAGGGGAAAATGTGCTTCAGGTTGTTCTTTTGCTTTTAAAATTTTTGCCTGCTTCTTTAAATCGTTCGTACAGCTACAAGGTTACCTAGATATGCAATGAAAGGGCTGCAGGAAGAAAACCAAGTGCAGCAAACAGCAAGAGGCCAACGGGATTCTTTGCTACTATATGTAATGGACCATCGGGATTTTTTACAGCCCGGATCCCGCAGTCAGGCTTACCTTAACTAGGTAAGTTGCTAACTAGGAAAGCGCAAACCATTTTTCCTTGCATTGATTCAGATAAAACGCTTTACGCTGACCTCTCGGGGAGGGAGGGAGGGAAGGAGATCCACTGATCGGGAGAGGAAAATAGCAGGATCTCCTTTGTGTAATGGTGTTTAATCCTGCGGGCAGCCCCCCCCCCCAAAAAAAACAATAGCGGCCTAGATCAGCAGACGGCAGCCACCCAAGCCCAGTCGGAGCATTAGGCGAAAGCGCGGAGGATCTTGCGACACTCGGTCCCGCTTTCCCTCCGGCGATCCCGCAGGAAGGAATCGAGCGGGACTGAGACCCACTGCAGCCTTCCAAGCGCGGTGACCGCGCGGGAGGACAGCTCAAGCTTCCCCCACGTCCCCGTTAACTTACTAAGCTCGGGCGAGAGACTGGATGCAAGCAGGACGGATCTGCCAGCAGAAAGCGGCGCCCGGAGCACCCGCGGAGGGGAAGCACCGGCGCCAGAGCAAACCCGGGCACTGCAAGCAGCAGATCGGGCACAATCGGAGGAGGAGGAGGAGGCTGCACAGGGGTTACTGCCTGACCGCCGAGGCTGGACTTCCCAAGGCAAGGCTGAGCTCCCGGCCGCTTCAGCCAATCCTCGCCTGGTTGAGAGGCTGAGTCAGGCACAGGAAGCTGCGCCACGGAAAGGCTTCTGCGCGCAAGAGGCGGCCTCCGCCGGGCTAGCGCAGCAGGCGGAGACCCCTGGCGGCCCTGCGGAAAAGAGCGGCGAGGCGGCCGCTCCACGCTTCCCTGGCACCAGAGGGGGGAAGAGGACCCAAGTCTCCCTGCGATCTTGGCCAAGGTTTATTCGGTCTCCTGGTTTGACGGGCGGGAAGACAGCAAAAGTCAACACTGGTTCGATTTTTTTTTTTTTAGCCTGCCGTTGGTCGCCAGTTTCTCCCTCGTGTTGAAATGGGACTTTGCCACTAGAGTATGATAGTTCTTAAGAAACCCATTTGGATTTTTTTTTTTAAAGTAAATGATGCCCATTTTCCAGTTCTGGGATATCGGCCCTGGAATGGATTGAAGATACGGGTATGCATGCCGCACATCACAATTAGGTAAAGGTTCCCCTCATACATATGTGCTAGTCGTTCCTGACTCTAGGGGGCGGTGCTCATTTCCATTTCAAAGCCGAAGAGCCAGCGCTGTTTAAAGAGATCTCCGTGAACATGTGGCCGGCATGACTCAACGCCAAAGGGGCACAGAACTCTGTTAACTTCTCACCCAAGGTGGTCCCTATTTTTTCTATTTGCATTTTTACTTGCTTTCGAACTGCTAGGTTGGCAGAAGCTGGGACAAGTAACGGAGCTAACTCAGGTGGTGCTAGGGATTCGAACCACTGAACAGCCGACCTTTCTGATGGACAAGCTCAATGTCTTAGTCACCTACACTAAATGTCTAGGGGGGATCGAGGACCTTGATTTAAGTTCGCTCCCCCGCATCCCAGTAAATTTGAAATAAATCACACTGGAACATACTGTCTGATGCCTGAAAGTTATTAAAGCCCAACCTCCAAGCTGCCATCCTAGAAAATTCACACATGCGCGGATCTGCCAAAATGTGTCCACAGAAACCACGAAACGGAGACTTAGGGATTCTTCATGTTAAATAGCTTTCTTGCAATAAGCCTTTCTTAGCACACCACGCCCGGCTTCTATTACTGTAACAGATGAACCACAGTTACCATTCAAGATCATATGAGGTACTAATTAAAGCCTTAATAAGACCATACCTAGAGTACTGCAACCAGTTTTGGTCACCACACTATAAAAAAAGAAGTTGAGACTCTAGAAAGAGTGTAGAGAAGAGCAACCAAAATGATTAAGGGACTGGAAGCTAAAACCTACAAGGAACGGTTATACAGAAACTGGGCATGGCTACTCTAGTGAAGAGAAGGACCAGGGGAGACATGATAGCAGTGTTCCAATATTTGAGGGGCTGCCACAGAGAGGAAGGGGTCAGGCTATTTTGCAAGGCACCTGAAGGCCAGACAAGGAATAATGGATGGGAACTGATCAAGGAGAGATTCAACCTGGCAATAAGGAGACATTTTCTGACAGTGAGAACAATCAACCAATGGAACAGCTTTGCCTTCAGACGTTGTGGGAGCTTCATCACTGGAAGCTTTGAAGAAGAGACTGGACTGCCATCTGTCAGAAATGGTATAGGATCTCCTGCTTGGGCAGTGGGTTGGACTAGATGACTTACAACGTTCCTTCCAACTCTGGTTATTCTGTACCATCACAGAAGGGACTAATGGAGCAGCAATTTGGATTTGTAAGAAAATTGGAGTAAAAAGCCAGTCTTGTACTTACTGGTAGGGGAGTGAGCTGGACAGTGCTTTAAAAAATCATGAAACTGAAAGAAAGAGTCAAAAGCAGGATTCCCTTTCTCCCTCTCTGTCTATCCCTAACTCAGTGTTTCTCAACCTGGGTAACTTTAAGATGGTGGACTCCAACTCCCAGAATTCTATGGCCAGCATGCCGGCTGAGGAATTCTGGGAGTTGAAGTCCACTATCTTAAAATTGCCAAGGTTGAGAAACACTGCTCTAACCTGACTTTTGAAACTGGTAAGTGCAAAATAGACAGTGCTGTGCCCATCTACACAAGCCAGTATCCATAGCATTCTCATTCGCACAGTAAGAGTTCAGAATAATGTAGGAAGTTAGCACCCACCCCTCTCCTAAGAAAATGAGATATTTTAGGAAATATTAAAAGGGCAGAATATTTCCTCCTAAAGGGAGACAGAAACTCACCCCCCCCTTTTTGTCAATGGGCCATTAAGGCCTGAGCCAGTCTATTCTACATAACAAACATCTACTTCCTTCAGGCAAAGCCATAATAGGAATCCCAAAGCCCTTTCATTACATCACCACCCAGCAAGGCTCAACCAAACTTGGACTCAAAACCCAACCTACACAGTTGCCCCTGCATGGCCCCATGGGAGTCTGACAACCAATCAGAATACAAGCTCAAATTCAAAAGCCCAGAGAGGACATAAAACCCTGGGACTCTCAGCATCTCTGCCCCTTTTTTCTTCAAGATCTTCATGGCATATGATCCCCCTTCTTTCCCCCCCAGGACCTCAAACCATGTGGTCCTATCCACCCTTAAAAACCATATTTCCAAGAAGCCTCCATGTTTCCAGTGTCTTTCTCCCCGCTTGGAACTGAACCCAGAAGGACATTTCTTCCAACAATAAGAAAGCTTGCATCAGGCATTTTGGCAACCCGTAAATAATCCTGTCAACAGGTGGATTATATTGCAGCTCACCTACAAGTAAAGGCAGATAGGATTGCAGGTTTACAACTTAATCCACTGCCTTGCTTATCTGCCCCAAGATATCTAGCCAGAGGCCTTCAAAAGTCACAGCAGATGGCAGACGTTTGCCTGAGTGGCTGCTCTTCACAAAAGCCAAGCTGAGTTGGGCTGGTTGGTGCTTAGATAAGCAGCCAGTAGAGACCAGTTTGCTGTAAGAGTTATAAGGCATCAGGAGAGAAACTGGGGACCATGAGTTCTAGTCCTGCCTTGGGTACAAAGCCAGCTGGGTAACAATACAATGCAATACAATACAATACAATACAATAGCAGAGTTGGAAGGGACCTTGGAGGTCTTCTAGTCCAACCCCCTGCCTAGGCAGGAAACCCTATACCGTTTCAGGCAAATGGCTATCTAACATCTTAAAGACTTCCAGTGTTCGGGTATTCACAACTTCTGGAGGCAAGCTGTTCCACTGGTTAATTGTTTTAACTGTCAGGAAGTTTCTCCTCAGTTCTAAGTTGTTCCTCTCCTTGATTAGTTTCCACCCATTGCTTCTTGTCTTGCCCTCAGGTGCTTTGGAAAATAGCTTGACTCCCTCTTCTTTGTGGCAACCCCTGAGATATTGGAACACTGCTATCATGTCTCCCTTAGTCCTTCTTTTCATTAAGCTAGACATACCCAGTTCCTGCAACCGTTCTTCATATGTTTTAGTCTCCAGTCCCTTAATAATCTTTGTTGCTCTTCTCTGCACTCTTTCTAGAGTCTCCACATCTTTTTTACATTGTGGCGACCAGAACTGAATGCAGTATTCCAAGTGTGGCCTTACCAAGGCATTATAAAGTGGTATGAACACTTCACGTGATCTTGATTCTATCCCTCTGTTGATGCAGCCTAGAACTGTGTTGGCTTTTTGACAGCTGCTGCACACTGCTGGCTCATATTTAAATCATTGCCAACTAGGACTCCAAGATCCCTCTCACAGTTACTATATTCAGCAAGGTACCACCTATACCAGCGATGGCGAACCTTTTTTGGCTTGCGTGCCATAAGTGGGGGGAGTGCAGGGGGGTTGTGTGCGGGCGTGCCGCACCCATAATGCAGTGCACGACCCCCAGTGCGCATGCGCGCACTACAGGCGCTCCCCCTCCCATTTTTAGATGCTTTTTTCGCCCTCCCCAGGCTCCAGAGGCTTTATAGGAGCCTGGGGAGGGCAAAAACAGCCTCCCCCGCCCCCCCGGATGCCCTCCGGAGGTGTCAGCGAAGCCTCCGGACAGTCTCTGAAGCCTTCGGAGCGCTCAAAATGATCCTCCAAGCAACTCGGAGGGTCGTTTTGAGCACTCTGAAGGCTTCAGTGACCGTCCGGAGGCTTCCCTGATGCCTTCAGAGCGCTCAAAACGACCCTCCGAGCAAACCGGAAGTCACTTCCGGTTTGCTCGGATGATCATTTTGAGCGCTCCGAAGGCTTCAGGGACTGTCCTGAGGCTTCCCTGACACCTCCGGAAGGCTTCCGGGGGGCGGGGGAGGCTGTTTTCGCCCTCCCCAGGCTCCTATAAAGACTCTGGAGCCTGGGGAGGGTGAAAATTGGCTTTTAAAAAGGGTGAACTCAGCTGGCCAGCGCGCGCATTCACGCTGGCCAGCTTACAGGGCAGCGCCTCGCATGGCCTGACAAATGGCTCCACGTGCCACCTGTGGCACGCGTGCCATAGGTTCGCCATCACTGACCTATACTGTACCTGTGCATTTTGTTTTTCTTGCCTAAATGTAGAACCTTACTCTTTTCACCATTGAATTTCATTTTATTAGATAGTGCCCAATGTTCAAGTTTGTCAAGATCCTCCTTTATCTTAAGCCTATCTTCTGGAGTGTTGGCTATTCCTGCCAGCTTGGTGTCATCTGCAAATTTGATGAGTTCCCCATTTATTCCCTCATCCAAATCATTGATGAAGATGTTGAAGAGTACTGGGCCTAAAAGAGAGCCTTGGAGTACTCCACTGCATACTTCCCTCCATGTAAATGCAGTTCCATTGAGGACAACACGTTGAGTGCGGTTAGTCAGCCAGTTACGAATCCATCTGGTGGTGATGCAGTCTAACCCACATTCTTCTACTTTATCTAGTAGTAGGTTATGGTTTACCTTATCAAATGCCTTACTGAAGTCTAAACTATACCAACAGCATTCCTCTGGTCCACTAATTTTGTCACTTTGTCAAAGAATGCAATAAGAATGCAATAACCTTGGGCCAATCACTTTTTCTCATTGAAGGAGGCAGGAATATTTCTGACAATCTGACCAGGGGTGGGATCCTACCGGTTAAACAACCGGTTTGCTTTGCTTGCTTGTAAGTATTTTTCGGACTATAAGACACACCTGAGTATACGACACACCAAGATTTCAAAGAGAAAAACAAGAAAAAATTAGTTTTTTTCCCTCCCCAGCACCCAGGAACAGTCTGCAGGCCTCCCAAACCCTATGCGCATCCAATTTTTGCAAAAAATGGGTCCATTTTTGGCCTCCCAACACCCTCACGCTTCCCATTTTTGCCCTCCTCAGCCCCCAGGAGCATTCTGCAGGCTTCCCAAGCCCTCTGCATGCCCTGTTTTTGCGAAAAATGGGGCCATTTTTGGAAAAAATGGTACACGGGGGCAGGGTTTCGAGGCCAAAAAAGGCTGTTTTCAGTGTATAAGACGTACCAACATTTTCACCCTCTTTTTGGGGGCAGGGAGTGCATCTTATATTCCGAAAAGTAAGGTAGCTTTTTTTGGCTCCATTGTAACTTCAAACAGTTGTTAAGCAACCATTCATAAGCCAAGGATTACCTATATACTAGGAAGCCTATTGACCTGCATTGCTGTCCTTCATGCACAGATGAAAGCATTCAGAACTATCATTAAGCTAGCACTGCAGGGCACTATAATTTAATCATTTAATAATAACCCTGTTTCTTGTTGCCATTTTTACATTTGGGTCAAAATCAGCCAGCCACGACAAAGAAATGCACTACTGCCGGTATATGTCAAATTGATGCCTGACATCCTCAGGAAATGTTGTGGTTGCACTTCCTGGAATGGCCACTCAACATGCTATAGGGAACTTCCATTCTCACAACTGAAAAATATAGGAGTCACATGACAGACAAAAAGTGAAAGCAGTAAGAGGAGCCACATTCACACTCATGTATTTGGGGTACCAGGGCATTCCATTTAAAAAAATGACTCCATTGTTGTTGCAGCAACCGTTTTCAGGGGGGGGGGGGACACTTCCCAACCAGCAGTCAAACAAGTAAAAACATGAGTGGTAGGTAGACTTAAAAGTGCCATTTATTTGCTTGGCCTAAAGCTGTTATCCAGATCTGTGTCTGGTGATTCCTCACTCTGTATTTGTTTTAGGAAATATTACAATATCACTGTGGCACTTGGATTAAATGGGATTTCGGCCTGCAGCGGAATATGTCTGATTCAGTGTGGCTTTCCTTTGATTGATGGCATGCCATGAAGTCGTTTCTGACTCCTAGCAACCACATCGATTTTCCTTGTGGTGATTTATCCCTAATCCATTCTTTCATGTCACCCAAGGATGCATTCCTTGCCACTATAACCGAGTCCAACCTCTTTGCTTCTGGTTGTTCTCATCTTTGCTTTCCTACCACCCACCTCAGCATTACAACTGTCAAGGGTTCCAACAGATGCTCTGATTAAATCATTAGATTTAATTAAATCTAAATTAAATCTCAAGCCCTTAACCCCAATCATCACCCTGTTTTCCCCTCTCCCCCAGGGTGTGTAATCAATCACATTCACCAACGGGGCAATTTCCCGGGTTGTAGAAATCACTCCCCTCCAGGCTGCTGTAAGTAACCCTGGGATACAGCCTTGAGAGAGATAAGTCTGGAATGTGCACCTGTCTTTTGCTGCCATTTCATCGGTTTCCCATCCCCTCTATCCTATGGCAACTCAAGAGCAGGCCAGGGATGCTTTGCGAGTTGACAACAGCCTTTTCCGGAGGGCTGGTCTTTCTATAATATGTCCAAAGTGGGATAAATCAAGTTGGTCATTTGTGCTTCAAGTGGAACTCAGGTTGATTTGTTTAATAGTTTGTTTGTTTGTTTTGTTGGGTGTTGGTGGTATTCTCGGGAGTCTTCTCTGATACCAAAGTTCAAAGATGTTCCACACAGCTTTCTCTTCAATGCAACCTCAACATATTTAGAGATTGTATTCATACTTTTCTACCTCAACCACAGAAGTCTCACGTTCCAACTTAATCGGAAGCCACATGCAAGGATGGTTAGAAAAAAGGAGTGGCAGAACCAGGGGTGGGTTGCTGCCGACATTACTACCAGTTTGGTGCACGTGCAATTTTGCTCCGCGCGTGTGTGCATTTGACCATAAATGCAATAAAAATTGCTCTGCGCATGCACAGAAGCAAAAAAGAAGATGGCGCCGCCGTAGGGAGAACCGGTTCAAGGGCACGGCAGGCCTGGGTCACTGCCAGTTCCAGTGACCCAGGCCACCAAACTACTACCGGTTCAGCTGAACCGGTCCAAACCGGTAGGAACCCACCACTGGGCAGAACCTGAGGGCAGAGTCAAAGGAGGACTCAGCCTAGAGTCAATACATAGCCACAAAAAGTCCAATTCCGTTGACCCTTATCTAGGTCCAAAATAGTGCTAACCATTAGATGAGTCGATTCCTGTGCATAGTTTAATTGGAATTTCACATGTGATCCTGTCTTTCCTGCCTGACCGAATGACTAAAGACCATTTAAATATTGTAAAATAAATACTCTTTTATGTTCAAGAAGCAAGACTTTGTTTAGATACTTAAATAATTCCTCTATTATAATAATTCTTTATTTATTGAAGCTTAAAAGCTTAGAACTACTGTCTGTAGCAGTGGTGGGTTCCTGGTGGTACGGCCCAGTATGGCTGTACCGGTAGTAGCCGGGAGCAGCGGTCACTGTACCGGTATACGGTGGCTCATTTGGCCCATCCACCCGCCCGCGTTCCATAGCTGTTTATAACGCGACTGACCAATTGCGCATAGCGTGCGGCGCCTGCGCGACCTCCGCCAAGCAGCTGGGTGTCGCAGGGCGGTGGCATGCTCGACTAGGACACCCAGCCCCATGTGCAGCACACTGGTTGCGACAGGATCCAGAACCCACCACCGGTCTGTAGTTTGATTTTTATATTTTTATCCTAGCTTTTATCATTTTTTTTATAACTCCTCTTCCTACTATTTTCCCCACAACATCCCTGTAAGATGGATTGGGCTGAAGGAAAGTTACTGGGCCAAAGTCACCTAACTGGCTTTTATGTCTAAGGCAGACTAGAATTCAACAGTCTTGTGGTTTCTAGGCTGGTACCTTAACCACTATACCAAACAGGCTGTAGTTTTGCAATCCTCTATTCCACCCAGCAATTCTCATCAGAAGTTGAAAGGCTGAGGGTTTACTGGCAAAATTTCACCCATCTTAAGCAGAAACCACAAAAACCACATTCCACCTGCTGTATTTAAAATGCATTCTGATATTACATTAGCAGCTTTCACAATGGATCCACCTTTGCCAATGTGGTTGTTGTCAAGACATCTTGGGTTTTTTACTCAAAAATTTCCAGACAGTAAGATGAAAAAATTGCTCTACATGAGTGTAATCTTCCCATATTCTCAATAAAGTGGAGATAGCATCCATGCATGGGTTGACACTGTCCGCTCTCTGATTGGACGGAGTCTGATTAATAATTAACATCCTTTATAACCTGCCCTTGTGAGTGGATCCATCCAGCTTTCTGACTCAGTCCACTCTGGGACGGTCGTGTTATCCAATTGCTCTCTCTAGATTTGGTTAATCTCAGACAAATTGATTTGGAATATTGGCTTCTATCATCTGATTTCGATGTGAGTACGCTTATAAAAGACTGGGCCCATAGGCTGAAGGGCTTCTGCCCACAGGCCCGTGCCTCCTTGACACCATTGGCGTAGCCTCGAACTCGGCCTTGGTTACTACACAAAAGGCGCGATTAAAAGTCTGTACGAGGCACGTGGACTTTGCATTTGCAGCTCTAACTGTGAGGCTTGTCTTGCCGCACCATGGAGCCAAAACATCAAACGGCGGCCATGATCGGCTTCCTCAGAGCCCTCGGTGGCGCTAGCAGCTACAGTGCAAAGCACAGCAGTTTGGAGAGTGTGATTTTGGCCGCGGAAGGCAAAAGAGGAGTGACAGCAGCGCGATCGGCTCCCATCGGCTTCAAAAACGGCGGGCGAGTGCAGCGTGGTTATTAAGTACCAACGCCCTTTCTAGACCCGTGATGGTGAACACGTGGTGGCACACGGAGGCATTTGTTAGGGCATGCAAGGTGTTGCCCTTTCAGCTCCAGTGCACGCGCACGCAGGCCAGCTGACTTCAGCCTTCATTTTCAGCCATTTTGCGCCCTCCGGAAGCTTCCCTGAAAAAATGCCAAAAGCGGGAGATCGCAGGGGGATCATGTGCAGGTGTACCCACACTCAAAATTCTATGTGTGTGACCCCTTCCCTCCCCCGCTTTTGGCGCATGATGGACCTGTTTTCACCCTCCCCAGGCTCCAGAAGCTTTCTAGGTTTCGGGAACAGATTTCTGGTTTGTGTGTTGGGTCATTTTGCTCCCTCCAGAGGCTTCAGGGAAGGCTTTTCTCCCTCCAGAGACTTCCCTGAAGCCTCCGGAGAACGAAAAACAGCCTTACGGGCAACCCGGAAATCCGTTCCTGAACCCTAGAAAGCCTCTGGAGCCTGGGGAGGGCGAAAAACAGGTCCATCACGCGCCAAAAGCGGGGGGAGGGGAGGGATCACACATGCATGTGTGGAGGGTTGCGCACATAGAATCTTGGGTGTGGGTACGCCCGCGCATGACCCCCCTGCGATCCCCCACTTTTGGCATGGGATGGCAAAAAGGGTAGCCATCACTGTTCTATACTCTCTCCATATGCAGCATACACATAGAAATGAGGCTTTCCTCAAGCCTCTGGGAGGGCCTCCCCAGGCTCCAGAGGCCCTCTGGAGAGCGGAAACGGGCCAGTTTCTGGTAGACCCGTTTTTTGCCCTCTCTAAGCCTCCATGCGCGCAATGCACTTGCCTGCATCCAAAACAGGCCGCGGGGGAACTCCTGGGAGGGGAGTGCGGGGCCAGCCAGAAGTGGGATTTGGAGGTTCTCCGAACTGCACAGAATCTTAGCTAGAGGTTCTCCTGAACCCCTGCAAACCCCCTGCAGCCCATCCCTAACAAATATTCTTTCCCCTTAAAGTTAATTCTCGTTAAATTAGTCCAGTTAGTCAACAGGAGATCACAGTCACAGCATCTCTGATAAAGCTGGGGCTGGGTTTAGATCAGGGTTTATTTTCAGATTCCTCTACCTTAAAAATTGATGATGGGGAGTGGGAAAACACATCCATCAATCACTTTTTTTTTTTAGCAAATGTAATTTAGTACTTATACAATATATTATTCTTGACTGCCAGGGTTGGTGCATTCCACGTTCCATCAATTAAACAGGAGCACACCTTCTCTGTAGCAGTGTCTGCCCTCTAGAATAAGATTTTCCCCCTCCCCAATTTGAATGGTTCCCACACCTCTAGTGTTTCAAAAGGGCTTAAACACCTGGCTCCTTGCCCAGGGCTTTGGAGAGAACGACTGACACCCTTTCTTCCTTCCATTCCCTTATTTTCTGGCCATCATTCTTTGGTCTTGCGCTGTTCCTGTATTGTTCTTTGTTTTAAAATGTTTTAACAAGTGTAAACCACCCAGGTTGCTGGAAATTGGCCAGCCTATACATTTTATAAATTACAGGTAGTCCTTGACTTAACAACAATTTGTTTAGTGATTGTTCAAAGTTACAATGGCACTTAAAAAAAAAGACTTATGACAGTTTTTCACACTTACGACCATTGCAGCGTCCCCATGGTCATGTGATCAAACTTTGGACGCTTGGCGACTCATATTTATGATGGTTGCAATGTCTTAGGGTAATGTGATCACCTTTTGACAAGCAAAGTCAATGGGGAAGCCAGATTCATTTAACAACTGTGTTACTAACTTAACAACTGCAGTGATTCACTTAACAACATTATGAAAGGTCGTAAAATGGGCCAATGCTCACTTAACAACTGCCCCACTTAGCAATAGAAATTTTGAGCTCTGTTGTGGTCATAAGTTGAGGACTTCCTATATTCTATTTATAGTTCACATTATGTATGGCATAAGGTTGCAGTGACATCACCCTGCCAACAAAAGTGCGTATGGTCAAGGCTATGGTTTTCCCAGTTGCAATGTATGGCTGTAAAAGTTGGACCATAAGGAAGGCTGAGTGCCAAAGAATTGAGACCTTTGAATTATGGTGCTGGAGAAGACTCCTGAGAGTCCCTTGGACTGCAAGGCGATCAAACCGGTCAGTCTTAGGGGAGATCAACCCCGACTGCACTTTAGAAGGCCAGATCCTGAAGATGAAACTCAAAACACTTTGGCCACCTAATGAGAAGGAAGGACTCACTGGAGAAGAGCCTAATGCTGGGAACAATTGAGGGCAAAAGAAGAAGTGGACGACAGAGAATGAGGTGGCTGGATGGAGTCACCAAAGCAGTCAGTATGAGCTTAAATAGACTCCAGAGGATGGTAGAGGACAAGAAGGCCTGGAGGAACATTGTCCATGGGGTCGTGTTTGGTCGGACACGACTTCACAACTAACAACAAGGTTGCAGAACAGCCAAAAAAGTCCAGGCAGAAACATTTGTTAAGCACCCACAATTACAGCATTCAATTCTGACAGCTACGAAGCAGCTGACAAGCAATAGGGGAATGTTGTTTGCAAATCAGGTCCCACCCGCTCTCATCTCAGACCACTCCCACAAGTGGAATGCCAAGTGTAGATAGAGGCATTGCAGACTTCAACAGGAAAGCTTGTCCGGACACATTTAGATTGAATTTTGAGGAAGCAGACAAGCAGGCAACCAATTCGTTAACCACTTCCTAAGTAACCGTTTCCAGAGAGGCAGTTATCTTAATCTTTAGTAGGAAAAAAAGGTGCAGGCTCCAGCGATGTCTTAAATACTTACAGCAGGTTTCCCCTTCACATACACTTTCACAGGTTGCCATTTGCTTGTGTACGTCGCCCCGAGTCCCTGTGGGGAGAGGGGGCGACTAATAAGTTTAAAAAATAAGTAAAATAAATAAATTTGGTTCATCCAGTGCAGTATTTTATTCCCTGCCTCCAATGAAGTGAATCCATAAACCACGATGATCCTTCTGTTAGTCTTTAAATTGCTGAGACCCTTGGTTGTCTCCAGTTTGATCATTGCAAGAGGAGGCACGGTTGTAGAAGATCACTTCAGACGGCAGGGCGTGAATCAGATCTGAACCAGGCTATTTTTCTACATCAAGGAGAAAACATATCCTTCTCAGCAATCAGAGGGGTGGGGCTCAATTTTGTTTCACTTTAAATCATTCTGTTGGAAGAAATGTCCATCTGGGTTCAGTTCCCAGTGGGGAAAAAGACACTGGGAACATGGAGGCTGTTTGGAAAGATGGTTTAATGGTGGACAGAACCACATGGCTTGGAGCTCCTGGGTGAAAAAGGGAAGAGGTGCTGAGAGTCTCTAGGCATAAAGCCCTCTGTTGAGCCCCACCTCAGAGTTTCCTATTCCTGTATAAGAAATGTATCCCATTGGCTGTCAAACTCCCAGGGGGTGGGAGTCTCAGCTAACTTTGTAGGCTGTGTGTATCCCAGGCTTGGGTAATGCAATCTCCCCAGGTGCCATGTGATGAGTTCTGTTGTTAGATGGGTAGAGGGCTAATCCTACCTTTGTTGGATCTTGGGTGAGGGCATTTGCCTATGAATAGACCTAGCTATCTCTTTATCTCTTAAGTGCTGACATCTGCTGTGGGCTATTGAGGACAGTGGGGGCTATTAAGAGTGAGTCCTGCCTTAAAAAACATGTTTTTCCCTTTCTCATCCAGGGAAATATAGCATTCGGCCTTTTTAATATTTCCTAGAATACTTCATTTTTCTAGGAGAGGGGTGGGTGCCAACTTCGTACAATTCAAAATAACATTTTGTCACCTCCAGCGATACACTGCAGAATTCCCATCACTACAATCACCTTCATCATTCGAGTGCAGTAAAAACATGGGTGAAGAACATAAACTCCCAACTATTCAGGAAAAGTAAAAAGTGCCTAAAATGCAGGCTTGGTTTTGCACTATGGTATAACTAAATTTCTATGGAGATTCTCAAGTCTGTCAACCTTGAAGCTGACATGACCTAAAACCATCTTGGAGCTTCAGTGTTGCGACACTGGAGCTGAGGGATAGGGAGGTGAGAATAGAGATAGCTGGGATTTTGTAGCCAAAACAAAATACTTTCTCTTGGGAACCAAGGACATTCTCACACCTGGTCAGAGGAAAGAGGAGTGATGTCACCAGGCAACCAGCCTTGATTGGACCATGTGACTAATTGTTTGGGGAGGGGGGAAACTTTCTTTTAATTAGGTGAAAACCACAGGAAGCTTCAGAGTTGGTTTTCACTGGAACGGTGCCAATAAGATATATCCAAATAAAACTATTCTTTGAGGAATCTACCTGCCTCAGTTTTGTTCGCCGTGGGTATATTACTTGGAACCTTGACGGAGTCAGTCATCCAGGTCATGGTTGTCCCAAAGGTGCTTTTTCAAGAGGCAACTGGATTTTCTTGTTTTTCTTAGATGTTTCACTTCTCAACCAAGAAGCTTCTTCAGATCTGACTGGATAGCCCCACCATCCAGTCAGAGCTGAAGAAGCTTCTTGGATGAGAAGCGAAACGTCTCTCAAGAAACACAAGAAAGTCCAGTTGCTTCTTGAAAAAGCACCTTTGGTCCATTGTGGTACGTTTTTTAAAAAAATTATTGACTCCTGCATCACCTCCTATACCAGCGATGGTGAAACTATGACACGCATGTTACAGGTGATGAGCCACGTTATTTTCAGTGACATGCCAGCACGCCTCATTTTGCCTGTTTTCTGAGGTTGCAGAGGCCACAGGGGAACGTGGCGCACTCTCGGGACAGCCTTCGGACCTTTTGGAAGTCGCACAAGGGAGCCAGGCTCTCGAGTGGCCTCTGGAGCTTCCAGGAAGCACATACAGTGGGACCTCTGGTCACGAAAGAGTTCTGACCACGACGAAATTGGGTGCCGACCCAAATATCCGCTAAATGTCTCACTCTGTTCACAAACACATCTTCAGGTGGCGATCAATCACAGCCGCAGCGATTTCCCCTTCTGTGCCTTTTTTGTGTGTGCGCGCGCATGCGCAGTCAGTCTTGCTTCCGGTCATAACCAAATTGGGTGCCAACCGAAGTCCTGGAACGGATTACGGTCGTGACCTGAGGTCCCACTGTATGCTTTCCAGTATTTTTCAGAGGCTGCAATGCCCATGCAGGAGTATTTTTTGAAGTTTCCAGAGTGAAGGCCTCTTGTAACTTGGAGCTGTCTTCCATAGGCATTCCCCCCCCCCCCCGAGAGGTACCTGGGGGCTGGGAAAGAATGTTTATTTCACAAAGTACTGTACCATTTCAAACAACACAGATAGGCCTTGACTTTCAGCCATTCACTTAGTGACCTAAGTTACAACGGTACTGAAAAGTGACTTATTATCAATTTTCAAACTTACTACTGTTGCAGCATCCCCACAGTCATGTGATCAAAATTTGGACGCTTGCAACTGCCCGGTATTTATGATGGTTGCAGTGTCCCGGGGTGATGTAATTATCTTTTACAACCATCTGATAAGCACACTGTCTCACTGAGCAATGGAAATTTTGGGCCTAATTGTGGTAATAAGTTGAGGACTATCAACACTTTTAAACTAATCATTTCAAACAATAATGAATACTTCAGAAACGTGGCCTGAGGCACTTGCTCTGTTTACAAGCTGTTTACAAACCATTGTGCTTTTAAATGGTTAATTGAAAGTGAGATCAACCATAGTTAAATGACTAAATCATGTAGATTCAGCCATGCCCTATCTCAGTTACTTTTAGAGAAATAGATAATCTGCAACAATTCAATATGCGCTGTATGCATCACAGCAGTTTTCCAGTGGAAGAGAGGGAGTGGTCACATGTGGGTATTCTCAAAGCCTGATTTTGTCCAAAGACTGAGAGTAAACTTCTTAAATACTCCTGCCTTCCTTTCCTGCCCAGTTTCCTCTCAGTCTCTGGGCCCAGGCACTGTTGAGAATTGAGTTAGGTAGGAAATAGTTTAAAGATACTTGCTTTTTATTCAATCTGGTTTTTGATTTGGCTAATTGAGCATTTTAAATTATAAACAATTCTAAATTTGCAGCTGTGGCCCAAGGGACAGTTCTTCTGCCTCTGGGCGGTTGGGGAGGGCCCTGTGGGGCTTCCAGCCTCCCATCCGTGGGCGCGGAGCCTTAGCCCGATCCCCGGGACCGTGGGGGTGCCAGCTCTCAGGCAACTGCAGACGCGACAATCGCTCCTGGAAGCTAGGAGAGGCAGCGTCGGCACCACGAGGTGCACACGAGCTGCTGGGGAAGCCGCCGCTTGATTTGGGCGGTGGCTGCTTGCTTTGTATTAATCTTTGGAGCGTGAAAGCGAGCGAGCGAAGGGTGGAGTGCGGGCAGGACTGCTGCAAGGCCCCCAGCACTGCCAGGCTGTCTCCGCTGCCGCAAGAGGCCAGGAGATCCAGGACACGTGATTTCGGCCTACCTTGGCCTCGCACGAGTCCTAGCGGCCATTTTGAATAGCGCCAAGTGCGAGTGGCCTCTATTGGCTTGCAGGGCCTCTTGGGAGGCCTAGGCCGAGGAATGCGGCCTAGTCGACCGGCTCCAGTTCCAGCCCAGGCCCAGGTTCCGGAAGGGCCTACAGTGGCCTATCTTCTTCTGCCTCCACACATCGGGACACATGAGTGGGGCTATGGAGGAGGGCTCGGAAATTCCCCAGGGCCAGGCAGAGGGCCCAGTGAGGGGGGAAGAAGTCCGGGGACAGGGGTATCGAACTGGGGATCCCCCAGTAAGGCCAGCGGCGGCTCAGCATCCCTCTAGAACCTCCACCAGAGAGGAGGCTAGGAGGCATAGGGCCCTGCAAAAGACTTTTGCCAGAGCCGAGAGGCAGGCCAGGTCTGCAGGGCCTGATTCTGCCAGCAGGTCACAATCTCCCATCAGGCCTCCGTCTGAGCAATCCTCGCCTCGGGGCTTCAGCCCTTCCTCCCCTTCTGTTTCTCCTGCCAGGTCCCGCAGGTATTCCAGGCGGAGGGGGTCTCCCTCCCCTTCCCCTTCGGTCTCTCCAGGTTTGGCGAGGGGGGATCTGGGGGACCCTTTGGAAGGGACATCCAGGGGACATTATACCTCACGCAGGTTGGCGCCCCAGGGGTCTGGCAATGCTTATAGGGATGGGGAGGATTTGGAACATCTCCCTGAAGGCATTAAGAGACTTATTTCTGCAGCCATTTCTAGGGGCATTGCCCAAGGGGACAGGAGCTCACACTCAGCTAGATCTCAGTATAGGGCATCATCTCCTTCCATAGTTAGCGAGACTTCTGCCATGGGGGAAGAGAATCTACAGGATATGGGGTTCTCGAAAGACGAGGATGCAACCCAACCCGATCCTCCTTCTTCCTCAGGTCTTTTTCCTCTGACCATGTTCAAAGTTCTCCTGAACAAGGCGAGGAAGACCACCAAGGTGGGGACAGGGGATCCCACAGTTCCCCCACCTAGGGATCCAGATATGACCATTTTTTCGAACGTTTTCAAACACGGCCACGAACAAGGAGATTCCAGCCCCTCCCCTGTTCATGGAGGTCCTGACCAACCAGTGGTCCCGCCCCTCAAATTTTTCTAACACTGGGAATAATGACTGCTGCTTTTACAATGTGGAGCAAACTTTTGCTCAGGCCGTTCAACTGCCCTCCATTGACACCCCGGTGGCTACTTTAGTCTCATCTTCCCCAGTGGTGTCCGGGGATGCGGCGGATAAGTTGAAGCCCAAAGATAAGTGCACGGAGCTTACCTTGCGGAAGAATTTTAATGCCATGGCTTGGGCCATAAAGTCTGCAGCCGCGGCCTCGTATTTCAACCGCGCTACGGTCATGTGGCTACGCCAACTCCAGGATCGCATCCCGATCCAGGACGAGCGATTACATCAAGACCTGACAAAAATTATTGCGGCTTCCCAATTTTCCGCTGATGCCACTTTAGACACGGTGAAATTTGCGTCCAGCACCTTGGCCACCTCTGTTACTTCCCGCCGCCTGTTATGGCTTCGTAACTGGCAGATGGATAACAAGGCCAAGTGGAATCTGGCGGCCACCCCATTCAAGGGTCCTAACCTCTTTGGGGAGGCCCTCGACCACATTCTTGTCAAGAATAATGACAAGAAGAAGGTGCTCCCGTCTAACACTAAAAAGCCCGAAGCTCGGTCTCATCCTTACCGTAGGCAATCTTATAGGGCCTCTGAGTATGACCATAAACAACGCTTCTCTTCCTTCAGGTCCGACAGACAGTTTTCTCGGCCATCATATCAAGACCAGAATAGGTTTCAGCATCAGTCCCGGCGGCCCTTTCGAGGGGGCGGCAGTCGCCTGTACCACAGAGGGAAGTGACTCGAACCCGAGTCGTCCCATAGGCAGCCGCCTGTCCCTCTATGTGGATCGTTGGGACGACATCACGTGAGACACTTGGGTCACATCCACAGTTTGTCAGGGTCTCAGGTTAGAGTTTCTCTCCAGAGCCCTGAATTCCTTCAGGTCGTTCCCTCCATCCCGGAGTCTGGAACGCCGCCACCTGATGGATCAGGCAATCAAACATCTTCTAGACATTCAGGCGGTGGAAATGGTTCCCCAGTTGTAATGGGGACTGGGCCACTACTCCAACCTGTTTGTGGTCCCAAAGAGTTCGTGGGGCTGGAGGGTGATTCTGGACCTCAAACCCCTGAATCGCTTCTTAGTGTACAGGCGGTTCAAAATGTCTTCCCTCAAATCTATCTTTCAGGGCATCCGGAAAGGGGACTTCTTGGCATCGGTAGACCTCATGGAGGCCTACCTTCACATCCCAATCTTCCCAGCTCACCGCAGGTTCCTAAGGTTCTCCCACGGGGACCACCATTACCAATACTCCCGTTTGGGCTGGCTTCGGCTCCCCGCGCTTTTACGAAGGTGCTGGCAGCACTGGCAGCACATCTCTGGTACATCCCAGTAAGGCTTCAATGTTACCTGGACGATGTCTTAGTTCAGGCGGGATCCCTTCCTCAGGCGGTTGCGGACCTTCATCTTACCATTCAAAGTCTCCAATCCCTGGGGTTTTCGGTCAACTTTCCCAAGAGCCAGCTGTCCCCCACCACAAGCATACTTCACCTGGGGACAGTCATAGACTCCGTGGCAGGGGTGGTCCATCTGTCCCAGGACCGGCGGAGCAGTCTACGACAGTTGGCAAAAAAGGTCCGCAGAGATCGGTTCGTTTCTGTCCTCACGTTGTCACAGTTAATGGGCAAGATGGTGTCTTGCATAGGGATAGTTCCGTGGGCCAGGCTTCACCTCCGGCCTCTGCAGTGGGAGCTCATTCCATTCCAGAGGGGACGGAGGAGCAACTCACTCCGAACCCTACGCCTCCCGGTGGGGGTCCGAGCTTCCCTCAGGTGGTGGACCTCACCGGCCATTCAGCAGAGCTGCTCCTTCTGGGAGCCGGACAGGGTGACCGTCACCACAGACGCGAGCTTGTTCGGTTGGGGGGCCCTGATGGGCTCTCGCTTGGCTCAGGGCAGATGGATACAGGCGGATCTCCGGCACAATATCAACTGGTTAGAGCTGAAGGCTGCCTGCCTCGCTCTCCAGCACTTCCAGACCTCGGTGGAAGGCCGGCATGTGCTTCTTCTGACAGACAATGTGGCCACCAAGGCCCACATCAATCGTCAGGGGGGGACTCACTCTTGAGCCCTCTGGCTAGAGGCTCTGAGACTGGGCGCTTGGGCGGAGAGGCACCTGTTGTCCTTGGTGTCGGAACACATCTCCGGCCTCTCCAATCACCAGGCGGACTGGTTGAGTCGGGTGACCCTGGACAATGGCGAATGGCAACTCCATCCGACCATTTTCCGGAGGATCTGTCAGAGGTTCGGCACAACCCTGGTAGACCTCTTTGCGTCTCCGGCGAATGCGCAACTGCCCCGATTCTTCACACGTTTTCAGTCATGGACGGCGGAGGGCACAGATGCCCTCAGGAGCGGGTGGCCAGTGGGCCTGCTCTATGCTTTCCCTCCAATTCCCCTCATCCCGGGGACACTCAGGAAGGTGGTAGTGGAGAAGGCACTAGTCATAGTAGTGGCCCCCTTTTGGCCCAGGAGGCCTTGGTTCGTGGATCTTGTTCAGCTGTCAATAGCCCCCCCCCTGGAGGATTCCATGGGAGGAAGTGGTCTTACGCCAGGGGATCCTGGTTCACCCGGAGCCCCAGTGGCTTCATCTGACCACCTAGCTTTTGAACGGAGACTACAGAGGGTGGCCGATCTGTCTTCTGGAGTCATCTGTACCATCGAGGCTTCCAGGTGGCCTTCGACGAACCGGGTCTACAACTCGACCTGGGAGGCGTTCGTGAGGTGGTGCGCCCCACATCAGATTTCCCCTGCTAGGGCCACTATTCCCAACGTCTTAAGACTTTTTACAGAAAGGACTAGACGATGGTCTGTCACATAACACCTTGTGTCGTCAGGTGGCGGTTCTGTCTTCGATTCTGGGGGGTGTAGGGTCTTCTTCCCTTTCTCAAGTTCCCCTGATCAAGCGGTTTCTTAAGGGGGCAGCTAATCTCCGGCCTCCTCCTATGTGGGATCTGCCCCTGGACCTCAGGGCCTTGACAGGGGCCCTGGTTGAGCCTCTCAGATCGGTTCATCTAAGATTCTTGTCCCTTAAGGTGGTGTTTCTAGTGGCAATTACCTCGGCCCGGCGTATCTCGGAGCTGGGCGCTCTGTCATCCAAGGATGATCTTTGCCATTTTCATCAGGATAGGGTGGTCCTTCGACTCGACCCTACCTTCCTCCTCCCACTCCTTTTCACAGGGCACAGGAAGTTGTCCTGCCCGATTTTAGATTCATCGATTGGAGGCCTTGTTTGTCTCCTTTCAACCTAAGACTTTGGGAGCTAGGGTGTCCTTGGCTACCATTGGCCGTTGGCTACGGCAGGCCATCGGGGAGGCCTATGGGGCGGCGGGGCGCCCCGTTCCGTAGGGAATAATGGCTCATTCTACTAGGAGTGCCGCAACCACGGCGGCATGGGCCACTAGGGCTCCTTTTGAATACATTTGCCAGGCCGCCACTTGGGCGTCTCCGACCCCGTTCATCAGACATTATCGTCTGGATTCGTTCGCTTCAGCGGATGCTTCTTTTCGTCGGAGGGTCCTACAGAGGGTGGTAGCGGATACTCCCCTTGGGCCATAACTGGTGGTTGCGTTTTGTTCCCTCCCTTGGGACTGAGCTTTGGTATGTCCCACACGTGACCACTCCCTCTCTTCCACTGGAAAAAGAACGTTGGTCTTACCTGAACATGTCTTTGCTGGGGAAGAGAGGGAGTGGTCACGACCCACCCTGTTTTTGGGTTATAGGGACCAAGGGGAGGCCGGGTGGTTCCGGTGGTGTTGTGTTGTGTTGTGTGTTTTTTTGTTCCAATTCTGTTGTTCGCCTTCGAGGAAACTGGGCAGGAAAGGAAGGCAGGAGTATTTAAGAAGTTTACTCTCAGTCTTTGGACCAATCAGGCTTTGAGAATACCCACTCGTGACCACTACCTCTCTTCCCCAGAAAAGACACGTTCAGGTAAGACCAACATTCTTTTTAACATACTTTCCTTAAGAGTTCTATGGTTAACTGAAAAATACAATTTTTAAAGTTTTTAAAAATGGGATGTAAGTACTCCAACACAGGGAAAGAAGACCAGACTGAGCTTACAAAGCATGAAACTGAAAAAGGGACAGGCAAGGGGAAAAAAAGAAATGTATCTTTTGACATGTCAACCTCCTCTTCCTGAAAACAATATATACCCCATTCCCACATCACAAATATCTTTATATTTAGCTTTTTAGATATACAACATACAGATCCATCTAAAATAAACAGTTTGAAAGAGCACAAGGTTAAAAAAAAAAATTCTAAGTATTTACAGCCTGAAAATAGATTTTTGGGGGGAGACTGGTTTTGGTGGAGCTCAATCACAGTCCCTTTTCAGTTTTCCTGCTTTGTTTCTTTGGACAACAAAGGAGAATCTTTCATAAAACAAGTCCAGGGGTGAAATTCAGCAGGTTCTGGAGAACCAGTAGTGGAAATTTTGAGTAGTTTGGAGAACCAGCAAATGCCACCTTTGGCTGGCCCGATTGTAGGGTGGGAATGGAGATTTTGCAATATCCTTCCCCTGCCATGCCCACCAAGCCACGCCCACAGAACCGGTAGTAAAAAAAAATGATTTTTACTATTGAACAAGTCTGCATCTTTGGCAAAGCTACCGGTAAGTGCCAAGTGCCGGAGTTTTGATCACATTAATATTTCTCATTTCCTGTGAAATTCATAATTTGTGAAATTATGAACGTTTTATTTCTTTAATGTCCTAGACCCTGTTATGGGGGAAATCTCAAAATATAATCAGGATGGAGTGATAAAGAAAATGGCCGAAGCTTTCAAAATAAATAGATTAAGAATTATGGTGCTATTAACAGAAATGGCAAATTATTCTGCTTTTTGTGTTCTGAAAAACAGTAGTAAGCAGAATGCGGAACGCAAAAAAGACATTTTGAAACAAATCATCATTGGTCTTTGGAAAGAAGTGAGAAAGAAAGAAGTACATTTTCTCAATAGCTCCACCTCAAAGAGGCTCAATCAAATTAAATCCCATAAATTCTTAAGACGTCCTACGAATTTAACATCAGCAAGATTCAGCATTGCTCCTTCCATAGCTCCGCATGGAAAGGTCCTCAGTGAAGGAAAATTTATTCAAGAAACTCTTCTAAAATGTGCACCTTTATTATTTCAAGATTTGCAAAATAAAGGTGGTATTATTAAACATATTTCTGATTTACCAGTTAGCAGAAATACCATTAAAGATCGAGAGATGACAATAATCTCCAAAGAATATCCATTAAAAGGAGGCTTAGATATTTATAAATGTTTCAATTTATCTTGATGAAACTACTGATGTCAGCTCAATTTTCCAATGCTCAAACAATGAGAGAAGAGCTGGTAAACCTACAAACAGTACTAATAAATATATCCAGGAACAAAATAAGCAGTTATAAAAATACTTTTTTTACAAATACTTGTAAAATAAGCAATGTTGTAAAAATAGTTCATTGTTATGTCTAAAGTTGTTTCTGTGATGACAGATGGGGCACCCAATATTTGGGGGGGGGGGGGGAGGATGGATCCATGAAACTGTTTACCGAAGATTTTGGACAGCAAGATGTGTCGTTTCATTGCATTATCCACCAGAAGGTGTTGTGTGCCAAGGCCAGATTCACAGAACTACATGATGTAACGACAACAAAAATAGCCAATTTTATAGCTGCTTAATCCCTTCACAAGCAGAATTTTCTACACTATTGCAGGAAGTTGAACCAACTTATAGCAGACTGCTGATGCACAACCTGAGGTGGTTGAGGAAAAGATTTGTGCAGCGCTATGAAGAAATTAAGTTATGTGTCGAGTATAAAAATTGAAAGTGTTTCATCAGCTCAGGGACTGTACATGACTCAGCACATTGATGTTTTTACAGACCTAAAGTTAGGCAAGGTTTTGGCAAAACTATCGATGTTATGTTTGGATACATAAAAGCCTTTGAAACTAAACTTCAAATTTTCAAATGTCATGTGGGGACTAAAACCTGTAACTAGTTTTGATGATTACCGTATTTTTCAGAGTATAAGATGCATCTTTCCCCCCCAAAAAAGAGGGTAAAAATCTGGGCATATCTCATACACTTTATACAGCATTTTTGGCCTCCTGAAACCTTGCTCCCATTGCAAAAATTGACATGCAGAGGGCTGGGAAGGCCATAAATGAGCGAAAAACGGGCAGTTTTTCTGTGTGTCCCTACCTACTTTGGCAGGACATTAATCTTGGCATTGAACATTAAAACACATAAAAGAAACTGGGTAACATGAAGTTAGTGCTGCTTGCTTGGATTTACACTGCACAAAATATCTACCTTCAATTTCAGACTTATCTATTAGAACTCAGCAACAAAAGTCATTCACTGATGTCAATCAAATTAAATGCGTGTTTGATATTTTTCCCCACTTCCAATCAAAATGACTAATAAAAGTTATTTTTAGTGCACTATTCTAAGCCCAATGATCAGGGTGTGTATTATTTTCTTTTAGATTTTTTTCATTATTTTACATGGATTATATTTTTGTTATTATTTATTGTTTGTTTAGGTAATATGGATTAGTTCTCAACTTATGACCGTATTAAGGCCAGAATTTGTTGATAAGGTTAAATGTGTCCCACCCAACCGTACCACTTTTTTTGCAGTGCTTCTTAAGCAAATCACCAGTTGTTAAGGGAATCATGAGGTCATTAAGCGAATCCAGCTTCCCGACTTTGTCAGAAGACAGCTGGTAAGATTGCAAATGGTCATCACATGATCCTGGGATTCTGCAGCTGTCATTAAGAAGCCCTGGTGGCACAGTGGTTAGAATTCAGTATTGCAGGCTAACTCTGCCCACATCCTGCAGTTCAATGCTGATAGGCTTGAGGTTGACTCAGCCTTCCATCGTTCTGAAGGTCAGTAAAATGAGGACCCAGATTGTTGGGGGCAAATTGTGGACCTTGTAAACTGCCCAAAGAGTCCCGCGAAACACTATGGTTCGATATATAAGTACTATTGCTATAAAACACATGCTAGTCGCCAAGCACCTTAATTCCAATCACGTGTCCTTGGGGATCCCGCAACACTTTTAAGTGTGAGGACTGGTGTCGCTTTTTTTCGGTGTCATAACTTCGAAAGGTCACTAAACGAATGGTTGTAAGTCAAAGACTACCTGTATTTAACATACGATTGGACTGCACTTTTTAAAAAATGGTTATGCAAAGAATTGTTTTTCTTTTGTCCATGTGTATGTGTGCGAACCATCAGCAGAATTAGGCATTTTCTTAAATTTTTGACACATTGAGCCCAAAAGGTTCACCATCACTGTCATATGAAGCTTTCTGTGGACATTTTTTTTTTGAAAGTCAGAAAGCTGAATCGGAGCACACCAGTTTGACCCAGCCTAGCAACCCTAAAAAGCCTGAAAACTCCACCATCAAACACATGTTGAACAACTTGGAACAACAGTGCAGTTTTTATTACTTTTCAAATATATTACCTTCTTACAGGTACCTGGTAAGGTGTTTTAAGTGTGTATTTTTTAAAAAAAAATTATACTTGTACATCAAACACTGCATTCCTTTGGAAACAAGATGGAGGAAAACTAACATAGGTATGCTAAAAAAAAAAGAGGAATAATAAATCTAGATGTACATTTGCTGGCGGCTGTTTCCACAACGCTGGAATTAACGCTGTGGGGAGACACACGTAAGGGGATGAGAACATGTTCTAACTATGCAAGAAGAAAGGCAGTAAGGAAAGCAATATATGTGTCCTAATATGGAACAAAGAACTGGAGAATTGGTTTTCCACCAGGACGCTAAATCAGGAGTGCCCTTCTGCCTGATGGCTTCATTTCATCCGCTTCCTGGGAGAGACATCTCCGTTGCTGGTGGCAGACTGCTGGGAAGGAAATGGAAGGCTGGAAGGGGAGGAGCATGGCATCTCTTGGCCGTTTGAGGAGGTACCACTTGTGTGAATCATGCTAGGGCCTGGGAAATCGTAATACTGTGACGGGTACGGAGGACTGTACGATGTTCTACCCCGAATGTCTTTCATAACCTCCAAAATGCCCTGCAGTACGCTGGTCTGGCTGCTTAGCTGCTCCTTCAGAGTTTGATCGCTTGATTCCAAAGCGCTTACAAGCCTTCCAATGTCCTCAGCGCTCTGCTCCATCTCGTCCTTCCGGGCCGCGAGATCCTCCTTGTAAGCACGCTCAAAAGAAGCTACCTCTTTATGTGTGAGGTCAGACAATGTCCGGACTAGTTCACTGGTAGCCTGGGAGGTGACTTCCATCAGCTCTTTCAAAGTATCCCCCCTTCTCTTTCTTTGCCGGCAACGAAGATTACGCATCCTCTCTGCAGCGGTCAGGGGCCGAGGGCGTAGATTTGGCGCTGCAGGAACAAAGGTCAAAAAGAGTGTTTAATTAAAAAACAAAACAAAGGAGAGAGTGAGAGAGAGAGATGGGGCATTGTGGAGGCCAACACCAGAGTCAGCGGGTATGCTTATAAAAGAATATCCTTTGCCCTAAGAAATCCAGGTTTTATACCAAGGTTGCCCCATTTATGGGAAAGGAAGAGTGAGAAACTGGAACCCAAAAGTATTATTGAAATTGTACCGTTGTATATCAACATTTACTTAGTGCAATCATGTTCTGTTGTCTGTAGGAGGAAGAGTTAGGCAGAGAATGCACACACTGCTGCCCTGAATGATGCAGTTTTACTCAAGTCTCTCTTAGCAACTCTGACATTTATCTGATGATATTTCAGATACGACATTAAGTCCCCTGCCTTTGTATCCAAACAAACTGAAAAGAAGGTGATTAGAAATCCAGAGGGCTGAAACAACATATTATACAAAACCCGTTTAAAGACACACGGCAAATCCAAGCAAAACTCACCAGTAACTGAGTCATTGGATGGCAAAGGATCGGTGGGAGTGCCAGGACCAATACTACCATCCATGGAAATATCAGAATTTGCTGCTGGCGACACCGCTTGGTTTTCCATGTTGGCTTCACTCTGCTGAGATCCTGGTTCAGGCAACAACAGGCAGTCCCCGTCGGGCTCTTCAAAAGTCCCTTTGTCGTTCTTGCCTACTGGGGATGGCTCATAGGGGGCGTCTTGCGCTTCTCTGTGCTCGCGACGCCGGCGGTCCACAGGAGGCCTCGGGTTGCTCCCTGAAAGCCGTGGAACGACCAGATTTTGCTTGATGCAAAGAAATCGATTAAGTTCTTCGAAATAAGGCCACACGCGGCGTCCGTGGCCAGAGTTGCTGTTCCCATCCACTATCTCTTTGAAGCCCCGTCGAAGGACCTTTGCACGTTCGCGGCATTGCTCCCAATCCCTGTTGTAACCCCGGGCTCGCATTTCATCCGATATCCATTGGAACTGTGCAACTGTGCGATAGTTTGATGCCAGGGCACTCTGCACCGCGTCATCACCCCACACCTGGATGAAGGCCCGGGTCTCCTCGTCAGTCCAAACAGGCTGGCGCCTTGATTTAGTGGCAGAGGAAGAGCCCTGCGAGGAAGCCGTCAGTGTGCCGTGATTCGGCATGGGCACGGTCTCTGGAAGGGTATCAGACAACATGGTGTGCTCCAGAGATGACACGGTGCTATTGGCAGCAGGGAATTTTACAATGGTAGCAGGAAACGTTTTAATTGATTTGGGCGCAGTAAGAGGAGTGCTAGTGGGGAGGGTGCAACAAAGAAGCTCCTAATGATAGAGTGCGGATAGAGATAGATGGGACACTCTCTACAATGTACTCTATGGTTATGCTGGGAAATCCCCCCCCCCTACCCCACACTGAGGCACTGCAACTCACACAAATTTTACGAGAGACACGCATCTCGCATCTTTGCTCCCACAAGTTGGCCTGCAAAAAAGCATGTGTGATCGCAAGAAAATGACTCGGGGGGTCTGCATATGAAAAAAATAAATAAAGAAGAGCCGACAATGGTGCAATGCGCGTGTCTAGCGTAATGTGCGAAGCAGTTGTAACGTTCCATCCCTCCTTAAACCTTTACTAACCTAGCCCCTGACTAAAACCCTTTAAAGAAAATACATCACTGTTGCATAATATATTCCAATCACAAGGTTTCAGAGCAGATTTATAGACATGGCTGGTTTAGTTTCATGGATTGACATGCAAAACCACAATTACTCACCTGTGTAGCTGCCATCTGTTGAAATGTAGGCCGCTCAAGGAGAAAAGAAAAACAGACAAAATTAGAGGCAGTCATTTTTAGATGCCTTAATTGCAAGAGGAATGCATTCATTTGGGGGTGGGGGGATAAAGCTGGATGTCTGTATGCGTTAAACCATGAGAAGTGGAAATTTGCCTTAAAAAAAAAAAGGGATGAAAAACAGATTCTGAAGCTAGATTGAAACTACTTTGCATGCTAGCCCCCAGAAACAGATACGGTAATATTGTGACTTATATAGGCTTTATTTCCCTTCTAAGTCATTTATGCGCCATAAACGATTGACATAAATATATTCATTTTCTTTCTTTCTTTTTTAAAAAAAGAACTTTTATGGGCCTAGCTGCCTCCCTCCTACAGACAATCTCTCTACAGCAGTGTTTGTCAACCTTGGCGACTTTAAGTCCTATGGACTTCAACCACAGGACTTAAAGTCGCCAAGGTTGACAGACACTGCTCTCCAGGTAATCCTTGATCGTTTGTTTTTACAGCAGTCTGTTTTTAACAACAGTTCGACAGCCTTGGAAAAAGTGACTTATAACCTTATGATTCAAAGTTACAACTGTCACACCATCCACCCCCCTCAGTTACATGATTGCATTTTGGGCGCTTGGCAATTGGCTCTCTCTCTCTCTCTCTGTGAAATGGATGCCAAAGGAGCCGTTTACCACTTAACTACTTATAAAGACTTATCCCTTCAGTGAGTTACTTTTAAAATGTTGGTAATAAGGACATAATCCTCTCTTTCCCCCAAATACACGGTTTTGTGTTTTGTTTTGTTTTCTTGGCAGGGGAAATATGCAACTTCAGGTCTGGGAGGGGATGAAGGAACGCAATATAATTTTAGCCTACTGAGGCAAATGAAACAAAACAAAATGGCTGCATCAGAGCCAGGATGGGCAGACGGAGGAGGCCCTGGCGCCTCAAGTGATCTTTCAACCAGCTTTACCTGTCCCTCCCCCTACCTACGCCCCTCCTCCCACCCCACCATACCTGAAAGTGTCAAAAATGCCAAAATGGCAAGAACAACAGGAACCATAAGGGTACGATCTCAAATTCAATGAATAGTCCAAAAAAAAACTAGAGAAATGGAAAGCCCTTGCCCTTCTCATCTGCGTGCTGCGCTCCACCCGTTTTGCAACCCAACTCCTATAGCCTGGGCTCCCCAAAAAGAGTGACTCCCATAAACCCAAAAGAATGCTCCTCTCTGCAATGGAGAAATTACTACAAGACTGCAACAATCTGGCAGGGATGGGGAAGATGGATACCATAATAGCCAAGGAGCAGAGGGCCAAACCTTCCTGGCCTTTTCATCTTGAAAATATCTTTCACAGTGTGGAGACTCCCCTTTAGAATGGCCTAAAGCAGTGATGGCTAACCTTTTTGCCATCACGTGCCAAAATGGGGTCACACGCATGCGTACCCACAACAATAATGCAATTCCCCCCTCCCCCGCATGCAAGTGCGTCTCCCGCATGAACCCCACTCTTGCGCCAAACCTGAAAAACAGCTGGCCGGCGGGAGGCACGCCTGCATGAGGAGTGGAACTGAACTGGGGGACAGCTCGCATTCCCGCAGAGAGAGCTCCGCGTGCCACCTGTGTCATAAGTTCATCATCAGGGGCCTAAAGCCTAGCAGCCATTTCCTCTAGATTTTTATACTTAAGCAGGGCAATGGCTTTGTGAAGACATTTTCACTTTTGAAACGACTTCATCAAGTTGGCCAGGTTTTGACAAACTGAATCAAGGTTACGGCATTCTATGGTGGTCCTTTCAGATTTTCCTCATACAGTGTGTAAGTCCATAGACTTTTGGATTCAGTTTACTTTCCCAAGCCAGCCTCTCACCCAGATTTCTAATTCAGTACTGTATTTCGTTTACAGGAGGTAATTCAGAGTGCTAGATACAACAGAAAAGACTCAGAATTCCACAGCAATGGACATCTTTGCTGCCCTTGAAACCATCTTCTCAGGCACGTGATGGCAAAAAGATTAGCCATCACTGCTTTAGCCAATTAATGGCCAAGGCAAACTAAGGCTGAAAGCTCATCTCTGCATAATCAAAGAATGGAATGGGAACCAGATGCCCACAGAAATCATAAATTTGGGGGAAGAAACTGCACTCAAAACCCGGGGCCCAAGGGAGGGTGCTGGAGATAGATTATTCTTTCAGAGCCGTCTCTAACTTTCAGTTATTTTAACTGAATAAATGATGGGATATTCAATCATTAATTATGTAACCTCTGGACTAACACAGACCTTGAAAACACACAGATAAGCATCTTGCCCTGCTCTCAATGTCAAACAAGCATAGTCTCCACTGCAACTAGAAAGGACGCCAACATTATCTGGAGATTGGCACAACAAGAACCACAGGGATCAATATAGAATGGCAAGCAACTGCTCAACTCTCTAGAAATATTAAGGGGCAACAATGCTAGTACAACAAAAACTGACCTCTGGTCTAATTTAAGATATCCAATGGACCGTTAGATTATCCAAAAACTGTAATTCTGGAACTGTATTAATCTTGTGCAGCTGCAGAAGCTGACAGGATCTTTAAGAACTCTTAACAGATTGCACAACAATCTGTTCATGTGGCTTTTTTTTATCCTTAAGAAGGAGTCTTGTCTCCCCACGCATCCCTAAGACACCTTTCATGTGGTGAGATTATCTAAAAGCTTCATTGTTTTTAAACTGGATTGCCCAGAACTGTACATAATATTGAAAATGAATTCAACCAACCCAACATAATAGTGGAATGTTTTCTTCTGCCTAACCCTTGAGCTGGCTCATTCAGGAAACAAGAACTACTTAGCTCTCTTGAAACACTTTCACTGCTAATAAAGTGGCAGGATCTTGAAAGTCTACTAAAGTATTTCTCCAGATCGACTTCATGTCCTCAGCCCCTCTGGATCTTCCATCCCAAATTCCTGTATACTCCTACTGAAGCAGCCTAAACCTATCTTGGCTAATTTTGCAGCCACATCTTACTGCTGGCTCATAAGTAGTTTGTAATTAAATATTCAATAACTTATTCACAAATACAATTGTCACAGAATTTGTTTTTCCCTCCCAGTCGTAGCAAAATCAATGCTACACTCACTGCATCTGTGTCTACTGAAGTTCTTACAATTTGTTTTTACAGGAAGGGGTAATTTGGTCACAATGAGGGGTTTCACAACCAGGGCTATAACAATTTCTTCAACAGACCTTAGCATTCAATATTACAACGATAATACAATGATAGAGAAGAGAGCCTTACCCAGGGAAGCCACATCTTCACCGTTTTCCTCCATGATCTCACCCACTGCTAAGGCCTCAAGATGAATTCAGCCCCTGCGAAGGAGAAAGTCAGTTAACCCCCAATGCCCTAGCCACTAATGCAGCCATGCAGAAAAATTAATCAATCTTCAACATGAAGAGGAACTCACATCCTTTGATTCAAATGCAAAAGCAGACAACTCTGTGCTAGGTGAATAATGCCTCAAAAACCACACAGCTCACTTGGGGATACACCCCTGAGCATAGGGCATGACTGGGCTGAAACTGACTGTCATGATTGTCAGCAGACTGGCTGTCTGTTCACGCTGTATCCACACACTAATTAAACACCAATGACTGCAGTAATGGTGTCCCAACTGGCACTTACAAAACCTGGGCTCTTTCTGTGGCTGGCAACACATGTGAAAATGTTGATTACTAAATCCTTATAAGTACCCAAAACTTACTTAACATGCAGGTAATCAGTAGAGTGATAAAACAGTTACAAAACAAAATGTAAACTAAGTTCAATGTACTTCAAGGGAAACATTGAAAGGAGAATGTATGAAGACTGGTTGCAGGAATTGGGTATGCCTAGTAGTTTAATGAGAAAAAGGATTAGGGGAGACATGATAGCAGTGTTCCAATATCTCAGGGGTTGCCACAAAGAAGAGGGAATCGAACTATTCTCCAAGACACCTGAGGGCAGAACAAGAAGCAACGGGTGGAAACTAATCAAGGAGAGAAGCAAGGTAGAACTAAGGAGAAATTTTCTGACAGTTACATCTAACTGTTAGAACCAGTGGAGTGGCTTCCCTTTGGGACCTCCCAACACAGGAAGTTTTTAAGAAGAGAATGGGGTTTCCTGCTCGAGAAAGTCCCTTCCAACTGTTATTCTGAGAGGCCCTACAACAAAGTAATAAAAAATACCATGACCAATTCCTGTAATTCTCCTAAGCAGATGGCAGCATCAAGCTCTTTGAATTTCTCAAAAGGATCATGCCGGTCAGATGGACTTGGGTGGGAGAAAATACAGGACCAGGTACTATATTGAGAAATAGGGGTGGGGGAATCTTGGAAAAAGACAACGGCAACCTATTTCCCTTGTGTTGCTAACAAAACTAAATAAAGCATATGGATGTAGTGAACAAAATGTAGGGAGTTTTTAATCTCTCAATTTAGCACAACATGAAAAGAGCCAAAAAAAAAAAGCTGGCTTGCCTATTGTAGTTAGACAAAAGGTGTCTTTGTTAATTACGGTATCATTACATGGATTTAGGCACAAAAGTAGCTTATATTTGCAATATACAAAAATCAGCTAATAATGCAGAATACCACCTCTCGTTTCCTTTGCGAACACTTCTCATTTCCTATGTGAAACCCTGCCCATCGGACTGCGAATATCTACGTTTACTGCTTATTGTTCCTCTTTATTGCTATTTTGAACTCATATGATATTCATTCAAAACTATACCTACTTCTCATTGTTGCTCAACTCAACTAGACTTTTATTCTCTGCCACTACATGGAATTCTAAACTTAACTTCCATTGTAGGTCTCAAATGTCCGAGGCCAGATCTGGCTGCAACTAAGCAAAACTAAGCAAACTAGGAAGGAGTTTGGGGACAATCCGAACTTGGATCAAATATACACTTTTGGACTCACTACTGCGGGATCATTACCTATTATTGCTTCCTAAATGAGTGCTGATAATATGGCCTTTCTCTTTTGCACTTTCTGCATTGCTTTATTGCATACAATGACAATAAAGGCCATATATATAATTACCCATTCTCTAGCTCTCTCTAGTTCTGCCTTGATCAAGCGGTTTCTACTCCAGGCCAGTTTAAGGCGCCTTGTCCTAACTTGGCTCCCATTCTGGGACTCACATAACCCAGCTAACCCGAACACTGCTGGGCCGCGCAATCAGGGGGAACTGTAGTCCAACCCATCCACAGGGTAGAGGCAGGAAGACGGTTTGCGGAAAGGCTAAGCCGTCGTTTCCAGATGTCAAAACGGCTCGTAGCTTTTTGCAACGCTGACCCGTTCCGTTTGTTGAACCTCCAACGAGGGAAACGACAATCGAGCGGTTCTCATCGTTTTCGCTTGCTGAACCCAGATGCCAAGGCGGACGGTTAGTATGACTCATCGCCCGCCCCCGGCGGCCCACCTCTCCCCTCGCCACCGGGGAAGGGGGGACGGCCAGGAAAGCCTCCCGAAAAGCAGGAAGTGAGGGTGGAGGGCACGAAAGTGACCATCCTACCCGGGGGGAGAGGCAGCCAAGGCCCACCCAAGCTTCCCCTTTCCCCGCAGGGCAGGACACCCCGTTCCCCCAATTCCCAGCCCCGGCCGACTCTCCTGGACGAACCCACTCGTCTCCCCGCCTTGTGGGTCGCCAGCCGGGCAGAGGGTCCCGAGAAGAGGGCATCCCCTCTGGGCTGCCAGGCTGCGCTGCCCACTCCAGCACGGAGCCCGGGTCCCGCTCCACTCCCGCTCCGCGCCCTGACCTCCCACCCGTTTCCCACCCGTCCCCCTGCCCTGCGGTTTCGGGGGCAGGGAGAGCGGAGGGTCTGGGATCCCACGGAAGACCAACCTTCGTTCGCGACCTCCTCCGCCTAATCAGGGATCGAAAAGGAGCCAGTCGGAGCGGGATCCGGGCCCCGGGCAGTCGCCTGGTCGGGCGGCCGCAAGGAGAAGTGGCGCCGAGGCCTGACGGGCGGCGAGCAACCCCAATATGGTGGCCGAACAGCTGCAGAGACCGGATGTAGTCGGGGATGGAAGCTTCGGAACAAAGGAAGCGAGAGGAGGCGAGAGAGCGGAGGGGGGGGGAAACCGCTGTTTTCCTAGGTGCAGAGCCCCCTAGTGGTCGCAGCCAGGCAGACACTCCGCTGGCTCGAACAACGGTCTCCGGCGGAGAAAGCGGCCGATTAGGTAAAGAAGATGTGTGCCTGTAAGCTCTTGGCTGACCTTGCCTGGCCTTGGAAGTTAATACTGGGTGAATATTAAAATTTGACAGCTGATCATAGAATGCTGACAGAATGCTAAACTTGGCAACTTTAAGTTGTGTGGGTTTCAATGGACTGAAATAGGTTCCCATCAGCAACTATTTGGAAGATGGAGACCTTATTCCCTACCCAGCCACTTTCCATAGATTTTAGCTTTAAAAAAAACATTTTTTCTGTATAAAGGATTCAGAGCGAGGGCAAGAACCCCTCCAGGAGGGAGATGGATGGTTAAGATGTTTGATATATAAATAAATCAAAAATAAAATAACATTCAGAGCTATTGGGGGGGGGTTCTGACATTTGTATGTGACAAAGAGCCAATCTTCCTTCTCAGAGATGTAGTTCATCAGTCTAAAGCTTGCAAGTTGCAATGGAAATTACATTCAGAAATGCAAAACACCAGGAATCTGAATTTTACTCATTCATTCAGAATTCCCTCACTCCCATTGACAAAACTGTTGACTACACAAGTTTGGGTGATCCCATTTTTTGGCCTCCCTTTTTCTCTTCTTATCTGCTATTTCCATGTAAAATTACCACCCCGTCCTGCTCTGTTTATTAAACAGTGTAATATGTTTCATCCTGAAGGCTGGACCAACCTTCAAGTGAGGGATGAAGACACAGCCACAACTCAAAAAAGCCTTGGAGAATGTTGTGAATGTAGCTAACTCTGAGTTGCTCAACAAATGATAGCTTTAGGTCAATACATAAATTTGTTGATCACAGATAACAAGGAACACTGTCTACTACCTTGGGTGAAATCAAAGTGTCAGCATTCTTCAAACCAACCATTAAGCCTCTAATCCAATTAGGAAGTAAAATAAAATAAAAAGGGGAGGATTCTTTCTGACAAATCCATGGAGATTTCTAGCAACCATCGTGGTTAAGGTTGTTTTTAAATCTGTCAGACAAGCAGCTTTCTTGTCAATCTACTTAATGCCTCTAAAGCTTTTTTGTTCTCCCTCGCTTACACCTGTATTAATCATAGACTCATGAAGTTGGAAGGGGCCTCAGAGGTCATCTGATCCAACCTTCCATTCAGTGCAATACTTGGTAATGCAATTTGGACCGTTTCTGTTTGAGGACTTTCAGGGAAGGAGAACATACCACTTCATTAGTCAGTCTGTTCCACTGATTAATACCTCTTCCCATTCAAAGATTCTTCCTAATATCTAACTTGATTATCACTATTGTTTCTCCATTTTAAACAAGGTATTCTAAATATGTATCCATTTATATTATAATGATTCATTATATCATCTTCAATATATCCAATAATAAAGAATTTTTATATCCTTTTCTAAGTCACTCTATTATTTTAACATTGATAACATTCTTTAATAATTTTCAATTCTATGTTTTTTCCATTATTAGTATCATCAATCTAATATACATGTATACAAATTGTTATAATTGTTAAACATCCATTAAGCATAGCTATTATTACATCCTTTTTATATGAAACATATTAAATTTGAAGAAAATTTATATTATGGCATTTCATTATATCATCCTGAAATCATCCAATGATATTACATCTTTATATTCTATTCTATATAGAATTATTTATCTTTTATAAAAAGGTTTTTCAACATCATCTCCATCATCCTCACTTACAGTTTGTATAAAATTTCATATTATCAATCTAGTATATATAAATGCTTTATTATCATTATTGATCATTTATTTGACTATAGCTAAGACTTTGTCTTACACATACTACTCAGAATTTAACTACATTTAACTAAATTTTATTGTGACATTTCATTTCATCATCCTGTATCCTTCCAGAAATAATACAGTCCAATATCTCTTGCCATTTGTAGAATCTGCATTCTAAGTGTTTTCTTGATAAGTCTTATGTGGATTTCTCTTGACAACTTGTTATTCATTGCACATCTTATAAAGATTTGAAACCCTCTATCTGTTCCTTTCATCAGCTTGACTTTTGTTATCACAGGTGCTTCTGCTGAAATTACTCTCATTGTTTCTGCCAATTTTCTCCCCTTTCTTCATCTATATTTTGACATCTGAGATAGAGTTCCAGTTCATCGATCTCTCCTTTCCGTATTTCGCACTTATCATTTCCCTCCACTCTCGATTTGCTGTCAGTGTCAATAATTTTCTTATCATTTTCATATGTCTCTGTGGTTTTTTGAACTCTGTCCTCAAATTTCACTGTTGTTTTATACGTATTCTCTACTCTTCCCTCCGTACTTTCTGTATTTTGATCTATAATTTCAAGTCTATTTTCAATTCTCTCTGTGATTATTAAGACTTTTTGAATTTCTAGCATAATTCTTTGCAATGTTAGTCCCTTTTCTTCTTCATATTGGGCCATTTTTCCAGGTTATAAACACTGCCACTAAAACATCCAAGGCTTTTGCTAGGTTTCAAACAAATTCAGTAAAGTTTTTCAGGTCAAAGCTTTCTCTTTCCTTCAAAGAAACACCTGTATAAATAAGACGTTTTCCACTGACCCTTTCAGTAAACAAAGCCAATAGCTTTGTATTATCAGATGTTGGCAAGCCTCTAGCCTCTAGATGGCAGTGTTACATCCTTTCCCTCTGTTTTTGCCACTCTTTCTAAGCTCCAAACTCTGGAAGAGAAGAAAAAAAATATTTAAAGATTACGATCCAGCCAAGCCTTGCGAGGAAAGAAACTTTTAATCCACAAATACAAAAAATGGAAAAAGTATAGAGGAAGAAGGGGGAAAAAAGACCAGTCCAGTTTAAAAGTAAGAGGCATTTGTAAAAAGTTCATCCATAGAAAACAAACAAAATTAAAGTGAAAAAGATAACATGATAGTTTTAAACCAGGGCTAATTCGCTGCTTGCTTCCTTCTGTCTTCAATTTTATTTTAATTCTAAGTCTTTTGGGTTTTCTCTTCTCTAATGATAAGGATTTTTCTCACCATTCCGACACACTGTCTCTCCTATTCTGCTTCCATTTCAGGGGTCTGTCCCAACCTTCTGCAGCCAGTTTGGCTGCTTCTCTTGTAGCTGGCAAAAAGAGCTTTTTCCTGGATCGATCAGAGGCTCTGCAATGCCCCTGAGATCAGCAGTACATGCCCTTCTCTATCACCGTTCCTTCAGAACGGTTTAGATCCAAAAGGATGTTCAGCAACAGAGATATCGACAGCAATCCTGAAGCCCCAAGATTGCATGTCGTGTCGTAGTGACATCAGGCCCCGCCTCTCTACCCTGAGTTCTTTTCTTGGAGCGATGATATCACTAGTTGTAGTTCTGCCCTCTGGTCCGCAAACAACAAGTCTGTTCCCTCCTTTAGGGGGCGTGATGGCTCACTAGTTAAAGACATTGAGCTTAACATTGGAGCTGACAAGCTTTTTTCAAACTTCAGGTCTCAATCCTTCTTCCCTTCATTGTTAGATTGGAATGATTACATAGATTAACAGAATTTGAAGGGACCTTGTAGGTCATCTAGTGTTCTAGTCCAACCCCCTGGCCAAGCAGGGGACCCTACACCATCGGCAACAAATGGCAGTTCAATCTCCCCTTGAAAGCCTCCAGCGATGAAGCTCCCACAACTTCCAAAGGCAAGCTATTCCATTGGTTGATTGTTCTCACTGTCAGAAAATTTCTCTTTATTTCTAGATTGAATCTCTCCTTGATCAGTTTCCATCCATTATTCCTTGTCTGGCCTTCAGGTGTCTTGGAAAATAGCTTGACCCACTCCTCTCTGTGGCAGCCCCTCAAATATTGGAACACTGTTATCATGTCTCCCCTGGTCCTTCTCTTCACTAGACTAGCCATGCCCAGTTCCTGTATAACCGTTCTTCATATGTTTTAGTCCCCAGGCCACTAATTATCCTGGTAGCTCTTCTCTGCACTTTTTCTAGAGTCTCAACATCTTTTTTATAGTGTGGTGACCAAAACTGGATGCATTATTCTAGGTGTGGTCTTACTAAGGCTTTATAGAGTGGCATTAGTACCTCACTTGATCTTGATTGTATTCCTCTGTTAATGCAGTTTAGGATTACATTGGCTTTTTTGGCTACTGCAATACACTGCTGGCTCATATTTAACTGGTTGTCCACTAAGACTCCAAGATCCCTCTCACAATTACTGCTATTCAGCCTGGTTTTACCCAATCTATATGTATACTTTTGGTTTTTCTTGCCTAAGACTTTACATTCAACACCCAAGTGCCCCAACTTCTGCCAACCTAGCAGTTTGAAAACAAGCAAATGTTAATTGATAAATAAGTACCACCTAAGTGGTGGGAAGATAACAGCTTTCTGTGAGTCTCAGCATAGAGTCATGCTGGTCACATGACCACAGAAATGTCTTTGGACAACACTGTCTCACTCAGCTAAGGAATGGAGGTGAGCAACTGCCCCTTGGACTTGGACACGATTGGACAGGGGAAAACGTTGAACATCACCAGGCCCAGGAAAAGATCCCTTTTGCTCCCAACTTGGTATCCATCACTAGCTTGATCTGGATCAGTTTATGGGTATTTCCTGAGTACAACCATTCAGTCATTCTCAGTTGCAAAATCAGCAAAACTGTGGAGGCTGGCGTCGGGTCGTCAGCAACGGGCACCTGCTCAAAGCATCGGTGTGGCAAATATGTTTACTGGCTTGTAATGTAAAGTATAGTTATAGGCCGCCAGGAAGACAGTCCATCTGGTGAAACGTGGAGACAGAATTTGAGGAGTTTGTCTGTCCCCAGCAATGATGCCTAATAGCGGTTTGTGGTCAGTCACTAAGTGGAAATGGCGGCCGTAAAAATGTTTCATTCCTGCCACTATAGCCAATACTTCACGATCAAGTTGGCTATAGTTCTTTTCTGGCGAAGAAAGAGTGCGAGAGAAAAATGCAACCTCTAGTCCTGACGGAATTCGGTGACTCAGGACTGCGCCAACCCCATAAGGGGACACATCACATGCCAACACTAAAGGTAGAGATTCATCGTATTGCAGGAGAACGCTTTTGGACATGAAGAAGTTTTATACAGCTTGAAAAGCCGCGGTTTCCTGCTTTCCCCACACCCATTTTGCTGATGTAGCTAGTAAACGTGTAGGGGCTCTACCAGTGATGCCTTATGCGGTAGGAAAATATTGTAAAAGTTTGAAAGTCCTAGAAAAGCTTGTAGCTCAGCTTTAGTGGTTGGCGTCGGAGCTTGTCATATAGCTTGCCCCTTGTCAGGGGTAGGATGGATTCCCTTTGCGTCTATTAAAAAATCCCAGTAATTCGACCTGAGGCACCGTGATCTGGCATTTGGTTGTCTTTAACTTCAAACCAACGTCTCAGAACCGGCAAAGTACGGTACGGAGGCGGGTCAGTAGATCGGCTAGGGAACGTGCCGAGACCAGGTCGTCGTCGAAATAAGGGACGATGCCTGGTATGCCCTGCAATAATCCTTCCATGAGATTTTGAAAAAGTCCAGGAGCCACACTGACTCCAAACTGGAGTCAGTGGCACTTGAATGCGCCCCTATGCGTGACAATAGTCTGGGCCTCAGCAGTTGCCTCATCTACAGGCAACTGCTGATATGCCTGTGCTAGGTCCAATTTAGCAAATATTGTCCCCCGCCCCAGAGAATGCAGCAGATGCTACACCACGGTACAGGGTATGCGCTCTGTTGCAACCCATGTTCAAAAATGCATTTAAAATCAGTGCATATGCGCACAGACCCCATCACTATTAATCAGGGTCACAATAGGTGTTTCCCAACAGACGTGATCAATAGGTTCTAGCACCCCTTGAGTCAGTAACTTATCTATTTCCACGTCAACCTTAGGCTTTAACGCAAAAGGCACCCTGCACGGCTTAAGACGCCGTGGAGGAACCTGCGGATCTAAATTAATTGAAATTGGGGTGCCAGTGTATCTTCCTAAACCTTCCCCGAAAACTTCTGGGAACTCTATAATCAACATATCTAGATATGGGGTACACTGAATCTGGTCAATTCCCATCACTCTCAATCCCAGGGCTTCGAACCACTCCAACCCTAATAGGCTTGGTTGTGGTCCTTTGACTATAATTAAAGGTAACTCCCTGCAAAATTGTTTAAATTGTACCCTACAAAAATATTTACCTAAAACCGGAATGGGATTTCCCTGGAAATCCCTTAGATTTAACAGGCACGGTGTCAACCTTGTCTGAATCAAATTGGGCATGAGTCTTTTAGCAGTCGTCCAAGAAATTATGGAGACAGCTGATCTTGTGTCTACCTCCATAGAGCAGGACTGCCCCTCCAATTTTACTGTTATAAAAATTTTTCCCCTCGGACTATGGGTAATCTGGTCAATTCCAGTCTCTTCCCTGCTCTCATTGATAGAGAAACAGGATTCCCTTTTACTGGACGTAGCCCCCTTAACGTATTTGGATGGCTTCCTGTAATATTGACTATTGTTGGGTGAGGTGCACTAGTGCAAGGCGCAGCTGCCCTGCAGACCTTGGCTAATGACCATGTTTCCCGCAACCGAGGCAGACTGTGTTTTTAAAGCGGCACTCCGCTCCATCGTGTTTACTTCCGCACCCAGGGCAATTACTCGAGGTAATTGGGGGCTTACCCTGCCGACCTCTGGCCTGCTCCGCCTTCAGTCGTCCTCAGTAGCCAACTCTTCATTGCTGATATCTTCATGATGCACGTCAAGAGGTTTTCCTGCGACTTGAGGCTTCTGTCGCTCGTGTTGACAGTTCCATTGCTCTGGCCTCGTCTAGCGCAGTCTGCAGATCTAGTTCAGGTTTGGCCAGGAGGCGGCGCTGTATGCGGAGGTCTCGTACACCACCGACAATTTGGTCCGTAAGGACATCATCTAAATCTCTGAAATTACAATGTAGAGCAGCGGCCCTAAAAGCAGCCACATACTCATTAATTGTTTCTCCCTCACCTGGCTTCTCCTATAAAAGGCATGCCGGCGCGCTGTGCAGAATGGTGTTGGAGCATAATTATTCTTTATTTTTGCCATTAACACATCCCATGACACAGTTTGTACGGATTGGGGAGCCACTAGCGTGCCCGCAATATTAAACATCTCCATGCCACCCAAAATTAGAAAACACAACTTTTTCCGTGTAATCGTTGGCTTCTAAAAAACATTCAAACCGGGAAATATATGCGTCCCAGGTTTCTGTGGCCCCGTTAAAAACTGCTAGCGTATTCATTGAAGCCATTCTGAGGTAACTTGTTTGCTCAGTCGATAATCAGACGGCAGTACTCGTAGGCTTTGTGACTTTGCTCGACCTCTCTTCAAGTGATTCCTCTGAGGGAATTCAGCTCTCGTGACTCAGCTCTGTGATTAGTGACTTTTATCAGCTCTGCCTGGGCTCCGCCTCAGTATCCAATCCTCGTCGCTAATGTTCTAGTTAGGAGAATGTGGGAGGATAAACGGAGGCGAGCCAGGACTTCAAAAGGCTAACAGTTTTAATGCTAACAGGTTGCCAAATGCGGCACTTCACAATTCGTGCATCTCAGCTAACTGGCAACAGCTGAGCCCTGTTTGACAGCTCTTTATATATACTGGCTGTCAAACAGGTAACCAATCAGGAGCCAGGACAGCGCCCCCTAGTCAACGGATCAGAGGGAAAACTATAGAATATAGCAGCTACAACTACAGTGACCAAATCTTCTTGGGAAAAAATAAAGGTCAAACCTGAAAGAACTTCCTTAGGATAAAAAAAATATTTGTTTTGTAAGAGAAAATTCGAGGGCAAACCCTAAAAACAAAATAATGGAATCAAGTAAACGTAAAGGACAGTTTTCGGAAATATAGGGCTGTCCTTTAGAATAAAGCATATAGAGTTACTGTAGCCATTATTAATTAACCCCCATACAGGGAAGGCTGAGGTAAATGCACCCTTTTGTCCGTAAGCTCGAATGCGTCCCAGCCCCCACTCCCTCCGAGAGCCGCTTCGTACAACGGCAGAAGCCCGGGATGAGTCAAGCTCGGGGCAGGGAGGCAGCCGGCCAGCAGAGGGCGCCGCGCTCTCGTGGCTAACGAAAGGAGGCGCCGCCCCCACCTCTCCATCTGTCAGTTACCTGATCATTTTAAACGCAGCGCCGCCTGGTTGTCCCGGGCCGGAGGCGCTTCGGCTTCTCCGTCTGGACCGTTCACAGCTGCTGGGAAAAAGGCGGAGAGGCGAAGGTACCGGGTTTAGGCAGGGAACTGGATGGGGAACTCAGGGGAACTAGATTTGCCGGCTGGATTAAAAGGCTCCTTAGAGTCGCCAGCGGGGTGATCGTGATTGCAGAAGCCAGGCTGGTTGGGGTTGTGTTTATATGTGTGCAATGTAGTGGGAGATCGCTGGGGGCAAGTGGGGTGTGTGTGTGTCCAAGCTACTGTTGCTTATTTGGTGCATTGGTTGTGCATTAAACGTGGACTTTGCTCCAGGCGATGCTTCTTCTCTTTCGCCTTTTGCACACAACAGCCCGGTGAGGGAGATCGGTTGGGCAAGAAAGAGGGCGTCACACTGCACAAAGTGGACTTGGTCTCTCTGGATCTAATCCAGCACTTTCATCGCTCCGCGCTCCCTGGCTTTCGCTGCTCTTGACTTGCTTGCTGGCTTGGGGGGGAGAAAAGGGCTGCTTTGTGCATTTCTCGGTTCTTTCTTTTGTCCGTCTTGTGCGGTTGCTTGTTTTTGAAGGTGCTTAAACCTTTGATAGGCTACGCAGAGCCCCTGGCCGATATATATATATATATATATATAAGCGAAAACCACTCGCGGCATCATGAAACCTCCGGAACTGTGAAGCCTACAAACATGAAATTTGACACTATGTTCCCCTTGGCTTCTAGATTCTCGCTTAGAAATTATTTTTTGAAATGACCATCAGATCATTAGTATTTCTTATACAGTAGTTAAAAAGACAGATGAACGCGCTCTGAGGTTAAGGAGTTCTACTCCTCCCTCTCTACCTGAAAATAACTGTCCCAACTGCCACTTGGGCGTGGCCAGCGGGTGACTCCTCCCGCCTGCTGGCTGGGAGTTTGGAGAGAAGGGGATAGGAGAGGTTTCTGTGGGGCCAGCCTGAGGGAGAGAAGGGAGAGGCTGATCATAACTACTCATTAATTTTCAAACTGTCGATTTATCAACCTCCATCACATAGTTTCATAGCGGAGCACAGGTATTCAGCTAGTATTTATTAAATGTATTCTAGACCACCAAGATCCTTTTAATATGCATTAACACCAAGCCATGTTTCCCCCATCTTATTATCTTCTAAAGTAGAGTGTTAGCCATTGTTCCTTGCCTTGTGTGCAGTGGTGAAATTCAATTTTCTTTTTTGCTACCGGTTCTGCAGGCGTGGCTTGGTGGGTGCAGCAGGGGAAAGATACTGCAAAATCTCCATTCCCTCCCCAGTTTGGGACCAGCCAGAGGTGGCATTTGCCATTTCTCCAAACTATTCAAAATTTCCGCTACCAATTCACCAGAACCTGTCAGAACCTGCTGAATTTCACCTCTGCTTGTGTCATCTCCAGGTTTTTCGATTGTTTTGTCCGTCTTGTGTGGTTGCTTGTTTTTAAAGGTGCTTAAACCTTTGATAAGCTTATTTGATAAGCTTAAAGTTTATTAAATGTTTACTTGGATACCAAGATCCTTTTAAATGGGGAAAGCCAAGTTTTCCCCATTTTATCTTCTAATCTAGAGTGTTAGCCATTCTTCCTTGCCACGTGTGTCATCTGCAGATTTTAATAGAAATTCTCAATCATCTGGCCCATGGTTGTCCCAAAAGTGCTTTTTCCAAAAGGCAAGATGTTTTTTCCCCCTTTGAAAACATTTCGCTTCTGAATCTGAAGGATTTGAAGAATTGAACCGGAGAAGCTTTTGGGATGAGAAGTGCAATGTGTTTTTTTTTTGGGGGGGGGGGGGGCAAGAAAGTCCAGTTGCCTTTTGGAAAAAGCACCTCTGGATCATCTGCAGTTGTAATCCTCATCCCCTGAACCCATTCATTCAAGTTATTAATAAAAAGGTTGAAGGTTGACATGAGCCCTCTGGCAATCCACCTGATATCCCTTTCCAATGGAGGTACACTCCAGATTCAGCCAATGAAGTCACCTATCATCTATCTAGCTCATATTTGACCATTTTATTAATGAGAATATGATGATGTTATTTATAAAGATAAAGGCAGGATAATACATAAATAATAGCTCTGTCAGAAAAGAAGAAAAGGTTAGTTTGGCAAACCAAGCTGGCTCTAGTTAATTATTGCATTTCTATCCAAATACTCGTCTGCTTCAAAACTTCAAGCAGTTCTTAATTTCTGTATTCTAGGGAGTGATTCACCTGGTTCTGGAAAGCTTAAATTTGTCAGATTAGCTCAGAGTTTTTCTACCCTCCTCTTTTGTACCTTAAATTGTAACTCCTCCTTTCCACTTGTGACGCAAGAACAGTGGCCAGTTAGGCCTTTGTTTTCTGAGATATGAAATGTAAAAGATGAGGTAACAGGTTCTACCTTCCTACCATCGCCTGTTTATTCCTTCTCCTAGCAAGTCTGACAGCCTCTTGGCCTTTCTCCCAAACTTCAGCACATTCTGAATTTAGCTGAAGTACTTCCAGCACTATTTGCTGACTGCCTTGTATCCTTTGGTTTTATGTCCTTCTTCCAATTTCCTATAAATGTACCTTTAAAAAAAATGCCCACAGATCTCTTTAGATGTCTCTCATATTTTTCCCTTCTACTGTAGTAGTGTGCTAAATTCTGGTGCCATTTGTGGTTGTTAAATCAAGGATTACTATACTTTGTGCTCCCAGGGCTGTGTAGCCCTTGGAGATCTGTTTGGGGCCTCTTTTGTCAGGGCTGCTCATCCCCATATGAATTATTGGAAAGAGGGGATTGAAGAGGTTTGGCATCTTGTCCGTCACATCTTGGAAGACAATACCCTGGCTGCAGGGTCATGGCAAGTCTGTACTGCAGCTTTGCTCCCTCTCATTAGAGAATTAGCTACCACCAGAATTCTTCTGTAAAGGATTTTTCAGTTTACTGGGGCCCAAGCAGTGGTGGTATTCAGCCAGTTGGGACTGGTTCAGGCAAACTTTGTCTGAAACGGTATAGGGTTTCCTGCCTAGGCAGGGGGTTGGACTAGAAGACCTCCAAGGTCCCTTCCAACTCTATTGTATTGTATTGTATTAAACTGGTAATCGCGACCTGCACCCTATTTAGCTACATTTTGTAAGCCCTGTGCATGCATGGATGCCCAGAAGGTGTGTGCACAAGCAAAGTGTGTGAGAGTATATAAAAATAATGTATTGCCTTATCACTTTAATAGAATAATAAATCCAATGGCTTGAATATGACAATATGGAGTCTTGTTATTTTTTATTCAGCTGCATGTACCCTGCAGATGTATTCCAGTGAAGTTTAACAGTGGGAATAATGCCAAAAGATAATAGACTTAACATTCACTAGAGGCTAGCCAGTCATCCACTGGAGACGATTTCAATATGATTCCTGTACTGGAAAAAGATTGGGTGTATTTTTGTTACGAAGAGGTGAAACAGCTCAACTGCGCCTGTGCAAATTCCAATTCAAGCTAAATTGGAAGAACAAAACCAACTAGTTTTCAGATATGATCCAGGTCACTGATCCATCATTTTCAAGGAGAACATCAGGAATTGCTTTGAAGTCATGAATCTCCTTGGTCGGGAACAGGAAGAACTATGGAATGAAAACAAATAAATTGTTAAAGGTTGAATGTGAAAAGAGGGAGTCAAAGAAAAAAGGAAACAAAGCAAACAATGTCAGAATAGGTAGTGAAAATTGCTACGAAGAGAAGAAAAACCAAAGGGAGGAAAGAATAAAGATCTCAGGAAGAAACTTAAAACATTTCAGAGACTGCTGCCCTGAATGATGCAGTTTTACTCAAGTCTCTCTTAGGAACTCTGACATTTATCTGATATTTCAAATACAACATTAAGTCACCTGCCTTTGTATCCATGGTTTTCCATGTTGGTTTTGCTCTGCTGAGATCCTGGTTTGGGCAATAACAGGCAGTCCCCGTCGGGCTCTTCAAAAGTCCCTTTGTTGCTCTTGCCTACTGGGGATGGCTTACAGGGGGCACCTTGCGCTTCTCTGTGGTCGCGATGCCGGAAGTTCACAGGAGGCTTCTGGTTGCTGCCTGAAAGCCGTGGAACGACCAGATTTCGCTTGATGCAAAGAAATCGATTAAGTTCTTCAAAATAAGGCCACACGCGGCGTCCATGGCGAGCGTTGGTGTTCCCATCCACTATCACTTTGAAGCCCCGTCGAAGGGCTTTTGCACGTTCGCGGCATTGCTCCCAATCCCTGTTGTAACCCCGGGCTTGCATTTCATCCGATATCCATTGGAATTGTGCAACTGTGCGATAGTTCGATGCCAGGGCACTCTGCACCGCGTCATCACCCCACACCTGAATGAAGGCCCGGGTCTCCTCGTCAGTCCAAACTGGCTGGCGGCTTGATTTAGGGGCAGAGGAAGAGCCCTCCGAGGAAGAGCCCTGCGAGGAAGCTGTCAGTGTGCCATGATTTGGCATGGGCACATTCTCTGGAAGGGTATCAGACAACATGGTATGCTGCAGAGATGATATTATTGGGAGCAGGGAATTTTACAATGGTAGCAGGAACAGGAGTGCTAGTGGGGAGGGTGCAACAAAGACGCTCCTAATGATAGAGTGCGGATAGAGACGGATGGGACACTCTCTACAATGTACTCTATGGTAATGCTGGCAAATCTTCCCCCCTCCCCTGAGACACTGCATCTTACACAAATGTTATAAGAGACACACATCTCACATCTTTCCTCTCATGCGTTGGCCTGCAAAGAAAGCTTGTGTGACCGCAAAAATAACTGGGGGGGGGATGGTCTGCATATGAAAAAAAAAACCAAGAGCTGACAATGGTGCAATGCGCATGTCTAGTGTAATGTGTGAAGCAGTTGTAAATTTCCATCCCTCCTTAAACCTTCACTAGCTTAGCCGCTGACCAAAGATATACTTTTAAAGAAAATACATCACTGTTGGATAATATATTCCAATTGCAAGGTTTCAGAGTAGATTTATAGACATGGCTGATTTAGTTTCATGGATTGACATGCAAAACAATTACTCACCTGTGTAACTGCCATCTGTTGAAATGTAGGCCGCTCAAGGAGAAAAGAAAACACACAAAATTATAGGCAGTCATTTTTAGATGCCCTAATTCCAAAAGGAGGGCATTCATGGAGGAAAAATAAAGCTGAATGTCTGTACCCATTAAAGAAGTGGAAACTTAGGTTTAAAAAAAGAAAAAGATTCTGAAGCTAGATTGAAACTACTTTGCAGGCTAGCCCTCATATACAAATACAGTAATATTATGACTTATGTAGGCTTTATTTCCCTTGTAAGTCATTTATGTGCCATAAATGATTGACATAAATATATTCGTTTTCTTTTTCTTTTTTTTAAAGAATTTTATGGGCCTAGCTGACTGCCTCCTACAGACAATCTCTCTACAGGTAGTCCTTGATAGTTTTTACAGCAGTCTGTTTTTAACAACAGTTCGACAGCCTTGGAAAAAGTGACTTACAACCTTACGATTCAAAGTTACCATTGTGACATGTCCCCCTCACTTACATGATTGCATTTTGGGGCTTGGCAATTGGCTCGCATTTATGATGGTGGCAATTTGCAGGCTTCTGACCAGCGAAATCAATTGAGGTAGGTGAATTTGCTAAAAGATTCCATGGTTCGTTTATTGACTACATGACTTCCTTAAGAGCTCCAATGACTTACTCAGAAGCCAGGATAAAAATGGTCATAAAAAATTGGCTCGAGTCCCATGATGACTCACTCAATGACCACAATGCTTAGCGACTGAAATTCTGGTCCCAATTGTGATTGGGATCTACCTATCAAGATCTACTTCTACACCCATTTTCTTCTATCCTCCTCAGCTGCTACCATCACTGCGTTTATCCCCTAGTCAAGTTAACGCACAAAAAAGGATCAGGGCTTAAGTAAGGTTAAAAACCCACTGCAAGGAAAATATCAGATAATGAAAGAAGGAATGTCCCTCTTCACAGCCAGTAGCTCCCATGTTTTAGCTGAACTTCCTCAAGAATACAAGATCTACAACTTCCCCCACTTGGAGCAAAACTAAAAAGCATCCAAGACACTGAGATAAATCTCACTTGCCCTGAGAGGGGGGAAAAAGGGGGAGGCACGTCTTTCTTCCCAATCAGCATTCAGAGATAAGAGAGCCAAGGGGTTGAAAAGAATAAGAGGGATCAAATTATCTTTCCGCCAGTTTTACCTGTCTCTCCCCGTACCTACACCTCACCTTCAACCCCATCAAGAGTCAAAAATGCCAAAATTTTGTGGCAAGAACCATAAGTGTACAATCACAAATTCAATGAATAGTCCCAAAAACTAGATTTAGTTTCATGGATTGACATACAAAACTATTATTTACCTGTGTAGCTGCCATCTGTTGAAATGTAGGCTGCTCAAAGAGAAGAAAAACAGACAAAATTAGAGGCAGTCATTTTTAAATGCCTTAATTGCAAGAGGAGTGCATTCATTGGGGGAGGGGATAAAGATGAAGTTCTGTACCCATTAAACCATGAGAAGTGGAAACTTGGCTTTAAAAAAAAAGATGAAAAAGATTCTGAAGCTAGATTGAAACTACTTTAAATGCTAGCCCCCAGAAACAGATACGGTAATATTGTGACTTATGTAGGCTTTATTTCCCTTGTAAGTCATTTATGCGCCATAAATGATTGACATAAATATATTCATTTTCTTTCTTTCTTTTTAAAAAAAGAGCTTTTATGGGCCAAGCTGCCTCCCTCCTACAGACAATCTCTCTACAGGTAGTCCTTGATTTTTTGTTTCTACAGCAGTTTGTTTTTAACAACAGTTCGACAGCCTTGGAAAAAGTGACTTACAACCTTAGGGAAAGCCCTTGCCCTTCTCATCTGCATGCTGCACTCTCCCCATTTTCACTTTTGAAACGACTTCAACAAGTTGGCCAGGTTTTGACAAACTGAATCAAGGTTACGGCATTCTATGGTGGTCCTTTCAGATTTTCCTCATTCAGTGTGGAAGTCCATAGACCTTTGGATTCAGTTTACTTTCCCAAGCCAGCCTCTCAACCAGATTTCTAATTCAGTACTGTATTTCGTTTACCGGAGGTAATTCAGAGTCCTAGATACAACAGAAAAGACTCAGAATTCCACAGCAATGGACATCTTTGCTGTCCTTGAACCCATCTTCTCTGTCTCTGCTCCAGCCAATTAATGGCCAAGGCAAACTAAGGCTGAAAGCTCATCTCCGCATAATCAAAGAATGGAATGGGAACCAGATGCCCACAGAAATGATAAATTTGGGGCAAGAAACTGCACTCAAAACCCGGGGCCCAAGGGAGGATGCTGGAGATAGACTATTATTTCAGAACTATCTCTAACTTTCAGTTATTTTAACTGAATAAATGATGGGATATTCAATCATTATTTATGTAAACTCTGGACCAACACAGACCTTGAAAACACACAGACAAGCAACTTGCCCTGCTCTCAATGTCAAGCAAGCATAATGTCCATTGCAGCTAAAGGGACACCAAGGTTGGCACAACATGAACCACAGGGATCAATGTATAATGGCAAGCAGTTGCTCAACTCTCTAGAAATATTAAGGGGCAACAATGTTAGCACAACGAAAACTGACTTCTGGTCTAATTTAAGACTTCCAATGGACCTTTAGATTATCCAAAAACTGTAATTCTGGAACTACAGTTCCATAATATTTAACATGGATTCAACCAACCCAATATAATAGTGGAATTTTTACTTCTGCCTAACCCTTGAGCTGGCTCATTCAGGAAACAAGAACTACTTAGCTCTCTTGAAACAACTTCACTGCTAATAAAGTGGCAGGATCTTGAAAGTCTACTAAAGTATTTCTCCAGATCGACTTCATGTCCTCAGCCCCTCTGGATCTTCCATCCCAAATTCCTGTATACTCCTACTGAAGCAGCCTAAACCTATCTTGGCTAATTTTGCAGCCACATCTTACTGCTGGCTCATATTTAGTTTGTAATTAAATATTATTTAATAACTTATTCACAAACACAATTGTCACAGAATTTGTCGTCGTCGTCCCCCGACATATTTTCCTGTTCCCAATTTTTGGAGTACATTACTGAATGAAATGAGAATACGTTCCTTTTTAACTTAAAAGAGCCCAAAGGACCCATAAAAAGAAGGCCCAGTCATAGCATAGTCAATGCTACACTCACTTCATCTGCGTCTACTGAAGTTCTTACAATTTGTTTTTACAGAAAGGGGTAATTTAGTCACAATGAGGGGTTTCACAACCAGGGCTACAACAACTTCTTCAACAGACCTTAGCATTCAATATTACAACGATAATACAATGATAGAGAAGAGAGCCTTACTCAAGGAAGCCACATCTTCACCGTTTTCCTCCATGATCTCACCCACTGCTAAGGCCTCAAGATGAATTCAGCCCCTGCGAAGGAGAAAGTCAGTTAACCCCCAATGCCCTAGGCACTAATGCAGCCATGCAGAAGAATTCATCAATCTTCAACATGAAGAGGAACTCACATCCTTTGATTCAAATGCAAAAGCAGACAACTCTGTGCTAGGTGAATAATGCCTCAAAAACGACACAGCTCACTTGGGGATACACCCCTGAGCATAGGGCATGACTGGGCTGAAACCGACTGTCATGATTGTCAGCAGACTGGCTGTCTGTTCACGCTGTACCCACAAACTAATTAAACACCAATGACTGCAGTAATGGTGTCCCAACTGGCACTTACAAAATCTGGGCTCTTTCTGTGGCTGGCAACACATGTGAAAAAGAAGAGGAAGTCAAGCTGTTCTCCAAAGTACATGAGGGCAGAACAAGAAGCAACGGATGGAAACTAATCAAGGAGAGAAACAACCTAGAAATAAGAGGAAAATTTTCTGATAGTTAGATCTAACTGTTAGAACCAGCGGAATGGCTTCCCTTTGGAAGCTGAGGGTGCTCCATCACAGGAGGTTTTTAAGAAGAGATTGGACAAGTATTTGTCTGTATGGGGTTTCCTGCCTGAGCAAAGGGTTGGACTAGAAGACCTCAAAGTCCCTTCCAACTGTTATTCTGAGAGGCCCTACAACAAAGAAATAAAAAAGTCGACCATGACCAATTCCTATAATTCTCCTAAGCAGATGGCAGCATCAATCTCTTTTGAATTTCTGAAAAGGTTCATGCGGGTCAGATTTTCCTGGACTTGGATGGGAGAAAATACAGGACCAGGGACTATATTGAGAAATAGAGGGGCGGGGGAATCTTGAGCAACCTATTTCCCTTGTGTTGCTAACAAAACTAAATAAAGCATATGGACGTAGTGAACAAAATGTAGGGAGTTTTTAATCTCTCAATTTAGCACAACATGAAAAGAGCAAAAAAAAAAAAAGCTGGCTTGCCTATTGTAGTTAGACAAAAGGTGTCTTTGTTAATTACGGTATCATTACATGGATTTAGGCACAAAAGTAGCTTATGTTTGCAATATACAAAAATTACCATTCATCAGCTAATAATGCAGGACACCATCTCTCATTTCCTATGTGAAATCCTGCCCACCATACTGCAAATATCTAAGTTTACTGCTTATTGTTCCTCTTTATTGCTATTTTGAATTCATATGATATTCATTCAAAAGTATGCCTACTTCTCATTCTTGCTCATTCTTGCTACAGTTGAACTGTAGTCCAACCCATCCACAGAGTCGCCAACCGGGCAGAGGGTCCCGAGAAGAGGACGAGGGGGCTACTACCCCCTCTGGCCCGCCTGGCTGCGCTGCCCACTCCAGCACGGAGCACGGATCCCCCTCCACTCCCGCTCCGCGCCCTGACCTCCCACCCGCTTCCCATCCGTCCCCATGCCCTGCGGTTTGGGAGGCAGGGAGAGCGAAGGGTTTGGGAACCCACGGAAGACCAACCCTCGTTCGCGACCTCCTCCGCCTAATCAGGGATCGAAAAGGAGCCAGTCGGAGCAGGATTCGGACCCCGGGCAGTCGCCTGGTCGGGCGGCCGCAAGGAGAAATAGCGCCGAGGCCTGATGGACGGCGAGAAACCCCAATATGGTGGCCGAACAGCTGCAGAGACCGGATGTAGTCGGGGATGGAAGCTTCGGAACAAAGGAAGCGAGAGGAGGCGAGAGAGCGGAGGAAGGGAACCGTTGTTTTCATAGGTGCGGAGCCCCCTAGTGGTCGCGGCCTGGAAGACACTCCGCTGGCTCGAACACGGGTCTCCGGGGGAGAAAAAAGCCGATTAGGTAAAAGCAGGCCTGCGGGATAAGCTCTTGTCTGACCTTGTCTGACCTTGGAAGCTAAGCAGGTTCCTACTGGTACTGGGTGAATATTAAAATTTGAGAGGTCATCACAAAATTCCAGGTTTAGAATGCTGACCAGTGTTCCTCAGACTTGGCAATTTTAAGATGTGTGGGTTTCAACTCCCAGAATTCCCTAACCAACAAAGTCAATCCTTTGAAACAATGTTCATTGATTCATAGTCGTCGTCGTCGTCGTCCCCCCCCCCCCGTTCATTCGGTGTGCTGTGCTGCCAGACCAAAAAGTTTCCTGGCAGCTCACAGCCACCAAAGTATAGAAAACAAAAACAAAATGCATGTAAAGTAAACAAAAAAAGTTACAATGAATGGAATGTAGCTAACTCTGAGTTGCTCAACAAATGATAGCTTTAGGTCAATACATAAATTTGTTGATCACAGATAACAAGGAACACTGTCTACTACCTTGGGTGAAATCAAAGTGTCAGCATTCTTCAACCACTAAGCCAAAACATCTATAACATCATAACATATACCACAAGAACCAAGGTCATGTCAATGGACATCTGTTGAAGTTTAGCGGGAACCTACATCTTGTCTAATTGGCCCATGTGACCTGAGAGACAAAGGTGAGTGGGGAGGTTTCATTCTTTTAACTATCCCTAAGCATGGGAATAATTCAGAGCTAGTTTCGTCTTTCTAAGTGCCGATATGATGTACTCAAAAAAGGATCTCTTGAACCTGAACAAAATGTCTAAGTCTTGACTACCCTGAGTTCATTACTCGGAATGATGACATCACTAGTTGTAGTTCTGCCCTCTGGTCAACAAAGAACAAGTCTGTTCTCTCCTCTAGGAGGCTCGATGGCTCAACAGTTAAAGACATTGAGCTTGACACTGGAGCTGACAGCCCAGGGTTCAACACCTGAGTGCCCCAACTTCTGCCAACCTAGTAGTTTGAAAACAAGCAAATGGGAATTGATAAATAAGTACCACTTAAGTGATGGGAAGATAACAGCTTTCTGTGAGTCTCAGCATAGAGTCATGCTGGTCACATGACCACAGAAATGTCTTTGGACAACACTGTCTCACTCAGCTAAGGAATGGAGATGAGCAATTGCTCCTTGGACTCGGACATGATTGGACAGGGGAAAACGTTGAACATCACCAGGCCCAGGAAAAGATCCCTTTTGCTCCCAACTTGGTATCCATCACCAGCTTGATCTGGATCAGTTTATGGGTATTTCCTGAGTACAACCATTCAGTCATTCTCAGTTGCCACCTGTAGCCTGTAGGGATCTAATGAGTGATTTTGTTGAAGGCTTTGGTGAAGTCAAGGTACATTATGTTCTGTACAATTAAGGTGGTAACTGTCCAGGAGATAAGGTCTGCCTGGCCTAACTTATTGTGACAAACCCATGCTGGCTCTTGTTAACTTTTTCATTCCTATCTCACTGTTTAATCATTCGTTCAAGGGCTTTGCCCGAGTGCAATGTCAACTGAGAAATCTGTCCTTTCCTAGATCACCCTGCTTCTATTTTCTAAAGACAAAAACATTTGCTGTCCTCCAGCCTTCTAGGAACTCAGCAATTCTCACTCTATCATTATTAGTTGCAGTTTAAGATAACACAAATATAGATGCTTGATAATTGCAGCTGATATTGTGAGTGAACAAGACTAGATTCCTATGTGAGATTAGGCTGTAAAATGTGCTGGAACCTAAGTCTTTAAGGGAGATTGGAAGGTGAAGAGGATTAAACTCTATGTACGTGTATTATCTTTTTTTGCAAGAATATGTCCAGGCACTAGCAACCATTTTAATAGCAAATGTTTTGGAGACAGTTTGTCAAACTCAACTGTTAACATCCTAAGCCAGTGATGGCTAACCTTTTTGTCGTTGTGTGCCAAAATTCCACGCCCGCATCCATAATACAATGTGTGCACGACCCCCCTCGACCCCCAGCGCACATGTGTGTGACCCCCCCGCACCCCGTTTTGGGTCTAGTAGGCCTCCCTGCAGCAAAAATGGGGTGTCCCACGCTCCATACATTTGCATGCCCCTTTGAACCTGCAGATAGAAGATAGAAATGAAACTAAGGCCATTCAAAGACATGGAGAAAGATGAAGATCAAAAGAAAACATTGCACCTCAAAAAGAAAGAAGCATTTGGAGTTTTGGGGATATTCAAACATCTTGCTACTTGGACAGCTTTACTGGATAAAAGGCATTTATAAAACAGGTTTGCTAAAATTTATGCGATACAGAAATCCAGATTTCAACATGGCTTGGGGCTGCCTGATGCAGCAGAGGGAGATTAAATGCAAATATTACGAGTTCCAATCTGGGTCCACAAATTTATTTTCTACAAATATCATATTTAATATTTGCATCCCCCTCCCCCCCGATTCGTACAAGGCAGAAGCCCGGGATGAGTCAAGTCATGGCAGGGAGGCAGCCGGCCAGCAGAGGGCGCCGCGCTCTCGTGGCTAACGAAAGGAGGCGCCGCCCCCACCGCTCCGTCTGTCAATTACCGACCATTTTAGACGCAGCGCCGCCTGGTTGTCCCGGGCCGGAGGCGCTTCGGCTTCCCCGTCTGGATCGTTCACAGCTGCTGGGAAAAAGGAGGAGAGGCGAAGGTACCGGGTTTAGGCAGGGAACTGGATGGGGAGCTCAGGGGAACTAGATTTGCCGGCTGGTTAAAAGGCTCCTTAGAGTCGTCAGCGGGGTGATCGTGATTGCAGAAGCCAGCCTGGTTGGGGTTGTGTTTATATGTGTGCAATGTAGTGGGAGATCGCTGGGGGCAAGTGGGGTGTGTGTGTCGAAGCTACGGTTGCTTATTTGGTGCGTTGGTTGTGCATTAAACGTGGACTTTCCTCCAGGCGATGCTTCTTCTCTTTCGCCTTTTGCACACAACAGCCCGGTGAGGGAGATCGGTTGGGCAAGAAAGAGGGCGTCACACTGCACAAAGTGGTCTCTCTGGATCTAATCCAGCATTTTCATCGCTCCGCGCTCCCTGGTTTTCGCTGCTCTTGACTTGCTTGCTGGCTTGGCGGGGAGAGAAGGGCTGCTTTGTGCATTTCTCGGTTCTTTCTTTTGTCCGTCTTGTGCGGTTGCTTGTTTCTGAAGGTGCTTAAACCTTTGATAGGCTACCCAGAGTCCCTGGGCGGGCATATGTATTTATTAAATGTATTCTAGAAGACCAAGATCCATGCATTAACACCAAGCCAAGTTTTCACACACACACACACACACCCCTCTTATTATCTTCTAGAATCTAGAATGTTAGACATTCTTCCTTGCCTTGTGTGTCTTCTGCATATTTTTATAGAAATTCTCAATCATCAATGATCCACTTAACAGCTGTGGCCAGGATTGTCCGAAAGGTCCTTTTTCCAAAAGACAAGGTGGGTTTTTTTCCCCTTTGAAAACATTTTGCTTCTAAATCTGAAGGATTTGAAGAATTGAAAAGAAGAAGCTTTTGGGATGAGAAGTGCAATGTTTTCGAAGGGAAAAAAACCCCAAGAAAGTCCAGTGGCCTTTTGGAAAAAGCACCTCTGGATCATCTGCAGTTGTAATCCTCATCCCCTGAACCCATTCATTCAAGTTATTAATAAAAAGGTTGAAGGCTGACATGAGCCCTCTGGCAATCCACCTGATATCCCTTTCCAGCGGAGATACTCTCCAGATGCAATTATTCAGCCAATGAAGTCACCTATCTATCATCTATCTACCTAGCTCATATTTGACCATTTTATTAATGAGAATATAATGATGTTATTTATAAAGATAAAGGCAGGATAATACATAAATAATAGCTCTGTCAGAAAAGAAGAAAATACTAGTTTGGCAAACCAAGCTGGCTCTAGTTAATTATTGCATTTCTATCCAAATACTCGTCTGCTTCAAAACTTTGCCCAATATAGACATCAAGCTTACAGATCTGTAATTTCCCAGATTCTCTTCTCCCTTTTTTTGTTTTTTAGGACAGAGATATATGCTACCTTCCGGTTTCCCGGAATACCAGTTTTACAGGAGGTCATTAGAGCCACAGTTAGCAGTTTAATTTCTGTATTCTAGGGAGTGATTCACCTAGTTCTGGAAAGCTTAAATTTGTCAAATTAGCTCAGTGTTTTCCTACCATCCTTTTGTGTATCTTGATTTGTAATTCCTTCTTTCCACTTGTGACGCAAGAACAGTGGCCAGTTAGGCCTTTGTTTTCTTTCTGAGATGTGAAATGTTAAAGATGAAGTAACAGGTTCTACCTTCCTACCATCACCTGTTTATTCCTTCTCCTCGCAAGTCTGACAGCGAGCGAGTGCGTGCAAACGCTCATATTTTTGGTGTACTGCGAACCGGTGGTAAAATTACGTGAAACCCACCTCTGGGCCCAAGCCCCTTCTGCCCTCTAAGACTTGCTTATGGACTGTAGATTAGCTTCTTCAGTAGTGTTTCTCAACCTTGGTGTTGAGAATGGGAACTGAAGTCCAAATACCTTCAAGCCACCAAGGTTGAAAAACACTGTAATCTAGAGCAAGTGTCCTATACCAATTAATGGGCTTAATGGTACACGAATACCTTAATTTCTTTTGCATTCTTAAGGGGAATGCAAATTTCCCTTGTTTAAAAATCCTCCTTTGGCATCTGAGTTTGATTGTTGGAATTGTAGTACTACTATAAGACTAATGGGATTCATCAGCTATGATATAATAAATTGTTTCTTCTCTAATTTCTGGGCAGATAAAAAGTTTCCCTGGAATTCTTCCTCTTCTTCTGTCTAGCAAGATGGAACTTCCTCAGGTAGGTAGCTTTCGATAGGTCTTTATTTGGCCTTGTTTTGGAGAGCAAAAATGCCTAAGAGGGGAACACAGGGGCTGTCCTTCTTTTATCCTTTTTGCGTATGAGAGCAGAACAGAGGCTTCATGGGCGATGTTCTTTTAGCTAAGAAAATTGACATGCGTATACTAACCCCAGATATTAAGTCTCATGATACTCCCAACAAAAAGAGTATATTTTTATACACTCTGTGAGACAGAATATATAAAAATAATGTATTGCCTTATCGCTTTAATAGAACAATACATCTATCTATCTATCTATCTATCTATCTATCTATCTATCTATCTATCTATCATCTATCTATCATCTATCTATCTATATCTATATATCTATATAAACTGCTCCTGTGCAAGTTCCAATTCAAGCTAAATTGGAAGAACAAAACCAACTAGTTTTGAGATATGATCCAGATCACTGATCTATCATTTTCAAGGAGAACATCAGGAATTGCTTTGAAGTCATCAATCTCCTTGGTCGGGAACAGGAAGAACTATGGAATGAAATCAAATAAATTGTTAAAGGTTGAATGTGAAAAGAGGGAGTCGAAGAAAAAGAAACAAAGCAAACAATGTCAGAATAGGTAGTGAAAATTGCTAAGAAGAGAAGAAAAACGAAGGGGAAGAAAGAACAAAGATCTCAGGAAGAAATTTAAAACATTTCAGAGACTGTTAGATGAGGTTCATTGCAACAGTGGCCCCCAAACTTTGTGGATTTGCTGCCTGGCTGGGGGTGGGGAGAGGGGAATAGGCTGCACCAGCAGTGAGCTGGCCCATACATGTGCCGCTCCAGTCACATAAGCGAGAAGAGAAGTTTTTGGGGCAACACTGACGTGAGTGGAGTTGTGCACAAACATTGGCTTGCCTCTCATGCGGCCTGGTCCCATATAGGCTACTACCTGGTAGTGGGTTATGGCCCGGTGGTTGGGGACTCCTGCATTACAACATCAAAGATGGAAACATACATGGGAAAACAAGGAGAGCCTTCCAGAAGATCTCTGAACTTAGAAGATTCCATCCTTGAATGGGCATCCTAAGGACTCTTCATATAGAGATAATAATTGGTTCATTGAAGGTCAGATAAAGGAATTGATTGAAATGTTATGTACAGTAGAAATGTCAACATTCAAGATGTTCCCTGTTTTCCGAATCTCTAGTACTAGGAGACAAAGTTAAATCAACATTGCACTCGTTACCAAGTTGGAAAGCTAGAGAAATATAGCAAGCTATCAAAGACGGTTAAAGATTCTTAATCAAACTGTTCCAGCATATCTGGACACAGTGGCCAAAGTCATGAAAGAAGTCAGTGTATGTGTCAACACACAAAAGAAGAGACTTAATATAGTATGTAAACTACAGAGAGTCCTTGGTTTATAACCATTCATTCAGTGACTGGTCAAAACTTACAATGCCACTGAAAATCCTTTTTCACTTACAACTGTTGCGAAGATCCCCATTCTAATGTGATCATAATTTGCACACTTGGCAACTGGCGTGTATTTATGATGGTTGCAGTGTCCTGGGTTGGTGTGATCACTTTTTGCGACCTTCTGACACGCAAGGTCAATGGGGAAGCCAGTCTCACTTAACAACCGTGTAACAACTGCAGTGATTCACTTAACAGCTGTGGCCAGGAAGGTCGTAAAATGGGCAAAAATCACTTAACAACTGTTTTGCTTAGCAACATAGTTCAGTTGTTTGCATAAGTCAATACAGGTATTATATGACACCTATATTGTACAATACCCTTAATTTCACATTCTAGCAAATTAATAGGAATATTAGTGAATAAGCTTATTACTGCCGTGTTCGCTTCATGGCAGTGACCCATTTTACGACCATCACAACTTATGATGATGATGGGCAGGCTCCGTTGTGGTTATCAGTCAAGGACTACCTGGGCAATTGTGTAATTATATGACTTTTGTTGTTGCTATTGTTATTCAGTTGCTTCCACAGTTCTTCATTCTTAGTTCGTTCGTTTGCAAAGTATAAACTTATATCCTGCCTGTATCAGGATAGAGCAAGACAAACAATCATTTGGCCTGAACTATATAAGCCCTAGTGCAAAGGTGTCAAACTCTACTTCATTAACAGCTGCATCAGGATTGTATTTGACTTTGGGGTGTGTGTGCGTGTGTGTGTATGCGTGCGCGCGTGTGTCCTATAGCCAGGGGGCGTGGTCAACTTGACATGAGTCATTGAGGCTCCATTTTCAGCCGGGATGGCCTCCTGCAACCCTCTGCCAGCCAAAATGGAGCTTAGCGAGGGCAGACACAGCCTCCCCGGGTTCCGTTTGTGTTGGCAGAGGGCTGCAGGAGGCTGTTGTGGCCGAAAACAGAGCTTGGGCAGGCCATGGCCTCCCTGAGCTCTGTTTTTCCTGGCAGAGCCAACATGGGCCGATCCTTTGCTGTTTTCAGGGTGGGCCCGGGGACCAGATCTAAGCATCCGGATCCAGCCGACGGGCCTTGAGTTTGACACCCCTGCCCTAGTGCTTAGCCTCGCTTGCAGCTTTCATAATTGTGCAAAGCTCGGTGGTGAATTGTGATTGTGTTAAGGGTGGGAACAGAAGCTCTTCTGTTACGAAATAAAGTTGCCATTACTTTGTGGTGTAGGTGGCATTCGAAGAGGTTGCTGTGCATTTCACAGAGCAGGAGTGGGCCTTGCTAAATGTCGGTGAAAAAGTCCTCTACAGGGATGTCATGAAGGAGAACTTTGAACATGTGATGTCGTTGGGTGAGCCATCTTCTTGTTTTCTGCATTATTACAGAATTTATGAAACACCAGGAATTCTAGATGCATTCCTCTTTTAGAGAGGAATAGACGAACTAGTCTCTGTCTCAAGTTAATGTTTTCTGTAATTTCCAGGCATCCTTCTTGCTCTGAAAGAAAGCAAAATCGCGCCTTGTCTACTTTTGGTAACACCCTATTCTAGCTCTGTGACTTTTCGACAGGTAGGCATATTATATATGTGAGGCTGTACCAGTGGTGGGATTCAATTTCTTTTTACTACCGGTTCTGTGACTCTGGCTTTGTGGGTGTGGCAGGGGAAAGATACTGCAAAATCCCCATTCCCTTCCCACCCCACTAATCTGCTTTCCAGCTCCGTTCTGTTGAAGGCAACAAAAGAAGATCAGCTAGCAGGCAGTGGGGACGAGGACAGCCTATTTGCCGGTTCTCCGAACTACTCAAAATTTCCGCTACCGGTTCTCCAGAACCTGTCAGAACTGGCTGAACGCCACCTTTGGGCTGTATTTGGGAGAACAAAAATGCAAACACAAGATGTAGAAGAAAACGTTTGTGTGTGTCATATGCTTTATTCGTGTGAAAAATGTTGAAATGTGCTCTGTGTAACAAAATGCAGTTAACAAGGCTCAACAATCTGAAAAGGGAACACTAGAGGATATTTTCCTTCCTTTGCACTAATTGTTTTTTTTTTTAATTGGCAATTTTGGCTGCGGTTATTTAAAATAAGCGCTATTAATATTTTTACTCACTCTCACTGTGTAAACTGTGTACCAGGTATTTTATACTTAAGAGGGGAGATGTAATGATGTGTACGTTTTATGTTATATTTTAAGTGCAATTGCTGTGCTTAGCTCTTTAAGAAGGCTAGGAAACGGCAATTGCACTTAAAATATAACATAAAACTTACACATCATTACACCAGGGGTTGGTTGTTGACCCACATTTCTGGAATGTCAGAAGAGACAAAGTTAAAAGGTGCTGCTTTCTATGTAGCAGCCCTAGGACTACATAATGGGCTCTCCATTGATACTTAAGCTACCTCCCGGGTGACTTCAAGTGATTAAAAACAGCTTTTGGAGGGAAACTTTCAGTAAAATCCCCCATGCCTCTTGTTCTTCTTATTATTATTATTATTTTCCCTAGCTTTGATTTTGTGTTTGCAATTCTTATGGTGAATTGTTTAAATCCTGTAGTTTTTTTTAATTGTGGTTGCCAAGATTGTGACAGGATAAAAATAATCCAAATAAATAAATAATAGTTATCCACCTATACTCTAATTGGAGCTATGTTTTCAGCTTATGAAATCATAGCCTCGATTCTTGGTGCTGTTCAGTTTGTGGGGCAGGACGGGAAAAAAAGGAAAGAAAAGATATGGCAGCTGAACTATATTATTCAGTAGTGTTAAGAGCGTATTCATTTACCATATTTTAAGGAGTATAAAATGCACCTTTTTCAACCAAAAAGAGGGTGAAAATCTGGGTGCATCTTATGCACTGAATACAACATTTTTGGCCTCCTGAAATCCCGCCCCCTTTGCAAAAATGGCCATGCATAGCCTTTAAGAGACTTCCAGAGTGCTCCTGGGGGCTGGGCAAAAATGAGCGACAAATGGCCCGGTTTTTCGATCATTTTTGCCCCCCCCCAGCCCCCAGGAGCACTCTGGAAGCTACCTAAAGGCTATGCATGGCCATTTTTTTTTTGACAAAAAACGGGCCCGTTTTCGCAAAAAATGGGCCGTTTTGGGGAGGTCTGCAGAGTGCAAAAACTTTTTTAAAAAAATTTGCCTCTTCAAAATCATGGTGCGTCTTCTACTCCAAAAAATACGGTATCTTCCTTTCTCTAGTAATAATCTGATATTAGAGGTGCGCAGCCTGAGACTGGAAGACTACAAGAACCCCAGTAGCCACATTTTAATTTTTAATATGGTATATAATAATATTAAATACATGACTGGGAATTGATCATATGTGTATTAAATTTAGAACATATGTACATGAAACGCAGTCAAATAGAATCTTGGGTGCGCCTCACTGGTTTTTGATTTTTGTGGCCCCAAATCACTCAAAGGCTCCAGCCCAGAAAAACTGGATCATACTCTGCTGTCAGTCATTATGAGCAGGAGAAAGATGCTGCCCTGAGCACCCTACCCAGATCGTTTGTTCCTTCAGTTCCGGGCCCCATTCCAAATTTCCATGTGTTTTCAGACTAGGCCAGTGACGGCTAAACCTTTTGCCACCGCATGCCAAAAGCAGGGGGAACGCGGGGTAGTGGTGTGCGTGCCCACAGCCATTAATCCTATGCGCCCTCCCTACACACATGCGTGTGACTCCCCCGTGCATGTGCGTGTGACACCCCATCCACCCCTGCTTTTGGCACGCAATGGCATAGCGGACCCGTTTTTTGCCCTCACCAGGCCTCCCCCACACTACTGGAGGCCAGAAATGGCCCACTTTCCAACTTCCAGTTTGCGCGTTGCGCCGTTTTTCACCCTCCGAGGGCTTCAGAGAAGCCTCCTGAAGCCTCTGGAGGGCGAAAAACAGCCCAACGCGCAAACTGGAAGTTTGGGAACTGACTTCCAGTTTGCCCATTGGCCGTTTTTCTCCCTCCGGAGGCTTCCCTGCTTCAGGGAAGCCTCCGGAGGGAGAAAAACGGCCAAAAATCAAGGCTGAAATCAGCTGACCAGCATGCGCATGCACACTGGAGCTGACAGGGCAACGCCTCGCGTGCCCTTAGACATGGCTCCGCATGCCACCTGCGGCACGTGTGCCATAGGTTTGCCATCATGGGACTAGGCAATGTATGACTGTGAAGTTGCTAGAAGGGTCTATCAGGAATTAAAGATGTTGCCTATTTCCAATAGGTCTCATTTGAAGAGGTGGCCATGCATTTCTCTGAGCAAGAGTGGGCCTTGCTGAATGTGAGTGAAAGAGCCCTCTACAAGGATGTCATGCAGGAAAACTATAAGCATATATTGTCCCTGGGTAAGTTATGCCTTCTGTTATCTCCGGTATTATTAAAACTTGGTTGTTGTTTTTAGATTGTGTCTTACATGGTTTACATAAACAACCAATCATGAACAAGACTATGAAGGACGAGGACATTTCAATATTAACAAAGATCAGAACACGTAAAACATTGGTTTTTCCAGTGGTAATTTGTTTTTGATTTATTATATTTTGGAACCGTCCACCTTCATACTTGGGAGTGGCTGTGAAAGTTGGATTCAGGGAAGGAATGAGTGAAAGAAGATAAATGCCTTTGCATTATGGTTTTTGGAAGCGATTATTTAAAGCACATGGATTGATCAACAGCTGTTGATCAACCATTAATCAAACAAAAGCCAGTTGTTGATCTCCGGAAGCAAAGATCAACAGGGAAAAACTCACTTACTTAGACAGGCGATGTGAGGGATGAAAGGATAGATAGGGTTAGTATGCTTGACAAGGGTGAAAAGAGAAGCAGAAAAGGAAGACAGAGAAAATAGACGATCAGGATCAAGAAGATTTTTGGATTAACTTTCAGATATTGCCAAAGGCAGGTTAAGATGCTGAGCATTCGGTCTTAGAATCACGAGGAGTCAATAATCTTGTTTGACGGCACCTAACTAACTTTATTAAAGGAAATGCTTTCATATCACTTTATATGTCCTTCCTGATCTTTTATAGGTCAACTGCAAAGTTTATTGATATCCCTCAGCAATCCCTAATAAAGTATGCTGTTTGTAAAGCCAGCTAAAATTGGTGTGTCCCGATTACAGCTACCGTAGTCCTCGACTTACAACCATTTGTTGAACAACCGTTCAAAGATAAAATGGCACTGAAAAACGTTAAGACCAGTTCTCACCCTTACGACCACTGCAGCAACCCCGCAGTTATGTGATCAGACTTCGGGTGCTTGGGAACTAGCATGCATTTATGATGGTTTCAACATCCCGGTATCCTGGAATTCTCATTTGCAACCTTCCTAGAGAGCTTCTGACAAGCAAAATCGATGGGGGAAGCCAGATGTCAAAATTCCCGACTAATGAACCCAACCAATTCAGCACGCCGAGACTTTCAACTTTCTCAAAGAACTGTTTTATTGAGTACATCATTTCAGCACGGATACAAATAAAACCAGCTCTAAATATTTCCCATTGTTTCTGTATAATTAAAGAGTAGATAATTCCCTCCCTCAGTGTCACAGGTCAAAGTGTCCAATTAGTCTATGGAGATTCTTAGTCATCCTGGTCACGGTTGTCCCAAAGGTACTTTTTTCAAGAGGCAACTGGACTTTTGGGGTTTTATTTTGAAGACGTTTCGCCTCTCATCCAAGAAGCTTCTTCAGCTGTGACTGGATGGCAGGGAATGGAAGGATTGATGCTCCCTGCAGACAGCTGGTCATTTGCATCCTTTCAGAGGGTCGTTAAGGTCACCTGGAGGTTTATCTGTGTTCTCAGAGCCACCTGAGTGGTGCAAATGGACGTGGAGCCATGTTGGAACTGTTGAAAGGACTGTGCTGTAGATTGGAGAGACATGATGTCTGCTGAATCTAGTCCCGTTTGTTCTCCTACGTTGTGCCATGCATTTATGAAGTAGTTGTTTCGTTTCCCCAATGGCCCTTCATCAAATCTCAACAAAAAGAAAAAACCCTACAGAGGCTCTTCTGTAACAGACAATGGCGGGAACAATCAACAAATCAATGTCGTCATTCCGTACGTTGCGGGCATATCAGAAGGGGGATGTGCACACTTCAACCCCCAAAATACACTAGGGCAGAAACCTGTCCACCCCAAGAATAAAAGACCTAGACAGAAACCGAGCAACGTGGTACATGCATTGCAATGCAATGAGCCATATGCAGATCTGTACATTGGGGAAACGAAACAACCACTTCATAAACGCATGGCACAACATAGGAGAACAAACCTATCAGGACTAGATTCAGCAGCCCATCTGCATTTAAAAGACAAAGGCCACTCTTTTGAAGACTACAAAGTCTTCATATTTTGGACAGAGAGGACTGATCTCTGTCTGAGAGGACTGATCCCCTCTTTAAAAGAGGGGTCAAAGAGGCCGTCTATGTCAAAATTTGAACAGCCCTCTTTCAACAGAGGGGGAAGGAAAAGACATTATCTATCTCCAATCTACAACACAGTCCTTTCAACAGTTCCAAGAAGGCTCCACACCATCTTGCACTACTCAGGTGACCCTGACGACTCAGATAAACCTCCAGGTGACCTTTAAGACCCACTAAAAGAATTCAAATGACCAGCTGTCTGCAAGGTGTATAAATCCTCTCATTCCCCACCATTCAATCAGAGCTGAAGAAGCTTTCTTGGATGAGAAGCAAAACCTCTTCAAAGAAAAACCAGAAAGCCCAGTTGCCCGTTAAAAAAAGCATCTTTGGGACATTGTCCAATTGGGTGTTTTCTGGCTTGTCTTTGGCAACTTCCTTCAGTCTCTGGCCAACACCTATTGAGAGATGACTTGGGTTCCCATGGGATGGTCTGTTGTTGCTGTCTGGTCTGACATTCCAGACCTCCCCCCTCCCTCAATGTGTGGCAAGCTGAGAAATGGAAGATGGCTGCAAGAGGCCTGATCCATTTCAAAGTTTGCTTAACTTCATTTAACGACAGCATGGCTCACTTAACAACCATTATGATTTGCTTAACAACCATGGCGAAAAAAAGTCATAAAATTGGGCATGATTCACTTAAGAACTGCCTTGCTTAGCAATGGGAATTCTGGGCTCAACCAGCTCTAATGTCCCTCCTGCTTCCTTTATGTATTTTGTGCTCTGTTTCCAGGACGTGTCCAGTGAGTTCCTGCTGGTTTCCCATTGAGGGGATGATTGGTCTCAGTCCTGCTTCATTCAGCAATATGACTGCTTTGCATGCCTTCAGAGTTTGTTCATTAACGTGGCATCTGTTTTGCAGATGGGGGAAATCCTTTCCCATGGCAGTTAATGGACACGGATCTGAAATAAGAGTACAAGAGCTGGGTATTACACTGCCAAAGTAGACTGGCTGTTTCTGCTTGCCTGAGCAGGCTTCCCAATGGCTCAGCCTGGCATGGCCACCCTTACGGAGCAAAGGGACGGGCTCTGGAGGTCGAACTTTCGGGAATATTGGAAGAACCAGTCCTTGACAAAACATATTCCTGGTGTTGTTGTTAATTGCAGTTGTGTCTGACTCATCATGACCCCATGGACAACATTCCTCCAGGTCTTCCTGTCCTTTATCATCCTCTGGAGTCCATTTAAGCTCATGCCAACTGCTTCAGTGACTCCATCCAGCCACCTCATTCTCTGCCGTCCCCTTCTTCTTTTGCCCTCAATCTTTTCCAGCATTAGGCTCTTCTCCAGGGAGTCCTTCCTTCTCTTTAGGTGGGCAAAATACTTGAGTTTCATCTTCAGGATCTGGCCTTCCAAAGAGCAGTCAGGGTTGATCTCCTCTAGGACTGTCCGGTTTGATCGCCTTGCAGTCCAAGGGACTCACAGGAGTCTTCTTCAGCACCATAGTTCAAAGGCCTCCGTTCTTTGGCGCTCTGCTTTACTTATGGCTTTTCTTATTTCTGGTGAGGCATGGCTAAAATAGTCCGAAATAGTAATTACATTTTTACTTTCTACGTTCTGTCTTTATGCATGATTTGTTGAGGAGGGTGGGATGGGGAGAGAAACATGCATATAGGAAAGGTATAGTTAAAAGTGCATTTTCATTCTTTGTAGGAGCTATCTGTGTATGTGTGAAAGGGGATAGTAGCATCATTTCTATGCTATACATTACACACAGGTAGTCCTCAAGTTGTAACCACAGTAGGGCCGGCCCAACAGGGTCATAACTCATGATGGTTGTAAATCAGGTGGCCCACATGATCGATCCAATTTTATGACCTTTTTTGTGACAGTCATTAAGTGAATACCACCGTCGTGAAGCAAATACATGGTTGTTAAGTGAAGCCAGGGTTTGTTATGGGTCAGTTTTACTGAAAGTTAAAATGGGGTCATGTGATTGTGAGACCCTGCAAATGTCCATATATGCAGCCTGGTTACCGAGTGCCCAAAGTGCACTCACCCATCCACCCCAGTTAGGTCCGTTGTAACTTCTAATAGTCACTAAGTGGCCAGTTGTAACTTGAGGACTACCTGTATATGACAGCTGAATATGTATCTAGTGGCACCTCAGTTCTAGATACCTCTGGTAGTTGTTTCATTAAACAACATGGAGAAAAAATACTACTTTATAGGATACCACAGGGTATTTTCCTTGAGTAAATACCCTTATTAAAATTAAACTAACATGGCACAGAAGAATGTGCAAGTTTTTGACTGCCTTGTGAACTTTATAAATAGCAGGGAGTGGGAAAAAGCAAGAAAGCGTAAACATTAGGCCAGTTCTTTAGTCATTAAGTTCAAAATTTCAGTTTAAGTTTCCAAATGGAGATTGTAGTCAGAACATTTCATGGAGAAAGAAAGTAGTTGCATCTCCCAACTCTGAAAACCCCAAAGCAGTAAGACTCCACTCCCATCATCTTCCACGCAAGCAATGCTCACGGGAGTCTGGCAGGAAGCAAATGTAAAGAAATATTTATATTAGCAACTAACAACAAAGTCGGGAATATTGGCAATTTGATTAGATTAAAAAAGTCAGTTAAACCAAACTGGATGAGGATGGACCTTCTGACTGTACAATCCTCTTAAAACTGTAGAAAGCCTTTAATGCTAGACTCCATTCTGGTGGCCTGCTTCCGCATTCCCTAAGACATATAAAAATTAGTAGTTATTCAAGAAAAAAGCTCCCCGTCCATAATTGGGAAGTACCCTAATTAAGAACAATTAACATATCAGAAGAATTTGCAAGTTTTCATGACCAGGTGGTCCTCGATTTGCAACCATTCATTTAGTGACTGTTCAGAGTTACAACGGCACTGAAAAACATGACTATAACCAGCCCTCACACCTGTAACCGACACAGCATTCCAACAGTCACGTGATCAACATGTGGTTCCTTGCTATCTGGCATGTATCTAAAGTGGTCGCAACCATGTGATCGTCAATTTACGATCTTCCCAGCCGGCTTCCAGTAAGCAAAGTCAATAGGACAAGCCAGATTTGCTTAAAGACCACATGATTCACACAACAGCTGCAGTAATTCACTGAACATCCCGGCAAAAAAGGTACAGCTCATTTTATCTTGTTGACTCATTTAACAACCATCTTGTTTAACAACATAAATTCCGATCTCCATCATGGTCGTAAGTCAAGGACTATCTGCGTGTACAATATCAAACCTCTTCTTTGGACCCACGATGAGCTATCGAAGTCTTCCTGCCTTGTTTTATGCGAGAGCTTCTTTTGTAGAAATGGGAAAAATCTGGCTTATGGTTGCTGTTTGGTTTGCAAGTGAGCTAAATGGGGAATGGGGCAGAGGTGGGCTTCAAAAATTTCAGCAACGGGTTCTCCGCCTGGTTGCTGGGTGGGCATGGCCATGGTGGGTGTGGCCTTGTCAGTCTCCTGCACCATGAGGTGGCAGGGGGAGGGCATTTTTCCCTTCCCCAGCCTCCAGAGGCTTTTCTCGAGCCTCTGGGAGGGCGAAAACTGCTTCCCCCGGGGTTCTGGAGGCCCTCCGGAGTTTGGAAACGGGCCTCTTGCTGGCCTTGTGGAACTTCTGGGAGGCCTGTTTTCCCCCCTCCTCGAGCTTCCGCACGGGCCCTGCGCTTACCTCACATCCAAAATGGCCCATGTGTAGACTCCTGGGAGGGTGTGTGAGGGGGAGGCAGGGTGGGCGGGGCCAGCCAAGGGTGGGATTTGGAGGTTCTCCAAACCGGCCATAACGTTAGCTGTGGGTTCTCGCAAACCCACAGGGGGTAGGAATGCTTTTGATCCACAAAACCTGGCCTGTTGGGCTTCGCACACGGTCTAAAAGTCCAAAAACTTTCTTTGCAGGAGATATTTCTCAACCAGGAAGCCCCACCACCATGACATCATTTGGAAGATTGGTGGATCATTTACAAGCCACGGACTCCCCAAACTCCGACCTTCATTACCTCAGAGAGGAATGCCAAGAGGAGAAGCAGATCGTGCAGGGAAGCTTTGATGAACCTGTTCCCTTAAGAAGAAGCACCCAGGCTTCGGAAGGCCCTCCGGCTGAGGTGGGAGAAAGGAAGGATTCTTGCCCCAAATGTGGGAAAACTTTCTGTCACAAATCGGCACTCACCGCTCATCTGAGAATCCACACGGGGGAAAAGCCGTACCACTGCCAGGAGTGTGGGAAAAGCTTTAACCAGAGCTCGGCCCTCACTCAACACCAGAGGATCCACACCGGAGAGAAGCCCTATGCCTGCGTCAGTTGCGGCAAAAGATTCAGCCAAAGCTCTGCTCTGACCCAACATCAGAGGATTCACACCGGGGAGAGGGCGTACACCTGCCTGGACTGCGGGAAGAGCTTCATCTACCAATCAGCTCTGATTCGGCATCGGCGAATCCACACGGGAGAGAAATGCTACATGTGTCCTGATTGTGGGAAAGGTTTCAACCAAAGCTCCAACCTTCTTACGCACCGGAAAATTCATAAAGGCATGGAAGGTTGGTGAACAGCCTCCCTGAGAGCGTCGTTCTTCTTCTGAATGCAACCTCTGAAGGCCGGCCATTCCCCTGGTTGATTGTTCCAGTTTAGGGGCGGTATTCACTTATTTTCCCTACCGGTTCGCAAATGTGAGCGTGCACAGTCACATCCATGCATGCTCTCGACCTTCCGTGCATGCGCTTTGATCATGCACGTGGCTTGCACACATGTGCGTGGCTTGAGAACGTGCCTAAATAGGATGGCATAGAGCCGAGGTGGGTGGGCAGACCCACCCATGATTTCCACTACCAATTCAGGCGAACCGGTCCGAACCGGCTGAATACGACCTCTGTTCTAGTTGTAGAACATCTTGCTTTCAGCAGTTGTGGGCTCAGTGGAGATGTTGAAGAAGACATTGGACAGCCATTTATCTAAAACGGTATAGGGCAGTGATAGCGAACCTTTTTCTTACGGCGTGCCAAAATTGCGTGCTATCATGCATGCGTGAGTGCCAACACCAATTAAATCCTCCCCACCCACCTGCATATGTGCGCACCCCCACACACATGCGCGCATGACCCCTCCCCAGGCTCCGGAGCATTTCTGAAGCCTGGGGAGGGCGAAAACGGCCTGCCCCGGAAGCCGGAAACGTATTGTTTCCGAACTTCCGGTTGACCCGTTGGGACCGTTTTTTGCCCTCCCAAGGTTTCAGGAAAGCCTCCGGAGGCTGGGGAGGGCAAAAAACGGCTCCAATGGGCCAACCGGAAGTTCGGAAATGATCCGTTTCTGGCTTCCAGAGGGCCTCAGGGGGACATGGGGAGGCCGTTTTTGCCCTCCCCAGGCTTCAGGAAAGCCTCCGGAGGCTGGAGAGGCTGAAAAACAGGCCCAACAGGCCAATCGAAAGTTCGTTCCCAGTCTAAACATCTGGTTGGCTCTGTGACCAATCATAATTTTTTTAATCTATATGCTGCCCGATCTGCAATGACACTGAATGACTATTGTTATTATTTCTCTTTTTAATCATGTTTGATTAAATTATTCTCAACCTTTCCTTTAAATATTGAAGATTCTGGTTGATCTAATTAAGTCAATGCCATTTATATGCCATTTATCCTCTAATTTGCTCCTTACTACAGAACCCATCAAATGGTATGGTAATAGCAATATGCATTTTATATATTGGACTTCAATTATCCAGAGCATTCTCCCCCCCCCCCCCCAAAAAAAAAAATTCAGCTAATTTTTTATTTATTTAGAAGATTTACATAGTGACCAAGTTGTGTAGTTATGATTCCAAGCAATATGCTGTACATCAAATCCAAACAGAAAACAAAGATTACAAGTAAGAAATCTTACAGAGTCAAAATAAATTAAATCCTGTAACCAATACAATAGAAATAAAATGGACTTCTTGGTTGTAGGAAAGATTTTCAGAAGACTTACATCAATAGTGGCTAATGTAATAGCAATAGCACTTAGACCTATATACTGCTTCTCAGTGCTTTACAGCTCTCTCTAAGCAGTTTATAGAGTCAGCATATTGCTCCTCGGAAGGATGGAAGGCTGAGTCAACCTTGAGCCTGGTGAGATTCGATCTGCCAAATTGCAGTCAGCCAGCAGTCAACAGAAGTAGCCTGCAGTACTGCACTCTAACCATTGTACCACCGCAGTCAGAATCTTCTAAAAAAGACGTTGAGACTCTAGAAAAAATGCAGAGAAGAGCAAAAAAGATGATTAGTGGACTGAAGGCTGAAACATACGAAGAACGGTTGCAGGAACTGGGCATGGCTAGTCTAGTGAAGAGAAGGACCAGGGGAGACATGATAGCAATGCTCCAATATCTCAGGGGTTGCCACAAAGAAGAGGGAATCAAGCTATTCTCCAAGGCACCTGAGGGTAGAACAAGAAGCAATGGGTGGAAGCTAATCAAGGAGAGAAGCAACTTAGAACTGAGGAGAAACTTTCTGACAGTGAGAACAATCAACCAATGGAACAGCTTTGCCTTCGGAGGTTGTGGGAGCTTCATCACTGGATGCTTTCAAGAGGAGATTAGACTGCCATTTGTAGGCAATGGTGTAGGGTCTCCTGCTTGAGCGGGGTGGGGGGTGTTGGACTAGGAGACCTTTAAGCTCCCTTCAAACTCTGTTAATCTGTTCTCTTCAGGGTCTCATACAGCTGCGTTTTTCACCAGTTTCTTGAGATTGAACCCAAAATGTGTCCTCAGTCGCTGAGAAGTGATTCTCACAATGAGCTGCTTATTGCTTATATTTGCAGTTTCTGTCTGACGTTATACTTAACTGGCTTTTTGTTTTGTCCCTTTATCCTGAAGGTAATGAAACAGTCTATGGGAATGACAAAAAGAGTCCCGCGCTGGAAAATCGTGTGCAGTTAGAACCACATAGCAACACTTATACGACATTCCAGCAAGATTGTCCTCAGAGCCCTCCATTGGAAAAATGCCTTTTGGACTGGAAAACTTCCAAGCGAAACCCTTCCGATCAGGCCCAGGCAGCACCTGTGCCTAGCTCGGGAAGTTTGATATCCCAGAAGGACACTGTGAGAAAAGTAGGCATTCCTAGGGTGAAACGGCCACTTATCTGTCACGTCTGCGGAAAGAACTTCCGATACAGCTCCCATCTGGTCAACCACCAGCGGATCCATACGGGAGAGAAACCTTATCACTGCACAGACTGTGGGAAAAACTTCATTCAGAACTCCGCGCTCAAGAGGCACCAAAGGAGCCACCGAGGTGACAGGCCCTATCGGTGTCCAGATTGTGGGAAAAGCTTTAGTCGGAATGCCCACTTGGCAAAGCACCAAGGGATTCACACCGGGTTAAAACCTTACGAGTGCCTGGACTGTGGGAAGAAATTCAGTGTGAAGATGAACCTGGTGATTCACCAGCGAATTCACACGGGAGAAAAACCGTACATGTGCTTGGAATGCGGGAAAAGCTTTAGCCAAAGAGCTCATTTCATCATCCACCGGAGAATTCACACGGGAGAGAAACCTTACGAATGTCCCGACTGTGGGAGAGCCTTCCGCGTGAGCTCACACTTGGTTACCCACCAAAAGATCCACATGGCAAAGACTTCTTTCATATGTCCTGACTGTGGGAAAAGTTTTAAAGGGGGCAAACAGTTCGTTCAGCATAAGAGGTGTCACACCACTGGAGAAAACAGTCCCCTGCCAAATTCGGGGGTAACTATTAAGAGTGAACCCTGAATTTCCTTATTAGAAGTGAATTCCTGGTTCAAACAGCCCTGAGGTTAAAGAGGGAATTTCTATATGAGGGAATCAAAGGAGGCAAAACTGCCAGGCCGATATCTTCGAAACGCAATGCTGTATAAGAAAATACTTGGCAAGGAATTTCTGAGAGTCACCAACAAGTCTTCACACTAATGAAGCAAACTAATTGTCTCCTGCAAACTCTCCTCCCTTCTTTATTCCCTATGGGAGGGGCCATCCACCATCCACCTGTGCCTTTACTCCCGAGTCGGTCCTTGTTCCTTAACTTTCCCTTCTCCTGGCAGCTCTGTGCATGCGCACATCGGGAACAGGCTCCAGCTGCTCTTCTGCCCAACTGATCTCCGACTCCGAAGGCAGCTGATAACTGCTAGATGACCCTGGCCCCATATCTGCCTCGGATGCAGAGCCCCCATCAGAGCCTTCCCCAGACTCCAGGACTGGCCCAGGTTCCTCCCCAACTTCCTCCTCACTGTCTGAGTCTGCCAACAGCTCCACTGGCTGCTGGTGGGCCACAACATGATGTTACCTAGTTGGGTAATGAAACATCTGCAAGAAAACAGCCAAGCTCATAGACCACTCAAGGATCCAGTCTGTAGAATGTGTCTTCTGAGACAGTCTGCCAAGCCTCGACTTTCCAGGTGCACAGCCAGAGGCACCAGAGCTGTATGTGGCTCCCCAAAACCTAGCATATGCTTTCCACCTCCAAAATTTGCCAGCAGACTGCAACTGTTAGCGTAACAGAAAGGGGAAACGATATGCAACTAATTTAATGTAATTGTAATTACATACAAACTGCATTCGATCATATTTAACTATTGTCCTTGCCTAATTGTTGTCTTTTGGGTGTGGACTCTGAACTAAAACCAAGAAGCCAAGCACAAGCATTGGCCTGTGAAAAGGTGTGTCTCTCTGCTGTACCTAATAGTAGTGCAAATCCTACTTTAATGAAATTGTGACATTAAATGAAGTTATTTCTGTCTCATGAATTGGATTCAGAAGTCTGTTCCGGGGCGGGGGGAGGAGGGAAAAACCAAATTCTGCCTCTTTCATTAGCATGACTTTCTATTTTGTCTTTATTGTCACCAAGAAAAGTAACAGTAGCTTCTATACTTGTGATTAAAGCTAATTTGGAGCTAATTTGGCTAACATTTAATCTTATTGGAGTCTCTATTCCCAAATCCAAAATGTTATTTTTGAATTTTTACTGTATTTTAATGTGTTGTAGGTGTTTTGTTTTGTTTTGCCATTCAGGAAACTGTTGAGAGAATAGAATTTTGTGAATACAGTTCTGTGAAAAAGATCCTTTTCAGATTCCCCCACCCCACCCCAATTTTTGCGTACCTTTCAAAATGTAATTGTCAGAACTTCATGTGGGTCTTGTTGATATATAAAAGGAATTGGAGTGGACAAATAACACCAACGTTTGGTGTTTATTTCAATGATTGTATAGCCGTCTCTCATGCAGTGTACAACTTTGTGCAGTTCAGCCGATGAAATTAAAGGGCCAGCGGTGTGAGTATTTTATTAAACAATCAAGACTGACTTGGGCCATATCTGCGCTATAGGACACTCTCAAGCTTTGGATCTCCTCATTGTAAAGATGTCACTTCAAAGGTTCCACAAGTATTACTATGATAGAAGAGAATATTTGTAGCTCAGATTTGAACTGTGGGGTCCTTGGTGCCCTTTAAACTTTGTTTTTTTTCTTCTTCTTGCCAACCTGTCATTACCAAATTCGGTAACATCATCATGCACTGATAATATTACCTAATTTGGCAATGAAAATAAACAAGCTCAGAGAACACCAAGGGCCCCACGTCCCATGCCTTGCTAAAAAGAAATCATTAAGACTTCTGTTGATGGCTATCAGTCTGGAAAAATTAATAAAACTATTTCCAAAGCCTTAGCCCTTCCCCAGTCCACAATCAGAGCTGATGAAATGACTGAGACAATAGTCACTCGTATCGAGAACGGCTGTCCTGCCAACACATAGTCCTCAACAACCACAACTGGGATGGAATTTTGTTGCTAAATTATTCATTGATTATTTCATATGTCCTGACTGTGGGAAAAGTTTTAAAGGGGGCAAACAGTTCGTTCAGCATAAGAGGTATCACACCACTGGAGAAAACAGTCCCCTGCCAAATTCGGGGGTAACTATTAAGAGTGAACCCTGAATTTCCTTATTAGAAGTGAATTCCTGGTTCAAACAGCCCTGAGGTTAAAGAGGGAATTTCTATATGAGGGAATCAAAGGAGGCAAAACGTCTCCCAGCTGTCTCTTCTGACGGCCAATTATGAGCCTTTTTCTGCGCATAGAACTGGAGGAACCCTTATAATAAATTTCAAGTCTTAAGGAACCCCTACATAAAGATCACAAAAATATAAAAACATTGCAATACAGTTAACTTGTAACCTAGATAATACATGTTTTACAAGAGCGTAGAAACAGGCTAGAAGATATTGCCTCCAGAAGTTGTGAATGCCCCAACACTGGAAGTCTTTAAGAAGATGTTGGATAGCCATTTGTCTGAAACAGTATAGGCCAGTGATGGCGAACCTTTTTTGGCTCGCGTGCCACAAGTGGGGGGAGCGCAGGGGGGTCGTGTGCGGGCGTGCCGCACCCATAATGCAACGCGTGACACCCCCCAGTGCGCATGCACGCACAACGTGCGACCCCCCCATTTTTACATGCTTTTTTCGCCCTCCCCAGGCTCCAGAGGCTTTATAGGAGCCTGGGGAGGGCGAAAAGAGCCTCTCCCACCCCTCCGGACGATCCCTGAAGCCTTCGGAACACTTAAAACGACCCTCCGAGCAACCCGGAAGTCACTTCCGGTTTGTTCGGAGGGTGGTTTTAAGCGCTTCGAAGGCTTCAGGGATCGTCCGGACGGTCCCTGAAGCCTCCGGGGGGGGGGGAGGCTCTTTTTGCCCTCCCCAGGCTCCTATAAAGCCTCTGGAGCCTGGGAAGGCGAAAAATAGCTTTTAAAAAGGTGAACTCAGCTGGCCAGTGCGCGCATGCGTACTGCGCCTTGCGTGCCCTGCGCCTTGCGTGCCCTGACAAATGGCTCCGTGTGCCACTTGTGGCACGCGTGCCATAGGTTCGCCATCACTGGTATAGGCTCTCCTGCCTAGGCAGGGGGTTGGACTAGAAGACCTCCAAGGTCCCTTCCAACTCTGCTATTGTATTGTATTGTATTATAAGTCATTTTTCGACGCCATTATAATTCTGGTCACTAAAACGAATGTCATAAGAGTGTTAAGTCAAGGACTATCTGTATAGAATGGCATAGCAGTTTTGTAAATATTTAAGGTAACACAGTCCGGTGAAAATATTAATCATTGATTCAAGAACATAAAGCTGGAGTTCTCGAGTTATACTAACCATAAAAAGCAGTGGGGAAGTGCATTTGCCAAAAAGAGAAAAAAGCAAGCTTAAAAAACTTTTTTAAAGCATCCTTGATTATCTGGCAAGGAAATGGTTAAGGAAAGGCTTATTTAATGGTAATAGTTTTTAGCATTAGTGAACCAGTTCCAGCAGGGTATCCAGCGGGCATCACTAATGCAAAAATCTAAGGAAGCCTAACCAGTTCTGACTAATATATCCTAAATGTTCGTCAAAATAGGTGACTTGTTTGTGGTTGCAGAAAACAAGATATGCAAGAAGAAGGGGAAGTCCATGTTTCTGCAAAGGATGCATACGCCTCTGACTGAATTTGGTTTCATCTAGCATTCCCAGCCTAGACTATCTCACTTTCTTACTTTCGGCTTTTACACCTGAGTGTGGTTTAGAACTGCACCATTGCTATAGATCTGTGATGGCAAACCTATGGCATGCGTGCCAGAGGTGGCACGCAGAGCCCTCTCTGTGGGCACGTGCCCTGTTGCCAGCTGCTCTTCTGATTTCTGGTATGCACATGTACACCAGCCAGCTGGTCTTCGTGGGCGTCAGAAAACGGCCTGAAAACAGCCCAGAAAATGCCCCAAAAACAGCCATGCACGCAGCGGCCAGCTGGTCCTTGGGTTTCCAGTGCTCCGGCATGCACACACATTTCGGTTTGGGCCCTCGGTGTCAAAAAGATTTGCTATCACTGCTATAGGTCTTGACTGTGATTTTGGAGATCAGCCACAAGAAGCCTCTCCTCCTGTACAGGACAACCAGTTCCTTTGAAATCTAATACTGACTACATCGTTAAAAGTTTCAACAACAATAAAGTTAGTGCTTTTGACTGCGAAGGTGTTTTGATGTGTTATAGCAGAGACTAAAACTGGCCTCGGCACGTGTTCCTTTGAACAGCCGTGTGTCCCTTTATATTTGGATCGTTCCAAGCGCAAAGCATGCCAGGTTCACGTGTTTGCAGCTTTTGTTAAAATCATTTTTTATTCATGTATAGATTTGTGCAGCCAGCACAATTATACTGTTCCCCCTTCTATATTTTTCAATAAAGAGCCCAGGAAGGAGACTTTTTCTGTCAGAAAAAAAAATGGGCAAAAACGATTTCAATGGTTTCGAAAACTCCCAAACTCCTTGTTTCCATAGTATATAGCCTTTATTGTCATTGTACAAAAGAAAGACAACGAGATTGTAATAAGTAATTCCTAGGCGTAATAAGGCTGCCGGTCATGATATTGAGATGTTTCAATTTCTCTCTCAGGAAATCTCAACACGTGGGACTGACTCAGGGGTTGGTTCTGGACGGTGCAGCCCGGTACGGGCGTACCGGTAATAGCCGGGAGCAGCGGCCACCGTACTGGTGGCTCGTTTGGCCCACCCGCCCGCGTTACATAGCTGTTTATAATGTGACTGGCCAATTGCGCATGCGCGCACAGCGTGTGGCACCTCGCGACCACTGCTGAGCCGCTGGGCGTCGCAGGGCGGTGGCGTGTGCAGTGTTTGTGCCCGACTAGGATGGCCAGCCCCATGCACAGCGTAGCGGTTGCAACGGGATCCAGAACCCACCACTGGACTGACTGCCCCATTGCTAGAATTCAGCATTTTTTCCAATGTTTTGCCATCAGTGCCTGTGGATCCCTTGATATGTAGCAACCTTTCCTTCCTGGATATGTTCCAGATGGGTTGAAATATACCCCAGAAGGGAGGACAGTGGCAACTCTACCGGACTTTCTGAAAACAGCAACTGGAGCTGATTCAATGTCTGAGCAAAATCTGATCGGCAGTCATTCCTTAATGAGGCTTCTGATCACCCATGATGTCTCCTTAAACTCAATTCCACTGATTCCCCAGCAGTCTCCCTTCTAAAAACAAATCCCTTCTGACCTTGCTAAGATCATTCAAGGCTGATCATGTGTTGCTACTTGTATGCTTGTATACAGGGATGGGATTCTACTGGGCGAACTGGTAGCTCCAAAGATCAGCTGGGAGCAAACCGGTTCGCTCCCACTAGCAAGTGGGCCGCCCGTCCCCCCCCCTCCACGGTTTACTTACCTTTATCTCTTCAGCTGAGTCACGTGGCAGAGTGGATTGCCATGCTTCAGCTGTTTTCCAACACAAGTAATAATCCGGAAGGTAAGTCTTCTCTAAACTGTTCAGTTGCGCGCAAAGCGCGCACTCAGCAAACCAGTTGTTAAAACTGGTAGGATCCCACCCCTGCTCGTATAGCACCACTTTTCCAGGAAAATATGTACACAGACGCATTCACACAGATTCAAACAATTCATTTAACCACAGTATATTAAGAGCTGTGATGGCACTGTGCTTACAATGCAGTTTTGCAGACTAACTCTGCCCACAATCCTGACCGGTTCAAGGTCAGTTTTGGTCGCCCTGGTGTAGAAAAGATGTGGAGACTCTAGAAAGAGTGCAGAGAAGAGCAACAAAGATAATTAGGGGACTGGAGACTAAAACATATGAAGAACGGTTGCAGGAACTGGGTATGTCTAGTTTAATAGAAAGAAGGACTAGGGGAGACATGATAGCAGTCTTCCAATGTCTGGAGGGGGTTGCCACAAAGAAGAGGGAGTCAAATTATTCTCAAAAGCACCTGAGGGTAGAACAAGAAGCAATGGGTGGAAACTAATCAAGGAGAGAAGCAACTTAGAACTGAGGAGAAATTTCCTGACAGTTAGAACAATTAATCAGTGGAACAGCTTGCCTCCAGAAGTTGTGAATGCCCCAACACTGGAAGTCTTTAAGAAGATGTTGGATAGCCATCCGTCTGAAACGGTATAGGGTTTCCTGCCTAGGAAGGGGGTTGGACTAGAAGACCTCCAAGGTCGCTTCCAACTCTGCAATTGTATTGTATTGCATTGTATTGTATTGTATTGTATTGCATTGCATTGTATTGTATAAGGTTGACTCAGCCTTCCATCCTAAAACGAGGACCCAGGTTGTTGGGGGCAATAGGCTGACATTGTAAATCGCTCAGAGAGCGCCATAAAGCTGGGATCACCAACCCCGCAGGCCTCCACTCTCTACCAGGCCATCGCCTATTAGCAACCGGGCCATGCGAACAGCAGGCCAGAGCGTGTGCAGCTCGACTCATGAGTGGCGGGCCATTGCGTACATGCACGTCTGCGTAGCTCAACTAATCGAGCAGTTTGTACATGCACGTGTGCGCCAGCCCGCCACTCGCACAGCCCGGTTCGCCTCTCGCCCGCCATCAAGGTGGGCTGCCAAGCCGCAAAGATTGGGGACCACTGGTATAAAGCACTACGGAGTGATATGTAAGTCTAGCACTGTTGCTATTAAACAAGCTACCATTGTCTGGGTTCACACACCACCCTAGGCCAAAAGCAAACAAAAATGAAGGCTTGGCACGATGTGTGAACTACAAGTAGTCGTTGTCTTACAACAATTTATTTAATGACCTAAGTTACAATGGCACTGAAAAAAGTGGCTTACAACCAGTTTTCACACTTACAACCATTGCAACATCCCCATGGTCACACCATCAAAATTTAGGTTCTTGGCAATTGGCATGTATTTGTGACAGCTGTGCTATTTCAGGGTCATGTGATCCCCACTTGCAACCTTCCCAGCCAGCGTCTGGCAAGTAAAGTAAATGGGGGAAGCCAAGTTTGTTTAATGACCTTAGGATTCACTTAACAGCTGCAGTCACTTGCTTAGCAACTGTGGCCAAAAAAAAGGTCGTAAATTGGGGCATAGTTTACTCAACTGCATTAGCCACAGAAATGTTGGGCTCCACTGTCAATCATAAGTCGAGGACTACCTGTACACTAGTTTCTTTGCCATGATACTGTCAAGCAAAGTTTTCCAGCGATTTGATACACTTAACAACAACAGAGTTAGCTTTGTGCGTCAGCAAAAAATTAAGAGCATATCAATAGCAATTTATTACATTTGTGACTTTCACATCCAGACAGCAAAAGCAGGTATCTTGACACGGAAATTAGGAATGCTGGAATGAAACTAGCTTTGTAATCCTCAAGGCTGCATAGATAATTCAGTGGCCTATGAGCTCAGAAAAATTAAAGAAAGCTAGGTCTTATTAGGGATTTAGTTTGGGGGGGGGGATTCATTTTATTTTGCACATCTTCATCTTCCTTGGTGGATTAAATAAAAACTGTTAAGGTTCACACAGTAGCCTACACTGTTGGCAGCTAAGTAAAAAGACCATCTTTATTTATCATATCTTGCCTTTCTGCTGATGCAACGCTCAAGCCGCTTAACAGCATAGCAGCTACAGCAGAACCGAATCAGACATTTTAAGTTCCAACAGTATTTTGAACTATTTGCCTCACAGTTGATTGACACTTCTTGATGACTGTCCTAAACAACTGGAATCCCCCAAATGTGTAGCTTTGCCACACAAAAAAGCCCCTCTCCCTATTGCTACTGTATCTTTCCATAATTTCCATATATTAGGCTTCCACAATATCTTAAAAATTAGGATTTTGCAATAGCAAGTAAGCAAGTGAAAGTATGCAAATATACTTTTTTTGTGTTACATTATTTTGGAGAGAAAGAAAAACATGCTTGTTTCCCTGTTGCAGAATCTGAACTTAATACATCTTCCTCATCACATCCCGTTCTTAAAGAGATTTTTTTAAAAAAAAATCAGGGATCTTTTAATAATGAAATCCTTTCATACAAGATAAGGCATACAGGTAGTCCTTGACTTACAACCATTCATTTACTGCCCAAAGTTACAATAGCACTGAGAAGAGTGACTTATGACTGTTTTTCACACTATTGTTAACAGTATTCTCATGGTGACATGATCAAAATTAGAAGTTTGGCAACTGGCATGTACTTATGACGGTTGCAGGGTCTTGGGGTATTGTAATCAACTTTGGTGACCTTCTGACAAGCAAAGACAACGGGGAAGCCAGATTCACTTAATAACCATGTTACTAACTTAACAACTGCAGCGATTCACTAAGAATTGTGGCAAGAAAAGTCATAAAATGGGACAAAATTCACTTCACTGTCTTGCTTAGCAACGAAAATTTTGGGCTCAATTGTGGTCATAAGTCTAGGACTACTTGTACATTCTTTGCTATCTTATGTCTACTTTCATTTTGGCCTTCCCTACTGCAAACGTAGGGATGCGGTAGCTCAGTGGCTAAGACACTCAGCCAATGGTGGGATTCAAATAATTTAACAACCAGTTCTCTGCCCTAATGATTTCTTTCAACAACCAGTTCACCAAACTGCTCAGAAAGTTAACAACCGGTTCTCCCAAAATGGTGCGAACTGGATGAATCCCATCACTGCACTGAGCTTGTCCATCAGAAGGTCGGCAGTTCAGCGGTTCAAATCCCTAGCGCCGTGTAATGGAGTGAGCTCCCGTTACTTGTCCCAACGTCTGCCAACCTAGCAATTCGAAAGCATGTAAAAATGCAAGTAGAAAAATAGGAACCACCTTTGGTGGGAAGGTAACAGCGTTCCGTGCACCTTCGGCTTTTAGTCATGCCGGCCACATGACCATGGAGATTTCTTCAGACAGTGCTGGCTCTTCGGCTTTGTAACCGAGATGAGCACCGCCCCCTAAAGTCGGGAACGACTAGCACGCGTATGCGGGGGAACCTTTACCTTACTGCAAACATTTGGACTTTCTAGCAGAATTTCCCGAATAAGCCATATATATATTTTTATCTTCTTTTTAAGCATCTTGAGTAGTTAATCGGAATTCCATCCACTGGCGTTTCCTACTCAGAATATTTCAAGGATGTCTCTCTCTCGTGGATTTTCCGATGCTTTGTAAGATTTGAACTTACACTAAAATTTTTACCACACTCCGGGCACGTGTAAGGTTTCTCTCCTGAGTGCACTCTGTGATGAGTGATGAGATGCGAATTGTTACGGAAAGTCTTCCCACACTCAAGACACGCGTAAGGTTTCTCTCCCGTGTGCAGTCTCTGATGACCCACCAGGACTGAACTATAAGAAAAGCTCTTCCCACATTCGGGGCATTTGTAGGGTTTTTCTCCCGTGTGGATCCTCTGATGGGTCACCAGGTGGGAATTCGTATTAAATTTCTTGCCACAGGCGTTGCACTGATAGGGTTTCTCCCCGGTGTGAATTCTCTGGTGTATAATGAGGTCCGCACTGCGGCAGAAGTTTTTGCCGCACTCCAGGCACAGGTAGGGCTTCTCGGTCATATGGATTCTCTGGTGACTCAGAAGGCCAGACTTCACGCTGAAGGTTTCAGGGCAGTCGGAGCACTTGTAGGGCTTTTCCCCGGTGTGAGTCCGCAGGTGCATGACCAAGGTGGAGCGCCTGCCGAAGCTCTTCCAGCAGTCCTGGCACTTAAAAGGTTTCTCGCCGGTGTGGGTCCTCTGGTGAGTCACCAGGGTGGAACTCCGACTGAAGCTGTTCCCGCAGTCAAAGCATTTGTAGGGTCGCTCTCCCGTATGCGTCCTCTGGTGCATGATCAGGTTGGAGCTGCGGCTGAAGGTTTTCCCGCAGTCGGAACATTTGAAAGGGGGCTCCTGGGAGTGAGTCCTCTGGTGCCTGGTGAAGTTCAAGATCTGATTGAAGCTCCTCCCGCAGTGAGGACAATAGTAGGGCTTTTCTCGGGTGTGGCTCTTCTGATGGGCAATGAGGTGGGTGCTCTGGACAAATCCTTTCCCACACTTGGTGCAGGTGAAGGGCCTGTCTCCCGAGTGGAGTTTCTGGTGTCGGACAAGATCTGAGCGGCGGCAAAAATTCTTTCCGCAGATGGAACAGTTGTGCTTCTTCTGGACCGCACGTTCCTCAGGTGTGTTCTGCACTTCTCTAAAGTCCTTCAAGGGGTCCCCCTGCTGCTGTACCTTCTCCTCTTCTTCCTGTTTAAAGGTCGTCTTGATTTCCTGGGTCAACATTTTGTCAACAGCTGAAGAGAAAATGAAGATGAAAGATGTTATGCTGTGCTAGGAACCACAGTGTGATGTATCCAGCCCCACATTTTCTGATTTTAAAGTATTCTGAGCATATTTATGCTCTTACTGCTTGTTCTGACGTAGGCTTCCTAAGAACATGAAGCAAACTCCTGGTCCCCCCCCCCAAAACCCTTTTTTATTAATTTACTATGAATTCTGCTCATTCACATCCAGTAAAGCCTTTCAAGGGAGGATTTATAGTCACAGACCTTATCTGGCTTGGAGAGCTAACAGGCTATCTGCAAAACTTGGCAAGGAGTCTCGGAGAGTTATGAACCAATTAAGCAAACTAATTGTCTCCTGCAAACTCCACTCCCCTTTTGCTCCTCTTTTATTTCCTTTGGGAGCGGCCATTCAGCATCCACCTGTGGTCTTACTCCCAAGTCTACCCCTATTCTTTAGCGGTTCCCTTCATCTGGCAACTCTGCGCATGCGCACACTGGGAACAGGCTCCAGCTGTTCTTCTGCCTCATTGATGTCTGCCTCTGAAGGCGGCCTATAACTGGCATACGGCCCTGGCCCCCACTCTGCCTCCGACACAGAGCCCTCATCAGAGCCTTCCCCAGACTCCAGGACTGGCCCAGGTTTCTCCCCAACCTCCTCACTGTCCGAATCTGCTGCCAGCTCCACTGGCCACTGGCCACTGGCAGACCACGACATTGCTCTGAAGATTTGTTCTTATCGAATTTGATGCATACATTGTTTGGGTGCTATCAAACGGAGGCAGAGTAACAAATGACAAATTATTCTCTAACTCAAAGTATACCAAAGTCAAGATGGATTTCAGCTATTGAAAATGCAAGAGACTAGAATTCTGTAAGAGTTAGAGGAAGGGACTCACTGGAACTGGTTTATAGACTGGGAATACAGGTATTCTTCACAATACAGCCATAACAGAGTCTAACCATTATGGTCGTAAGTTGCAACAGTTGTAAAAATGGAACGGGTATGTAACCAAACCCAATTTTACACTGTTTTTGTGGCAGTTGTTAAGTGAACTCATTATTCACTATGGCGCGCTTTGGCCAAAAACAAAATGTCAATTTTTGGCAAAGCCATCATAAAACTTGGTCACATGACCATAGGATTGTGCAAATTGTGTATATCTTGGCTACACTATTGTAACAATTTCTGTGTTGGGCCACCCAGTAAACCACTCAGAAAGTTTTATTAAATTTTTGAATAGGATAATATATTGGCTTCATGTAACTATTTAACTATTACAGTTTTAATGGCTGCCAGTTTCTTTGTGAGTGTTATCAAGGTACAGAAAGTGGTACCAAGTCCCTTGTGAATCTGCCTGTCTTTAAGATCACTCGTTGTGTCCTAATGTTGCAAGCCCTTTCTCTATGATAGCAACTCATCTGCAGAACTTGCTGCCTCCATATATCACATTATTTCCTTCCCTGCTTGCATGCCATCAGCAACCCAAGATGATTTATTTAAATAACTTTAAAAGCCTTCGGCTTTTGTTGACACTTTATTGCCTGTAAATTTAATGTACTGCCTCTTGGTTTTGTCTATTTGTAGCATTTTTGATACTCCTATTGTTGTCGTGACAGGTGACAGTATTACTCCTTTTATTCCAATTTCCAAGCTACTGCAATGATTGTTTTTTGAAAGGACAAATGTGCAACAGGTTTTCATCCACAGCTGATACCAACTCTGGGTATAAAGCTGTAGAATGTTTGTCACTATTCATGTGGCTTAACTGATGGCTGGACTGAGCCTAGCTCCAGGTTTCAAAGATATACATGAAACAGCTGACTTTATCTTGCTAATGATACCTGTTTAATTGAAACATACCATATTTTTCAGAGTAGAAGACGCACCTTTTTCCCCTCAAAAAAGAGGGTAAAAATCTGGGTGTGTCTTAAACACTGAATACAGCATTTTTTACCTCCCGAAACCCCGCCCCTTCACCAAAATGGCCGTGCGTAGCTATTAGGAGGCTTTCAGAGTGCTCCTGGGGGCTGGGGAGGGCAGCAATGAGTGAAAAACAGGCTGCGTTTTGTTCAATTTTGCCCCCCAGCCCCCAGCAGCACTCTATAAGCCTCCTAAAGGATATACATGCCCTTTTTTGACAATTAATTTTTGTGAAAAACTGGCCTTTTTTGCTCGTCCTCGTCCCCCCCTGCCTCCCGGCACTCTACAAGCCTCCTAAAGGCTATTCATGCCTTTTTTGGGGAAAAAAATGGGCCCGTTTTTCTGAAAAACGGGCCGTCTTTGGGAGGTCTGCAGAGTGCAAAATCTTTTTTTTTTTAATTTGCCACTTCAAAATCTTGGTGCGCCTTATACTCCGCTGCATCTTATACTCCAAAAAAATATGGTATCTAGGCTGTGGGAAGTGGCCTGGACCCCCAATGAGGTGATTTAGAAATTTTATATCCTTTTCTTCTAAATAAGAAACTGGTGGGTCATTACAATAAATGGGTAGCTTTTTTAAATTTAGCAGTGGTTTTTTTTTTAATGAAACTCTGGCTTCAACACTGGGCAGTATATTACTTACACAGGTTAGTCAATTGGACCTATTTTCATCTAATCACACTAAGCCGAAATGGGGTTGGAAGATATCTTGTACCCAAGCCTCTCATAAACTCTGACACTCTTTTCTACACTCTTTCCAATTCCTGAATTTCTTTGTGATTGTAATGACCAGAACTACTGGTAGATAACAGTATTCCAGTCTAACCAATGTAGCATAGAGCAGAGATAACCTTTCCCTTGATTTCAACACTGTATCTCTGTTGCTGCAGTCTAAGACTGCATCAGTTCTTTTGGCAGCTGTATCACCCTGCTGGCTGTGTTTAATCTGTGGTCAATGTCCAATCCTTCTCTTAAGTACTACTGCCAAGGAAGGGACCACTTTTCTTGCAGTTTTACCTAACTGCAAAACTCCACATTTCTTCCCACTTAAACTGTTTGTGTTTCTCAGATGCTACTGAACTCCCAGCCTGTGTTTTGCAGTATTAACCATCTTTTACAGCTTGTGTCATCTGCAAATGGGACGAGCCTCCCCTATATCTTCTCCTTGTCTAAAGGGGATTTATTATTTATTATTAAAGGGGATTTAAGATTTATTGATTTATGAAACGTGGATAAGCTCCAGGCGCGAGGCCTGAGGTTTTCTACCATTTGCTTCTTTGTGGCACGGGGGCAATCCAACCACTGCACTTTTTAAAATCATGATTTATATTTACATTTATATCCCAAGTTTTATTATTTTATTTAATATTCCTTCCTCCTCCTATTTTCCCCACAGCAACAAATCCCGTGAGGTAAGTTGGGCTGAAAGAGTGTGACTGATCCAAGGTCAGCCTGCTTTCATGCCTAAAACGGGACTAGAATTCAAGCTCCCAATTTCTAGCCTGATGCCTTAACCACTAAACCAAGCTGGTTCTGGTCGCAAACTCAAACATTGTCCAACAAATCGTGGCTTGGGGAGATCAACTCCTGTCAGACAAGACTTAGAGTGGGGTGTAAAGCACTATGAAGCGGTATATAAGTCTAAATGCTAATATTGCTATCTGCAAAAACCCTCCCAATCTTTACATTCGGTGATTCTCGGAGAAGTGCAACCCCAGAATGTCGATCGCCTCTCTGCATCCAGCTCAGATCAGATTGGGAAAGCGGAATATGTTTATTTATAAATCCTCCACCGTCTCTATCCCCATTTCCTGATCAAACTCCATTTTCTGCCCAGTTGATTCCTTACCTCTCGTTCGCCTTGGGTGTTCGACAGCCGCAGTCCCGTCTCTACACACAACAGCGCAGGAAGGATTTAATGGCTGCCGCGGCCCTTGGCCAGTTTCTCACTCCGGTCGGGGGAGGCGACGCCGCGGGACTCTGAGCCGACTCTGCTCGGCTGGTTGCGTGGGACTGCAGGAGTAGCCGCCTGCCTCCCTCCGAGGTTTCCGTGCAGCGTTCCCAAATTCCTGCCTGAAAAGCTCAGGTCAGCCGCACTGGGAACACAGCGAAGGAAGCGCCGCCTGGACTCCCTTCGGCTCCTTCGCGATATTATAACCCGAGCCCTCTGCTGGCCGCTGCCTTCTCTACACAATTATCCCGAGTTTCTACATCCAGGGGGCGAGTCCGTTTCGGTAATGGGAAAACAAGGCCGGATTAAGCGTCGGACGGATTGCAGAAAGACGCCTGCCCTAATGCGGCACGGCGCCTTCTGTGGTCTGGAGCGACTAAAAAGTCCAAACCCATTTCCTCCATCTAAAATTGCAAGATATTTGGATGCCCGAAGTTCGATTTGTTTTTGTTTTTTTAATTTTTATTTTGGGGAGAGTTGTTTTAGACTTTTCAATCGTATCTACATCCAAGTACGGATAGAATAGAATTCTTCATTGGCCAAGTGTGAATAGTCACCCAAGGAATTTGTCTTTGGTGCATAAGCTCTCAGTGTACTTAAAAAGGCGAGATACATTCGTCAAAAATCATAAGGTACAACACTTAATGAGAGTCATAGGGTACAAATAAGCAATCGGGAACAATCAATATAAATCGTGAGGATACAAGCAACAGTTACAGTCCTGCAGTCATAAGTGGGAGGAGATGGGTGATAGGAATGATGAGAAGAGGCATTTTATAATTTGGATTAAAACTATAGAATATTATTAAATCTGCATTAATTAAAGAACCAATACAGGACAATGCAAGAGCTCCGTCAGATCAGATTAATATCCAAAGGGTGTTGTTTCCTATCCTAGCCAGCAAAATGTTTCTGGGAAGCTCAATGTGCTTTTTTCACACTCCTCTCCTCTAAAACTGGTATTCAAATAGTCTTTTCTTCCATAAACTTGTCTAATTCCCAGCTAAAGCTGTATGAAGGAGGGACTATGTCACTGCATGGCTTCACTATGTTTTATGAGAAATGTTTATCTTTGCCAGCATTGTTTTGTGATGTTGAATGTCTTCAAGTCATACATTTGTACAGGGGAAAAGAAAAAATGCTGTGTTTGCTTTCTCCAATCCGTGCATCATTGGGATAGAGAAATTCACATTTCTCTGTACTTTTTTCTTCTTTTTTTCAGACTGAAAAGTTGAAAACCTCCTTATACCTTTGGCTGCCTTTCGTTGCACTAAGGATCCCCTTCAAGCTTCAACAGTACAACTGCTGTGTTATGAATCTATATAATAGTGTTAAGGATGTGTACAATGGCATAAAGCAGTTTCATTTTTCAGATTCTTTCTTACGGAAGTTTAACGCAGAATTCATCTTTTGCACCCTGCATCCATATTGCAGTCACATTTATCACAACCTGTAAATCTTTTTCCTGCCCAGTCAGAGCTATTGCTGTGTAAGTGAAGTTTAGGCTTTGGGAACAAAGGTATGTTGCTCTATATAATACCCTTCATCACCATAAACTGCAATTGCCAGTTAGGCTGCATCGACAGGTTAGTAAGACTCATATAGGAATATAAAGAATGTAAAGAATCTTCGTACCTTTTACAGGCACTGCTTTCTCCCCTGTGTTGCTTCAGATACAGATTAACAGAGTTGGAAGGGACCTTGTAGGTCATCTAGTCCAACCCCACCCCAAGCAGACCCTACCACACCATTTCTGACAGATGCCAGTCCAATCGTTTGAACCTTTTCGCGATTCCTATTAGTTACATAGTTAAAGAAATGGGCGCTGTCCTCAGTACAAGTTTTCAGCTGCCCCTAAGAATTTTTGATTTTATCCGTCAACGTTTCCGCTCGTCAACCCTAACATTTGGGGAATCGTGCTGGTGCCAAGGTGCCCACTGGCACGGGATCTCCCAAGCTTTTAGCCCTTCCCAGAGATTCGCATTAAAGCCTTTCTCGCCCCTTGCTTTCCAATTAGGGGGTGAGGATTCGTTGAAGCCAGCAGAGAGCAGTGTGAGGTTGCCCAGGCGAGCAACAACTATTCCGCTTCCGGAGAATTTGCACGGGCCTTCCAAGGGGAAGGGAATTCTCGCGCGAGGCTCGCCGCCCTGCTTCTGACGTCACGCTTCTTGCACTCGGCAGCTGGTAAGATCCAGGCGAAAGGCGATTGCTCGCCTTTCCCGCGTTCCCAAACGCAAGGCTTTCTAGGAGCAAGGAATGTGTGGGTCAGCGCAAGCGAGGCCGTTGGCGTGCAAATGGGGAGGTTGGAAGAAATAACTTCCCACCATCCCGCACCCGAGGAGCAATTTCCTCCAAGCCGATGCCGTCCAAATGTACTGCATTTATATTGTTTAAATCTGCCTTAGACGTTGCAAAAATAAAACTTTAGCTATCTGGAGATATGGCCCTTCAGTCAGTGCTCTCTGCTTAACAATTAAATGTACTGTCATTTTCTTAAGGACGATGTGACACAGCATGTGCAAACGCGGTGAAGAAAAAAAAATCTAGCAAATGCATTTTAGAATAGAATAGAATAGAATAGAATTCTTTATTGGCCAAGTGTGACTGGACACACAAGGAATTTGTCTTAGGTGCATATGCTCTCGGTGTACATGAAAAGACAAGATACATTCGTCAAGAATCATAAGGTACAGCACTTAATGATAGTCATAGGGTACAAATAAGCAATCAAGTCATATTAGGAAACAATCAATGTAAATCGTGAGGATGCAAGCAACAAAGTTACCGTCCTGCAGTCATAAGTGAGAGTGATAGGAACGATGAGACTAATAATAATTAGTAATGCAGAGTAAATAGCTTGACAGTGTTGAGGGAATTATTTATTTAGCAGAGTGATGGCGTTCAGGAAAAAACTGTCCTTGTGTCTAGTTGTTCTGATGTGCATTGCTCTATAGTGTTGTTTTGAGGGTAGAAGCTGAAATAGTTTATATCCAGGATGTGAGGGGTCTGTAAATATTTTCACAGCCCTCTTTGACTTGTGCAGTATAAAAGGTCCTCAATGGTCCTCAGGTTGGCAGTAATTGTTTTTTTCTGCCGTTCTAATTATCCGTTGAAGTCTGTGTCTGTCTTGTTGGGTTGCAGAATCGAACCAGATAGTTATGGAGGTGCAGATGACAGACTCAATGATTCCTCTGTAGAACAGAATCAGCAGCTCCTTGGGCAGTTTAAGCTTTCTAAGTTGGCGCAGAAAGAACATTCTTCGTTGTGCTTTGCAAATTTGCACCATTTGTTCAAACTTTATTGTGTTAACCAAGGTTAGTTCACCGTGGCACCCAGCTTGACTGTGTGGCTGATATCTGAATGGGTGGGGGAACCTCTAGGGAATTCCCAGAAGTGTTGGCTAGATATGAAAGTTAAAAAATGAAGAAAGTGAAGTTCACTTTCACATCATTGTCCAGATAGTTGTGTGGAAGAGATCACCAGGCGTCAAGTTTGATTGGAGGAGATTTATTGGACCAAACCAATTCACATGTTTAATTCATTTTGTAAATCCAGAAAATGGGTTAATTCAATAGCAAAGTTAGTAGATTGTGTCAACACGGCCACTAAGTCCCATGCATGCTATTGATGCCACATTATTGTGGTGTTACAGAATGGGGTTAAGGCCAACTGGGAAGCATTATCCTAGGAATAAGGAGTGAATATGCACAACCTTGCTCATAAGACAGCTATTTTTTTGAAGTTGGTAGAGCTTCTCTAGAGTCCTCAGAGAGGACTCTCAGAGAGGACTCTCAGAGAGTCCTCGACTTACAACCATTCACTTAGCAACAGCAATAACACTTAGACTTATATACCACTTCACAGTGCTTTTACAGCGCTCTTTAAGCGGTTTACAGAGTCAGCGTATTGCCCCCTTCCATCCTTCCGAGGTGGGTCCTCATTTTACCCACCTCGGAAGGATGGAAGGCTGAGTCAACCTTGAGCCATTGAGATTCAAACTGCTGAACTGCAGCTAGCAGTCAGCTGAAGTAGCCTGAGGTAGTTCAGCGCTCTAACCACTGCGCCACCTCTGCTGTCTCATTTAGTGATCATTTGAAGTTTCAATGGCACAATCGGTCTTCACACTTACAATGGTCATATAATCAAAATCTGGGTGCTTGGCAGCTGGCATGTATTTATGATAGTTGTAGCATCCTTGGGTCATGTGATCACCATTTGCCACCCTCCCAGCCAGCAGCTGCCGTGCTTGCAAGAGAAATGCTGATCTCAGTTATAGTCAACAGAGGACAACTTACTTTGTATAAGTACAAATCGGGTAAATGTCTATGGAAATTCTCAGTCATCCAGGTGATGGTGGTCCCAAGGGTGCTTTTTCAGAAGGCAACCAGACTTTCTTGTCTTTTTCCTTGAAGATGTTTTGCTTCTCATCCAAGAAGCTTCTTCAGTTCTTGGATGAGAAATGAAACATCTTCATGGTAAAAACAAGGAAGTCCAGCTACCTTTTGAAAAAAGCACCTTTGGTACAAATGTTGGATAGCCATTTGTCTGGAACGGTATAGGGTTTCCTGCCTAGACAGGGGGTTGGACTAGAAGACCTCCAAGGTCCCTTCCAACTCTACTACTGTATTGTATTATATTAAATAGGGTGCCCTTAGTGGGACTCCCCCTCACCTTCCAGCATTAGGGTTAGAGACGATTGACCCACGTTAATGGAATAATGCATACAGACAAAAAGTTAATGCATGCATATTTACACATACAGCCTATATTTATACAAGCATAAAAGAGATGACAAATCCCACAAAAGATATGGGCGTGTTACGTATGTGGTTGATTAATTTGTTATAATGTGGATGTTAGAATGGTTCTAATTTCCTTTAAATTCTTTATTGGAATGCTTGCCCATGATTTAAAAAAGAAACAACCTAAAATTATCCCCACATTTCTCTGCTGTACTTGCTTTATACTAACGGAGAAATCTTGCTCTAAAGAGTCTTCAGAAATTGTGATTTTCCTGTTATTTATTGTTTTCAGAATTCCAGGGCAGAATTCCATTCTAGGCAGTTGCCAGTCCCATGTACTTTTCACAACCGGCATGTAAGGTAGGTCACTAATTAGGACTACTTGTACAATTATGCATTAGTTAATACAGTATTCTTTATTACATCCATGATACAGTATGCCTCCATACACATTAAAAGTATTTCTTCCAATTTCCTTAGAAAATTGTCATTTTAGATGGTTCTACAGAAAAAAACTAGGGATGTGGTGGCTCAGTGGTTAAGACGCTGAGTTTGTCGATAAGAAAGGTCAGCGGTTCAGCGGTTCAAATCCCTAGTACCGTGTAACAGAGTGAGCTGCCATTACTTGTCCCAGTTTCTGCCAACCGAGCAGTTCGAAAGCATGTAAAAATGCAAGTAGAAAAATAGGAACCACCTTTGGTGGGAAGGTAACAGCGTTCCGTGCACCTTCGGCGTTTAGTCATGCCAGCCACATGACCATGGAGACGTCTTGGGACAGCGCTGGCTCTTCGGCTTTTAATGGAGATGTAGAATGACTAGCACATATATGCAAGGGGAACCTTTACCTTTACAGAAAGAAATAGGATGATGAGCATATTTTATATTCAGGAGTTTTTTGGGGTTTTTTGCAAGATCCCAAGAATGAGGGAAACTAGAACTAACAGTGATTCCCCCCTCCCTTTTTCCCCCCCTCTCCACTTCACTTAATATCTTTTCCAGATGGCCAAAAGTCTTTGTGATCCAATTAAAAATCAATTCTATTTTTGTATGGTCAGCAAGTGGTGGTATTGAGGAGACTCATATGTGTTATAGCTAGGGTTGAAGCAGATAATTTTACACAGCAACTCTAGCATCGACTGGTAGTCTCTGCTCTTGAGGATCCACAGACCTAGAAACAAATGTTAGGAAGTACTGTGTATTGTGGCACAACTGAGAGATTTCGTTTCTGTAGGATTGTCACCAATCGAATTTAGCTCTATGGAGGGTGAACAGTGTTGAGATGTAGGTCAGGGGTTCTCTCCTCTGGATGTCTGCGTTTCATTTAATACAAGATTTTGTTTTTGATCACTTTAAATCTGCTCTTAATTCTAGGTAGCTGAGTAAGATGAAGGTGGCAGATAGGTAGTTGAGTAAAATGAAGGTATGCTAGGACAGGTAGTCCTTGACTTACGACCACAATTGAGCCCAAAATTCCTCTTTGCTGAGACATGTGTTAAGTAAGTTTTGCCCCATTGTACATTTTTTCTTGCTACAGTTGTTAAGTGAATCGCTTAACAGTAGTCAGTAACATGGTTGTTAAGTGAATCTGGCTTCCCCGTTGACTTTGCTTGTCAAAGGTCACAAAAGGGGATCACGTGATTCTGGAACACTGCAGCCGTCATAAATATGAGTCAGTTGCCAAGTGTCTGGCTTTTGATAACATGACCATTGGGATGCTGCAATTGTTATAAGTGTGAAAAATGGTCATAAAAGTCACTTTTTCAGTGCTGTTGTAACTTGGAATGGTCACTAAATGAACCGTTGTAAGTCAAGGACTACTTGTAATAGGTTTATAGGAAAAAATTGAGAGGTTAAAGAGAGAGTAATGTTAAGATATGACCTGAATATTGAACAAATAAAATCCATGATTGGTATCTGGAGATTAAATTTCCTGGAATATGTCCTTATAGTCATTGGAAGTTAAATTTGTTTCAAAGAAAATATTAATCTATACCTATACACTGGTTTATTCACAATTGGGTAGAGCAGGGATAAACATGCCCTAATACCGTGATGGCGAACCAATGGCACACGTGGCATGCGGAGGCCTCTCTGCAGGCACGCAAGCCGTCTCCCCAACTCATCTCCACATGCATGCCCACACGCATCCCGCTGGCCAGCTGATTTGGGGGCTCTGCTACGCATGCGCGGGGGGGGCACAGGGGGGGAGGGCAACCTCCCCAGCAGCTCATTTTTGGTCCCAGGAGGCCTGCTAGGCCCAAAACAGGGCGTGTGCATACACAGGGGGGAGGGGGGTCCCACACGCATTGCATTATGGGTATGGGTATTGCGCATGCACTGCTTTCGTCACAAGGTGACAAAAAGAATAGCCATCACTGCCCTAATACAAACTATATATTTTGGATGTAATTCCCTCAATTCCTTGGTGTGGGCCTTGATGGATGAAGCCGACAGGACTAAACCTGATTGCCTAAATAAATACAGGAACTAAGGGAATGTGGCAATGTATTTTAAACTAAATTGACTTTCTGAATTTTTGCCAATAAAGTCCTTTATCTGAATTCTCTAGCTTGGCAGGAAATCACAGAGGAAGGCATGTTTTCATCTTGCCCCTTTCTGGCAACGTCTAAAGAGGCAAGAGAAGATGTAATGACCTTTAATGAAAGAAATACTTTGATCATTCCAGCCAAAACATCACCTTATTATTCTTTGGAAAACAAAGCCATTTTTTACTGATTCTGAAAAAATCCAATGTAGAGGAAAGTGGCTTGTTACTCATTTTTGGTACTTAGAATTACATAAGGATTGGTGAAGAAATTCACAAGGGATCCCCCAATGGGAGAAAAACGCTTGAGATGCCCCAATCTTGGAGAAAACCTTTTGGCCAAGACAGATCATTCCGAAACTCAGCAAGTCTGCCCCACAGATAAACTGTATACGTGCCCGGAATGTGGCAAATGTTTCACTCACAGTAAGAACTTCAGTACCCATCAAAGGATCCACACTGGCGAAAAACCTTACAAATGCTCCGAATGTGGTAAAAGATATGGGGCCAGCTCAACTCTCAGTAGACATCGAAAAATCCACATGGAAGAAAAGCCTTACAAATGTCCAGACTGCGACAAAAGTTTCAGTTACAAAGCAGATCTCATCAAGCACTACAGTGTTCACACGGGGGAGAAACCTTACGTGTGTGGCAAGTGCGGGAAAAGTTTTAGTCAAAGCTCCAATTTTGTCACTCACCAGAGAAGCCACACAGGGGAGAAACCTTATGAATGTCCTGACTGTGGAAAAAGTTTTACGGTGAGCTCGAGCCTTATTGAGCACCAGCGTGTCCACACAGCTGAAAAGCCCTTTTTGTGCCTGGAATGTGGGAAAAGTTTTAATCGCAGCTCCCACCTCAGTGTCCACCAGAGGATTCACACAGGGGAAAGGCCTTTTCAGTGCCCTGAGTGTGGGAAGGGCTTCACCATTCTCTCCACTCTTAGTAAACACCAGAGAATCCACACAGGAGAGAAACCTTACAAGTGCCCCAAATGTGAACGGAGTTTTCGGGTGAGCTCCATCCTGACCCAACATATTAGGACCCATACGGGAGAGAAACCGTACGTTTGCTCCAAGTGTGGAAGGAGCTTCAGTCAAAAATCGCCTCTTATTGCTCACCAGAAACTTCACAGTCGTCAGAAAACTCGGTAGGTGAGGGTGGATCAAGCACTGGCCCAAGCTACAAAAAAGGAAAGCTGGGAGAGTTGACCAGTTTTATGGGATGAAATTGGCAACTTAAGCCAACGTAGGCCTTAAGGTTTTCATTTTGCCTCTTCATCTCCTGAGCCCTCAAAGCATTCAGAACAGGGGAAAGGAGAAGGATTGGCCCCAATTCATCACAAAAATAATCCTCATGGTCTGGATGTAGCTCATGGCTATACTTTTGGCCTACAATCCAGTAATCTGCAGGCCAAAGTAATCCATAAAGACAAGAAGGATTGAAGGCAACAGAATTGCTCATCCAACACCAACTGGCCTCTAACTTTCAGGGGCGGGGCGGAGGAGGAGAGAAAGGGAATTGTGGTTCATAAATTTCCTTGACTTTCTCTTTCATGATAGCCCCTTCCTGGACCAATGGGAGACAAGGGATGGATGTTAACTCTGCTGCCAGTGTGCATCTCTTTTGTGGTCTTCTCCAGACACGTAAGAGCTATAGGGACCCCAAAGGTTTTTGCAGAGGGTGGAAAGTGTTACCTGACATTAGATTTCCTTCTCTGAAGGTCAACACACTTTTTCCGCTCTTGGAGGTAGTCAGAATCACAACTGGGCCCTGAAATATTCTCCCATTAAACTCCAGACCTTCAAGCTAAGAAATGGTTGATTGTGGTAATAAGAGTTTGGGAAATGGAAAATTATAATTTGCTTTTCTATGTGTCCTGTAGAAAAGTGTTGCTTGGCTAAAAAATGGCATCCTTTCTTATTGCTTTAAAGCCCCTCTACAATCCAGCTGCTGTGTTCTTGACTGAATCCTCGGAATGTTAGAAATCCAAATCTATTATGCCATGACAACCCAGGATGAGTAGGATAGGGAGTAGGAAAAATATACTGTAGGTAGATTCTGACACTAATAAACAATTTTTGTAAAAAAAAAAAAGTCTTCAACTCCAACTCAGAAATAAATTAGTGCCTTTACTGGATAGTTGTCCAGCAAGATCTGTCCCTTTCTCCTTCTCCATGCCCCGCTTCCCTTTGTCTCCTCCTTTCCTAATTCTCTTCCATTGCCCATCAAGATGTCCTTGCCATACTATGTTGGATCCTACTCTTGAGATTTTCCAGCTTGTTGCTTTCAGATGTTTTAGGATACAGCTCCAATCATCCAAGCTCAGGAAGGCAGAATGGGAATCATTACTGTATTTTTCGGAGTATAAGACGCACCTGAGTATAATAAGCACCAAGATTTTGAAGAGGCAAATTTAAAAAAAAAAGTTTTTGCAATTTCAGACATCCCAAAAATGGCCCGTTTTTCGCGAAAGGGGACATTTTTTGGTCAAAAAATGGGCATGCATAGCCTTTAGGAGGCTTGTAGAGTGCTCTTAGGGGCTGGGGAGGCAAAAACGAGCGAAAAACAGCCCCCAGGAGCATTCTGGAAGCCTCCTAAAGGCTATGAACGGCCATTTAGGTGAAGGGGGTGAAGTTTTGGGAGGCCAAAAATGCTGTATTCAGTGTATAAGATGCACCCAGATTTTCACCCTTTTTTTTTGTGGGAAAAAGGTGCGTCTTACACTATGAAAACTGTATACAGTTTATTTAAAAGAGATTAGGCCAGGAAAAAATTAATTTTAAAATTTTTAAATGGGTTCACAGACAATTTCTGAATCAAAGAGTAACAGGATTTGCCAATTTAGCATCTGGGAATATATATATGAACATATATAAGTACAGATCCTCTACAGAGTCTTTGGAAAAGCATTGACAGAGATGGAATGTATTTTAAACAGGTTTATTTATAACTGATGAAAGTATCACAGTTTTCAAGAATGGTGATTGAAAATATTCCAAGTACATAAATTAGTATAAAATTTGTCAGATTCTAAAGTGGCAATTGTGTTTGGTCATGGAGAGATGATCACACAGCATACAGTTACTCTAAAAGAGCAACAGATTGAAACTAGCATAGGCTTCTGTGGAATACAATTCCCTTTGTAGGAAAATTGCAGAAAGGTATACCGTAGAATCCAAATACTTCAGATTGCATTCACTTTCAGCCTTTAATTTCTTTCTGTGTGGATTTGTTTTCGAACTTGTCACTATAGTAACAATATTTAATATTTAACCATAATAAAGATAAAAGCCAACATTATAAAGCTGTCCCACAAAGAAGATATGAAACATTCCAAAAAGATATCAAACGCTATTAATCTGTCCCCAAAACCTGATAAAATGGCTGCATGAAATGGTCCAAATGGCTTCAGTTGAGGAGAAAAGTGACTACAGTCGCAGGGCGAGTGAAAAAAGGCACACCAGCAGCAAAACCTGAGGGCCATTTCCATGCTCTGGGAGTACCTCACATCTAGAGCGAATACTATCTGGTTTATTTCTCAAGACCAGTCCTCCGATGTTGTGAGGACTTAGCTCAGGAGGCCGCCTAACCGCAGATGCAGCAAATCAATAATTCCTCATGAAAAATCAGGGCGGCTGCCAATTCTTTTCCCTCCAAGGGGGAGAAAAATCCAAGCTGGCAGCTGAGAATAATACAGTACACCAATCTTCAAGGCTTGGGCTCAATCCATTCGCGCCTGGGCTGAACCCGCTAGATCAGTGGTTCTCAACCTGTGGGTCGGGACCCCTTTGGGGGTCGAATGACCCTTTCACAGGGGTCGCCTAAGACCATCGGAAAACACATATTTTCGATGGTCTTAGGAACCGAGACACCAATTTTATGGTTGGGGGTCACCACAACATGAAGAACTGTATTAAAGGGTTGCGGCATTGGGAAGGTTGAGAACCACTGCGCTAGATGGCGGTAGGCAACTCTTTCCCTCATCAAATACACCTCACCCCACCCCCTGCTGCTTCTGTTGCTAAGGTAGAGGGAAGGTGAAAGCACCTGACCTGAGTGAAAACTACATTCTGGCTAAAATCCATTTTCGGAGTTAAATGGCAGAATAGCTGTACAATATTGTCTGTTCCTGTGAAAACTTGATGAGGGTAGAGAAGGCCGAGCAAGGGAAAATATAGGGGAGAGGGGAAATTGATGACCCTTTTGTTTCTGCTCTTGAAGCACGGCCAGGGACAGGTTGGCTACTTGTTGTGAAGCAAAGCGGCTGCCGCTCTGAGTGGTCCTAACTTGGATATCGTTGGACTTAAGCGACCCTCTTTTTCCCATATCCCGTGTGTTTCCTGGACATTACAGTTCCTTATCAGAAAAATATAGGGTGACCATAGAGATTCCATATTAACTATCCCACCCTCCAAATTTGGAGTCTTATATTTGTAATCCTGTTTCCTCACCAATACTTTTAATTCCCCCCCCCCATGTCATTTAAAACTCATTCTTTTTCCGGAGATGGGGGAAATGATATAATTTATTAACATTAACATAATCAGTGTAATTATTATCAAATTCATTTTAGTATTTGTATGATGATAATTGATATTTATATTGCGCTTAAAACTAAGTGCAATATAAAAGTCCAAAATTAAAAGTCCGGGGCAGATGGATGGCATGCAAATTTAATAAATATTTTTTTTAAAAAATTAAATAAATAAAAAGAATTATTAATTGAATCTGAGGGACTATACAAAACTCACAATAAAATTAAGGCAGCTCTAACTATGATGCAATAGTGGAACATCAAACAGATAATCGTTTGGCAGTCAAAAGAATACAAATAAAATAGACCTTTATAAAACCTGAAAGGATGGCCAGAGGAAAAGAAGATTAATGCTTAGAAGAGTCTTTTTGTAAAATTAAAAATAAACACGAATAAAAAAAGTCCCTTAGTATGTTTGGGGTTGTTTTTTTTATTTATTTTATTTTAATAATAAAATATTCTATTCTGCCAAAGTACTGCAAACCAGCATGAATGCATTACACACGCTTCCACTTCTTGCTCGTCCTTTCTGGCTCTTCATCCGGACCCTTGCCAAGCTCTTTCTGTGCCGAGCTACCACGAGAGGGTGTTCGATCCGCGGGATCTCAGCTTCTGCGGGGCTTTCGACCGTCTCTCTCTGCCTTTAACGTGGCAAAAAAGGTTGTTGATGCTTGTTTTCCTCGCCGACAATCTTGCTCTCCTCCCCATGGCCAAAGAGAACAGAAATAAATAAAATATTCCGACGTTGAAAAATTGTGTTGGCAGCCAGGGGCCTCTCGATTTCAGATAGGCAAGCCAAGAGGAAGTCGCTCCCTCTTCCCCCTCTGCTGAGGAATATCCTGACTCGGTGAAGAGAGCGAGCCGCTGGGCCAGCGTCGCCTTGGAGGTCTGTTTTCGGCGGATGCTGGGAGCACTGGAGCTTTTTCTTTGACCGACCGAAGTGGGGACTTCAGGTCCTTCGCAAGCCGGGCTTGATTAAATGCTGGAACTTTCTCCCTGACTTAGAGACAGCCTTTGGAGGGAGGAAAGAAAAAGAGTTGAAGGGAACGGTGCCACAGATCCTTGGTGAAGAAGAAAATGCTTTTGGAAGATAATTAAACTGGAGAATTAACTGGAGGATCAGTGTGTGTAAAGGGAAAAGGAAAGAGGATAGGGATCTGTTTTGACCGGGTTATAAATGGAGGAATAGATTCCTATTCTATTCTGTTCTATTCTCAGTCAAGTAGACAATCAGATCTGATACTTTTTATTTGCTACATTTTTAGATATGGGGGGGAAGCGGGGAGGAGGAACATTTGTTCAAAATCTCTAAGGTACTGGAAGCTTAGTCAGGGAGTGGGAGGGCAACAGTTATAATTCAGCAAATCTACATTGTGAGGAGTTAAAAATCAAGTTTTATTTTCTTGATAGAAGCAGACTTGTAATCTATTGCAATTTTTTTGCCTTAAAGGCTGAACCATGTAAGGATTGTTACTCTCCTGTCAAAATACGGTAATGGCAAGCCTTGTAATATCTTAATTTATTACGAATGTTTTTGCAAACTGTAGTCCATGAGATGTCATTCCATCCAAATGTTTTGTTTTATTTTCATAGGTAAATCAGTCATGAACATTTTTGCATGTACAATGGAAGGTTCTGAGTGTTACTTCTCTGATTTTCATTTAAAAAGGGGTTTCTGGTACCAACTAACCCAGAGGGCTTCCTGCTGAAGACTGGGGAACTGTATCAATCTTCATGGAAATCCCAGTTGGCTGCACATCATGATAGATGGAGTATAGTATTCCAGTTTTCCCAAATCTAGTAGCTTCCATGTATTATACAATTAGAATTCCCAGCCCTCCCAGCTAATATGGCCATGTTGTAGAGGATAGTAGAATCTATCTAGAGATAGTAGAATCTATTTAGAGAGTCAGTAGAGAACAAGGTTAAGAAAGGATGGCCTTGTCTGGTCGGGGGATATGACACAAGCCAAAAGAACACCTCTGGTCCAAAGACAATCCCACTACTGTACACAGGGACCTAACCGCACAACAGTCAACTGCAAAGAAAGTACTTCAGCTCATTTCAGTAGGGGAAAAATGATGGCACTGAATCCACCCTTAAATATTGCCTAGACCAGGGGTAGTCAACCTTTTTATACCTACTGCCCACTTTTGTACCTCTGTTAGTAGTAAAAATTTCTAACCGCCCACCGCTTCCACAGTAATGGTGATTTATAAAGTAGGGAAGTAACTTTACTTTATAAAATTTATAAAGCAGAGTTACAAGCAAACCCCTACCGCCCACCATGAAAGCTGGAACGCCCACTAGTGGGCGGTAGGGACCAGGTTGACTACCACTGGCCTAGACTATATTTTGCCAATACTTGGAAGCCAATTTTACTTTACAGTTGTTAGCTGATGTTTACAGTACAAGCCTTTTGAAACATACAGTATCTGGTACAAAACCTTAGTTATTCTTTAGCATAGAACAATGCTTCTCAACCTTGGCAACTTGAAGATGTCCGTACTTCAACTCCCAGAATTCCCCAGCCAGCATTCGCTGGCTGGGGAATTCTGGGAGTTGAAGTCCGGACATCTTCAAGTTGTCAAGGTTGAGAAACACTGGCATAGAAGGAGGGAGTCAGTTTAAAAAATCTGATGTTTTGTTGCATAACAATAACAATAATAATGGCTGTTTAGCTGCAATACATTCAGGATGAATGTTCAAGTGATGCGACATGCTAATTTAATCCAGAGTGGAGAGTCATGCTGAATCAACATATAGAGTCTCCCATTGTTGGCTGAGCTGGTTGGGGTTGGACAAGGTTATAATTCAGCAAAACACCTTTTTATTCTTTATCTTTAAATTGACACATATTCAGAACTAAAGATGTTATTTTAATTCCATCCCCCTGCATGATACCTGCTTTTTTTTTAAATCAAAGATGTCTTGCCTGTAGCATTTTATTTAATGAGCTAGGTAGGGGAAACCTATCAGTTATAATTATGCTCTTTTTATTGTCATTGATGACTTTGCTTTTACCCACAATAATGGCTTGATTATGGTTGATCTAATGAAATGTAGTACTGTATTTAAAAGACTGGAAACCACTCAGAAATTCATCTTTTAGTTAAACTATACACATGTCAGTTATCATACCTAACTCTGGGTAATACTTAAATTGAATCTGACCTGTTAGTATTTGGCTGGAATAGAATTCCAGGGAATCTTAAAGCTATAAGCAAGACTGGAGGAGGGTTGTTTATTTGTTTGATTTTTACAGAAGGTGGTAAAGACAAATAATTGAATTTAGTTCATGAGTTCATTTTGTACTTTGGATTCAGCAGGAAGATGTGGTGGAGGCAATAAAGTTGACCTATTTTACAGGTTTGCTTGAAAGAATCACCTCTGGAATGTTGCATATAATCTCCCAAATTCAAGAAGATGCTGTCAGGCCTGGAAGCCATATTTTGCATTGGGCCTTCACACCTGCCACATATAATACTGTGGGAAACTGGGAGAGGGGAATATACACGGAGTAGGATAGATATAGTCAAAATAACATTCCTTTCTCCGAGAGTCAAGGACGTTTTGCCCTGAACCTGGAGGGCTGTGACTGGGAGGCATCTCCAGTTGGGATGGTGCCTGATTGGACTATGTGATGGACATGTGGGTTCTGGGCAGGGACTTGAACTTTTGTTTGGGTGGGGAAAACCTGTAGGCTTTCAGATTCGGGTCTTCCCAGATATGTCAATATGGCATTTCTAATAAAATGGAACTTTGAGGAAACTCAAGCCTCGGAGTCTTCTTTCATTAGGGGTGTTACTTGGAACCCTGACATTAACCCGAATCCCTTTTAAAAACTGAACCAGCTTCCCTGAACTCTGGGGTGCTCTTCGGGATCCTGAGCCCCGACGTCGACCCGAAACCGGGCAGCGCGAAGACTCAGGGAAGACGCCAGATGCATCCTAGATACCGTTTATGATTTGCTTTTTCCCCAGATTTGTGATATGATGTGAAAACTATTTATTTTTGCTTCCATTCCAGCTACTGGACAGAAAATGGGAAACACTTCCAAGGAGAAAAATCCAGGACAAATACAACTATACAGAAATGTGGAAGGAATACCCCAAAAGAATAATTCCCAGGAAGAAGAAGCTTCTAAAAACCAGAAGAGAACAGGGAAACAAAATGCCCAAAACTCTGGATCCAGAAGAATAAAGTCCATCAAGTTGCAAGGAAACTCCAAGGAACAGCCAATTCAGCAAAGAAAGCGAGTGTCCAAGAAACAGCATCGGTGTCCTGATTGTGGGAAAATCTTCAACAGAACCTCTGCTCTCAGTGCCCATCAGAGAGTCCACACAGGCGAAAAGCCTTACAAGTGCACTGAATGCGAGAAGAACTTCAGCAAGAGTTCACACCTCATTGCTCACCAGAGAATCCACACAGGAGAAAGACCCTACACCTGTTTGACCTGTGGGAAAAGTTTCAATCACTCTTCCCATGTGATTATCCACCAGAGAACTCATACAGGGGAGAAACTTTACAAGTGTTTAGAATGTGGGAAAAACTTCCGATACAGTTCTGATCTCATCAGGCACCAGATTGAACATGCAGGTGAAAAACCCTTCCGGTGTTCTGACTGTGGGAAATGTTTCAATCGGACCTCCAACCTCCTTATCCATCAGAGGATACACACAAAAGAGAAACCCTACAAGTGCCTTGAATGTGGGAGAAACTTCAGTTACAGCTCAGTTCTTATCAGGCACCAAAGAGTACATTCCTCTGAGAAGCCTTTTAAATGCTTGGACTGTGGGGAAGGTTTCCATGTGAACACAAGCCTTCTCGCACACCAGAGGATACATACAGGAGAGAAACACTATTCATGCTCGGAGTGTGGGAAAAGCTTCAGGTGGATATCACATTTAAATAGGCATCAGAAAATCCACACTGTAGAAAAGTCTTAAGGGGGGGGGGGAACATACTTAGAATAACAGAGTTGGAAGGGACTTTGAAGGTCTTCTAGTCCAACCCTCTGCTTAGGTAGGAAACCCTACACCAGGGATAACCAGACAAATGGTTATGTAATACCTTCTTACAAACTTCCAGTATTGGAGCATTCACAACTTCTGGAGGCAAGCTGTTCCACTGATTAATTGTTCTGTCTGGAAATTTCTCCTTAGTTCTAAGTTGCTTCTCTCCTTGATTAGTGTCCACCTATTGCTTCTTGTTCTATTCTCAGGTGCTTTGGAGAATAGCTTGACTCCCTCTTCTTTGTGGCAACGCCTGAGATATTGGAACACTGCTATCATGTCTCCCCTAGTCCTTCTTTTCATTAAACTAGACATACCCAGTTCCTGCAACCGTTCTTCATATGTTTCTATATAAATTTGAACACTAGGAAATCATCTAGGAGTTCCAATTTAAGATGCACTCTCTTTTTGGATGCTACATTCTTCTTTTTTCCCCTCTAACCAAGATAAAATACATTGTCTTGATCTAATGTTTAGATTGTAAGCAACCCATGCACAACAACATTCTTTACAAAGTAAAGCATAACGTAAGCATAACATTTCCCTGCTCCACCTGACTTTTTAAAAATATTACTTTTAATTAAAAAAAACAAATGGGAAATTGATATTTCTCAATGCCCCAACTGTTAGTAACGTGTGTAATTTGATGGAATGCCGTGGGTGTTATAAAACTCTGTGAGCATTCTTAGAAAATAAATATAGTGAGACGTTGTAACCTAGTTGTTGCCTGGACATGGGTTCAATCACTCCTCTTCCTATGTTCTCTGAACAGAATATCCAATTTTAAGTTATTTTATTTATCCAGACTCTGACTGCTCCTGAACTAGCTTCTGCCTCCAAGCACAAGGAAATACTGGGATGTGGAACCAACCAACAGAATCTACAAGATTAAACTGCATTGCCTCCAAGATAGAGAAGTCATTGTAAACACAGTCCTTTGTACCTGCCTTGCCCTGGAAAAAACAAATTGCTGAGGGAATATAGAATCCCCAATTTTAGGAGAAAAAATCCTAAGAATCCCAGTTGTACATCTCTCGGCAAATTGTGTAACGTGCAAAATCCAAGCCATTCAGAAGCCTGTGGCTAGCAAACATTACTCAGATACCTGTGCATTTTAATACAGGTAGGAATCTGTCTCCTACCCACTATTGGGAGATGAAAGATAGGATGAGAGAGTGCCTAAACAAATGATCAATATAAAAATTAAACTGAAGGTTTCTCTCTCTGTCTCTCCTCTCTTTTTTGAAAAGTTGAAGATGTCCAACAAATCCTCAGACAGGTGTTTTCATACAGGAATAAATGAGTGAAAAAAACATGATTTATTATGGAAACTTCCAATGATTTCCATATTTTTTTCCTTGGAATACTGTAAAGTCAAAAGGTATTTGGAAATCAAGAAAAGCAGCAAAAATGCTGATAGGTAGCATATTACTCAGCCATGATATTAAATGAAACGTCCATCTACAGATTGGCTCACCCACAAATTAGCATCTCTATTCACAAAAATGTGTCCCCTAGGCATCCAGGAGTGGCCTGCATAAAGTTTGCAAATTCCATGTACTTATCTGACTGGATGGTAATTTGTCAATCGTCTTTCCTCCTTTTTTTATATTTTTAGGTGGTTAAAGTGTTAGCCTAGAAATCAGAAGACTGGAGTCCCTTTGGGGAGAGGGGGCGGTATAAAAGTCCAAATAAAGTAAGTAAAGTAAAGGCTTGGTGACTTTGGGAAGGCCACTCTCTCAGTTCAACCCACATCACAGGGTTGTTGTTGCAGGGAAATGGGAGGTAGGAGTATATTTTGAGATATATTAAAATGGCAGGATAAAAATATAACAATATAGGGATAATAAGTGCAAGGCATCAGACACCAAGAATCTTTGATATGCTGAGAATTTTATTTTGTTTTATCACAGAGATGCATCCAAAAATAGTTCCTTCTATTTAATGTATAGGGATGCGGTGGCTCAGTGGCTAAAATGCTGAGCTTGTCGACCAGAAAGGTCGACGGTTCGAATCCCTAGCCCTGCATAATGGAGTGAGCTCCCGTTTCTTGTCCCAGCTTCTGCCAACCTAGCAGGATGTAAGCATGCAAGTAGAAAAATAGGAACCACCTTGGTGGGAAGGTAACAGCGTTCCGTGCGCCTTTGGCGTTTAGTCATGTCGGCCACATAACCACGGAGACATCGTCGGATAGCTCTGGCTCTTTGGCTTTGAAACGGGGATGAGCACTGCCCCCTAGAGTCGGGAACGACTAGCACATACAGTATGTGTGAAGGGAACCTTTACCTTTATTTAGCGTATATGGAAATTTCCTCATAATTCTACTGTCACATTTTAACATCCAAGATAATACATATATAAAATGTATTTTATACTATATATACTCTGTTAATAATATTAATATATCTATATAATAATACATTATTATTTTATGATATTATTTTAAAAATCCCTTTTCACCCTTATGAGTGGTCTGTGTCTTCCTCAATCTTACATCCTCTACCAGAGGCATGGAATTTGGAAGGTTCTGCTTAGAATCCTAATTGTTCCTACCACTGCACTGTTCTGAACTCTAACCATCACTGGGACCACTTTGGTCTTCTCTCTCATTACGTCTACTGTTGTGGTAGCATCCATCAGTTCCAGGTTCTCTTGTCTTCTCCCTGTAGCAGCCCAATTGTCAGATTGTCCTGGCTCCTCACAACATCTGACATGGACCTTGTTAATCCATGTAATATACGAGTCAGCATGACGCTCCTAGTTTGTATAGGCATGAAGCATTAGGAGGCCCTTTCACCAAACACTCTATTGATCAGAATCTGCCCAGATGTGTGTGTGCGCGCGCACACGTACACACACACACACACACACATTCAGCAGACTGGATAGTACTTAGTACATAGTACGTACTAATAGTACATGCAAATGAAACATAATATGGATTTCTGAATATGCAGCATAAGGAGCCATGGCGGAAATTATGTTTTTGAATGTAGTAGTAACCTGCCAGTAAATAGCAATAAAGCTCCCTGCAAGTTAAAAAAAACAATCCGTGTAAAGTGTAGGTGGCAAAACAATTTCTCCCGATGTGCTCGCTTTTCAGAGTACTTGTCCAGGATGATTTTTTTTACTCCTAGCTTTGAAGGAAAAGGCGTTGGTAACTTAAAAACCTTCTCCTGGGCGGCACCTAAAGTAAGTGTTTTTCAGCGTAGAAGAAGCCCCTCTTCCATCTTGCCAGGAGAGGGCTCCGCTTACTGCTTTCCTAGGAAGGATCAGGGTTTTTCCATTTCGCTCCGCTGAGCCGGGAGGATGAACTTCCTGTAGTAAATAGATTTGCCGCCATCGTGAAAGCTATGAGATAGATAGGACCGAGATAAGTCGCCCGGCGGACAACGAATCAGCGCTTCGTCACTCGACCGGAGTGAAGACTACCATCAATTCCGAGATAACTCCGAATAAACTGGCAGCGGGTCAGGTAAAAGAAAGACTGCAAGGTGGAATGTAGGGAATTTATCGCAGGAAACCTTTTATACTCGGGGCCCCACCGGGGTCGACTTGCATCTGGTATTTTTCAACCTGCCTCTCTGCTTGGAACCTGCACTCTGTACAATTTTTTTTAAAATTGATATTAGTGAATTAAACTGAAGCACTGGAGTTGCTGTTTAATGGCACGAACTGAAGGGTGATCCATTCTTTTGGGTTGTCAGGTTGGGGTTTGCTTGGGAATATAGTATTTTGTTTTGAAAGGGCCCTGAGGGCAAAATCTGCTTCGTCTGGCATTCCAGCCCAGACAATGGCCTGCCAGTTGATTGTAGGCTTTGAGAGAAGCCTACAACAAGAAGAATGAAATAGCAGATGCTGACTGTTCCTGCTTCCCTATGAATGATGTTATTAATGGATAGACAGTCGGGTGGTTTCATTTGACACATCATCATGCAGACCTTGGCCAACCTTGTCTGGATTTGGAAGCTTAAGCAGGGTTGGGTGTGAGAAATACCCCAGAAAATATTCTGGAAAATTGAAAAGCATCCCAGGAAAGGCACAGGCAAATTACTTCCATGTTGCTGCTAAGAAAACTCAAATCAGGAGTTGAGCTCTATTTGACAGATTTTACCTTCTCTAGGTCAGTGTAAACAAGCAATTTTCAAGACTGAAGCAATTAAATTCATGGGCTTTTGTTTTTTTGTTTTGCTGGTGTGCTTATCTCCTCCTTGAATTTGCATAGTATGTTTTCAGCAACTGCATGAGGGGTCCTTGGTGCTCTCTGAGCTTGCTTGTTTTCTTGCAGGTGTTTCAAACTAGGTAACACCATCAGTGCACCAAGGACCCCTCATGTCAACCCTGAGCTACAAATATTCTCCTTTGTTAGTATCAGCAACTGCAGTTGATGGACACGAGGGTACCATTCTAGAGAGTAATACTTTAAGTGTGTAAAATATTTCTTCCACCAATTAGCTTCATGGAATAATAATAAACTCTGATATTGTATGAAAATAGTCTAAAACCTTTCTACCAGTGCATGGTTTTAGATATATCACATTTCCCCTTACTTCCTTTTCCAAAGAGAACAAGCTCTACATTGTGTAAATTTTCTCATAGAGAAAATAAACCCTGAGTAAATAATCCAAAATTATTTTGACTAAGCTTTCAGCTGTTTGAATGATAAATGAAATTGCTTGAATAGCGGCCTCTTCGTTCCACAGGGATCATTTTATTTATTTGTTTTATTAATTAATGGTGCTGAACTTTATTTATGACACTGGAAAATATACAATATTTAAACAATTTGAGACAAAACAATATGAAACAATAATTTCTTCTCTATCATCAGGTCCGCAACAGAGGTGAGATCTCAGACTGGAAAACAAACAGGATTATCTCAACATTATTGACAATAAGCTGGTGGATATTCAACAATCAGCCTTTTTAAAATTGACTTGAAATGGTGAAATATTTAAAAGTCTGCATAACACCCCCAAAGCTTTAGTGTTTATGCAGTGGGGAAAAAAGATAAATCTGTTACAGTTATTAAAATAGACTAAATGTGACAAAAGAAGAAAAAAAACTAAGAATAATCCATATAATATAAATAAACATAGAAAATTAATCCAGTTGTTAAGCATATTACTAAATATAGACCATATTACAACATATGCTCATCTTACTTTTAGAAAACAAAGGCTTTTCAAAAACAGGTAATTCATGTCCTGAATCTTTTCCTTAAAATCAGGAAAGCATGTTTCTGTCCAATTACTTACAATTATCCTCTTTGCCTTACCTCAAGCTCAAAATTCTTAATGAAATAACAAATCCTATTTTAAGGATATAATTCAGTATCCCTTTGAGTTCCTTAATATTTCTTCCTAATATTACATAAGCATACTTTAGTAACTCTAAACACACATAAGGCTGCGACAGAGCAAGACCAAATAATATGGGTTAAATGGGCCTTCAAACATCAAGGAACACAATGTCTATCCTTTTTTTAAAAAAATGAGTGATCCAGTAAACCCCAAATAATGTTTTCTGATGAATATATTTTATTTATGAATCATAAGATGTATATTTTGCATTTTTAAATTCCTGGACCAATTGATTTTCTAAAACTGGGTACTCCAATGTTTCATTCCAGGTTCAAATATTTAATTACTTCTGACTTTCATTTCACTTTTTGGGTTCAAACACAGCATCCTATAATAAAGCTAAAATTACAGGTAACCCAAAGTTTTTGAACCAAAGTGATTAACATATGTTTCAACTGAATATATCATATTGGATGGAAGTCTTTAAGAAGATGTTGGATAGCCATTTGTCCGAAATGGTATAGGGTTTCCTGCCTAGGCAGGGGGTTGGACTAGAAGACCTCCAAGGTCCCTTCCAACTCTACTATTGTATTGTATTGTATTATTGTATATTGCACATAGACTGACACATCATTGTCAAAAGGCAATTTCTCAAAATAATTAAAACCATCATTAGTAATCAACCAATTTAAAGTATTAATCTTTTGTGTAATCCAAGCCTTCCACCACAAGATCTTCCCTTTTATTTTCACATTTGAGGTATACGGTAATGTCAATTTCTTGGACAGACTGCCATTCAAGGAACAAGAGGTTCAATTTTTGGATTCTTCCACCATAAATAATTCATTAATAAATGAGTGTTAAGAGTTTGGTTTATACAATTTCTAAGGTGGAACATTAACTTCTTAGCTCTTTGGCAATAAATCTAATTATGATCTTCCTTTTGGAGTATGACTCCGCTACTATTGTAGGCGCATGTGTATCAGTTTATCTCTAAAGGTATAGCAGAGACACTCATTTGCAAACTGCTGCTGAGCTTTCACTAAATGGCTAGGGGATTTATATGATTCCTTGTGTTATATGTGTATCACAAATAAATGTGAAAAGATCCAGTTTATATATGATGTTGCAGGAAATATGAATGGTTTACATGTCTGATGGGCCTAGGGGGGCGCAAGCTTTTATTGATGCCTGATTTTGCCAAGAAGGCTATTTGTTTTGTCCAGTGACAATGTACCATTGAATACGAATTTGTAGAGTACTGTGGCAAGAAACAATTGCTGCTTTGAAGCATTTGGTTATGAGCTTTTCAGAGGCATTTTTCATACTGTCTCAGAATGAATTTTCAAAGGAAAATAGTGCAGATGGGGAGAGAACTTCATCTCTCTTTCCACGTGTTGCATACATCATCCTCATCAAGTTGTTTCCTTTGTGATGTAGAATCACAAAGGACTAGATCACCTTGTGTCCTACTTTCCATTTGTAGTCTGTTCCTATTATGTGTCAACTCTCCATGTTGTCATGGGGGCAGAATGATACTGTCTGCTGGAATTGGCTCATATTTCTGCTGCCGGTTGGGAGGGATGATTGAGTAAAGTGATTTATGATACAGACGGGAGGGAAGGAACGGGGGTAAAGTTCAGAAGCAGATAAACAAAGCAAAGTTTTGGCTGCGAACAAATCTTCCCTAATGAAGCTATCAATAAATCACTGGTTTTTGTATTAAAACATTGGCTCGATTATTATGGATCAGTTACAGCATCATTAGGAAACTTGACATTATGTACATAAAGGAGTTAAAGCTGCAATAAGCAAAGGCCAGTTCCTTCGGGACCTATGCTAATTACTCTCAGTATAGTTTCCAGTGACTGTGTTCTTTTGATATATAGCTAGAGACATATACCGTAGATACAGGCAGTCTGCTTAATGACCATTCTTTTAGTGACTGAAGTGAACAAATGTACTGAAAAAGTAGATTACAACAGATCCTTGCACTGAAGACTAACAGCACCCCCATGGCAGTGGTGGATTTCAAAAATTTTTAGAACCTCTTCTGTAGGTATGGTCTGCTTTGTGGGAGTGGCTTGGCAGTCATGTGACTGGGTGGGCGTGGTCAACTTGTAAAATGTGGTGAAACTCACTTAACAACACTCTTGCTTAGCAACCAAAATGTTGGCTCAGAAACTCTGGCATTTGAAGCACACAAGTCTTAAAGCTGTCAAGTTACAAGACCTTTGCATCCCTAACCGTTTAGAAAAAAAACAACCCAGAGATGTTCACACCTGACAGCTTTAAGACTTTAAGGTTTAGATAGGACTCTTAGAGGCGGGTGAGGCGATTGGTGAGCCAGCCAATCAGTGAGTGGCGGGCGGCGCAAGCGTTGTGTGGACGGACGGGGGGAGGGAGCTGGAACCAGTTCTAAGCGGCACGGTAGATTTGTGGAACCTCTTCTATAGAAGAGGTTAGAACTGGCAGGAACCCATCCCTGCCCCATGGCCATGTGATTGTAATTCAGGCACTTGGCATCTGTCTGGTAACTATGACACTTGCAATGTCCAAGCGAAGTGAGTGGGGAAGCCAGTAGGTGGTCACAAAGCGTGATCATGGGATGTTTTTCTTAAAGACTGCTGATGATTCACTTAAAGACTGTGGCAAAAAGTGTCATAAAAAGCGGATACAGTCACATGAAGATTTGCTTAATGGCTGCACCGCTTAGTAACAATTTTTCTGATCCTTATTGTGGTCATAAGTTGAGGACTACCTGTAATGTAAATTCTTGTTTGTGTCTCTCCCTAATTTTGATCCTCTCCCTAGTTTTGCCAATTAATTGTATGTGATATTGGCCGATGTTTAATAAAGTCAAGATATATATTTTTTCTAGCTGAACTGAATGGTACATGTTCTTGCTTTGATGTGGATATAGGGATTGATTGAGCAAATTCTGGGCATAAAATAAACTGGAAATTACCCACTTTTTCCAACACCACAGAATTGCAGCCCCAGTAAAATTTACTTTCACTCCCCATGGATTATTTTAAATCTGATACTTGGAGTATGAAATTATGTGTAAAATAGTTGGTTTAGAAGATCGTGCTTAACCAGAAATGCCAGTTTCTGAATCTGAAATCTTTGATAAGCAAACAGAGTGCTTATTATTCTGGTTATTGTTTTAAAAAATAAATACAATTCTTTGTCTAATTGTCCTTCAGCACATGTCAATGGAGTAAAATGGAAATATGATGTTGGCTTTCCATAACTCAGCTTTTTCTTCCTCAATGCAGTGGTGGGATTTAGCCAGTATGCACCTATTGGGGCAAACCAGTTGTTAACTTTCTAAGCAGGTCGAAGAACCGGTTGTTGGAAGAAATCTCATTTTGTTTATTTTCACTTTACAGGGTTAATCCTTTAAGGAAGGCAGGAAGGAAACATTCTGGTGTTGTTTCTAGCTTAATCTATATTGCCCTGCTTACAGAAACTGCCTCTCCAGTTAACCCTTATTACATTGTAACAATTAAGGCGAAGCGCCCATCGACGTGAGTGATGTTGAGTTGGCCACACCCACCCAGTCACATGACCACCGAGCACCGCCTACCCAGCTAGTCATTAGGGCAGACAACCGGTTGTTAGATTATTTGAATCCCATCACTGCCTCAATGTATAATTGTGCATTTGAAATTTCTACTAACTGGCATTGTTTTGTCTGTAACATAATTTTGACGATTATTCTTGGGTTAGATTCAATAAGTAATGTCATTTGAAACTTTTAATGGATTCTGTTTTTTTATTCCTATGTTGTTATTGTTCAACATTACGGGTGGAAAAGACTGGAAACCCATCTTTTTTGTTTAAAATCTGATCTACTTCAACAGGTGATGCGATGGCAACCAAGACTGGGAAGCCGACATCCATAAAAGAAGAACCAGAGCATGTAGAAATGCAGGTGATGTTTAGAGGAGGATCCAAAGCAAGTAGCTCTCAAAGATGTAAGCAGGAAAGGGGCACTGAAAGTCACTACAATCTGCTGCCAGAGAGAAGAGTAAAAGCTACTTCTGATAAAATGCAAAGCAAAGCCGGCCAGTGCAAGGAGGGGAATTTAAAACGTCTTGACCAAATAGTGATCCAGCAACTGATCCACATCGGAGAAAGTAAAATTACCCCTAACAAACAGGAAAATAGCTTCTGCCAGAATGTAGGCATTAACAGACCTCAAATTCTCCATTTAGGAGAGAAGCCGTATCTCTGCATCATTTGTGAGAAAACTTTCCGCAATCACTCAGGACTTATGGTCCATCAGAGAATCCACACAGGAGAGAAGCCTTATAAATGCCCGGATTGTGACAAGAGCTTCAACCAGCGATCCCATCTCACCTCTCACCACGGGACCCACACAGGCGAGAAGCCATTTAAATGCTTTGACTGTGGGAAGAGTTTCAGTTACAACTCTGGGCTCATCATACACCAGCGAATTCACACCGGGGAGAAACCGTATAAGTGCTCCAACTGTGAGAAAAGCTTCAGCCAAAAATCTCACCTCCTTTCGCATCAGAGGACCCATATGGGAGAGAAATCTTTCAAATGCCCTGACTGCGGGAAAAGCTTCAGTTACAACTCCGGTCTTGTCATACATCAACGGATCCACACTGGGGAGAAACCTTATAAATGTTCTGACTGCGGAAAGAGCTTCAATCAGAGGTCGCACCTTATTTCTCATCAAGGCATTCACACAGGGCAGAAACCGTACACGTGCCAGGATTGTGGGAAGAGTTTTAGCTTCAATTCTGGGCTTGTTATTCATCAAAGGCTTCATACTGGAGAGAAACCATATAAGTGTCCCCATTGTGGGAAGAATTTCAATCAGAAATCGCACCTTATTTCTCACCAGAGAATCCATATTGGGCAGAAAACCTAAATTCTAAAGACAGTTCTATATAGGTTATTAATATTAGCATCATCTTTGTTCTCTAAATAGTCGCTTTTGAAGAACTATGTGTTGTCATTTGTGTGTCCAGAAGCAGTGGACTTGCTTTAGGGTTTTGAAATTCTGTTTGTACTTTACAAGTTCATTATTTCAAAATGTGTAGCAAAAAGAAAAGTGGCAGCCAAGAGCAGTGGATAGAACAAGAGGACTGAGGTCAGGGGTTAATAAGGCTACAATAAGTATTAAAAAATGCCAGAAAGCTTCATGTACTTTAATGTTCATTTTTTTCAATTTTATGAGAAAATAATACTCTAGTTTTAAATGTAAAAGGTTTATTAGTAACTATAGGAAAATGCTTTAAAATGATCATTAATGTGTTAATATAGATTCTTAGCCTGTGCAAAATATATAGCCCTCTTTCCAAAGTCTCTTCAAGGCATAGAGAGATAGAGGGTAGTTGGATCCCCCACTGCTGGACACAATGCTTTCTTCCTTTTTTGGCTTGGGAGTTTGCTATGCTTAGATTTGAAAGGGAAACCTTACATTTCTACAAACAAAAAAAGTCATATCAGGTGGAATGCTGGAATAAAGATGTGATACAGAGGTAGTAGTCACAGGCCAATCTTTGTTCCTCTACAAATCCTAGACCAGAGGTGGGTTCCTACTGGTTCGGCTGAGTAGATAGTAATTTGGCCTGCCACACCCCCGAACTGGTTCTATCGTTGCTACAAGCGCCGCCATCTTGTTTTTTGCTTCTGCACATGCACAGAAGCATTTTTTTACTATTGCACATGCACACACCGTGCACCTGAAGTGCGCGCACGCCCAAAGCGCATCCTGAGTGAACTGGAAATACCAGAAGCCGGAACCCACCTCTGTTCTAGACTATATTGTATGGAGGCAACTTTGGAATTTCAAAGTGTAGTAAATCAAGAAGAATTCACCCTTGTTAATCTCTAGATTTTTTCTAATGCTTTTTATAGGAGGTTGCCCACGTGCAGACTTTAGTATTTAGAGAATGCATTAAGGTTACAAATGGAAATTAAAGTATGGTTTGTTTAAATTAATACATAGCTTAAATTTTGTTCAATTTAAGTGGCTAGGTGTGCTTCCGAGCATCATCCAACATGCTGCTTATTGGCTGTATTATTCAAAAGATTGCCACATGAGGAGGTCCCCTCAAGTAATCCTCAGGAATCCTGTTATTTGCTCTTGTGTGATACCAATATGTGGAATTCCCTGCTCCAAGTGGTCTGTGTTGATCCTTTATTTAGTAGTGGTCAAAATTGGTATTTTAAAAGAAACATTTTGTTCTACCTCTCTTTCTATGCCTTTTGTGATTTTGTTTTAATTTTTGAATATTTGATCTAGGTTCCAGATCGTTTTTAGATTGCTGTTGTTATTCTTGTTGTTATTTGCTACATTGGATCCAGATTTAGTTGCGCTTAAAAAAAAACCCACTGAAATCAGAGAGGGTTAAGGTAACTGTAACTAACCTGTACCATTGATTTGAATGTGCTTATGTGTAACCATGACAAGTGTATGGCTTTCTTCACTGTTGTTGAGCTCCAGTTTTCAACAGCACTTGGCATTATGGTCACCAGTGAGAGGTGGTGGAAATTGCAGCCTAACAACATCTGGAAGGTCATTGGATACCCAGTCTTGGACTACTGAAGTATTGGATGCTGTCTGCTGCCCTGAGACCAAGGGGTTGACAATATTAAATGTAAATATTAAGTCAATTGTAAATATTAAGTCAGTCAGGATTACATTTTTAAGCATTGATCATTACAGCTTGATCCCAGCAACTCTTCTGTACATATAACATTGCTGATTAGAATGGTCTACACGGTAGTTTTTAAAGTACTGAAAATGTTTCCTTGCAATAAGCGGGGAGTGTACAATGCTAAAATGCATTTTAAAAAAGATATTCTGATACTGGTTGTTTGCTTAGATTTTTACTTTTTCCCATTTTCTCTCCCTCCTGTTAGGCTAAGTCCAAGGTTGACGGAACAATTCAGCTACAATTCAGTTCTTGATTTGCTTACACCCAATAGACAGAATCTTGCCAGACTAAACACTTACTACTCTCACTTTAACAGATATACTTTCAGAGATCCTAAGGAGTGGCTATTCTTACTCGTCTCCTATCCAGCTCTGAGCTGGGCTGCCTCTTGTCTCATTCTTCTTTCCGAATGTGCTTTCTCCTTGCTGGAAAACTACCACTGTAGTCCATCACACTAATTCCCCCATTGAGAGCACACTCTCACACACCTCCTCAAAGTCAAATGTAGCCATTACAACTCTAAGGGAATTTATTTGCTGGAATTAACTTTTTAACAACACAAGTAAAACAGTTAAAAACAACAACACCTGGAACCATGAAGAAGGCACTTTTCATGTATCAGATAGTTGAAACTTTGACTTTGATAGTGTATCTTCAGAACAGTTTTTCCTGCTGATCTGAGTAGTCAAGTTCATAGCAAGAGGTGATCCCATAGGCCAGAGGTGTCAAACTCAATTTCATTGAGGGCTGAATCAGGGTTGTGTTTGCCCTCGGTGGTCTAGGGTGGGCATGGCTAGTTAATATCACTCATGTTGGGGGCGCATGTGGCAGCCTGAGCTTTCTGCCAGTGAAAAGGGGCTCCCAAGTTCCATTTTCAGCTGCAACAGCCTCCTGCAACCTTCTGCCAGTGAAAGTGGAGCTCACGATGGGCGCCCCCAGCCCTCATGAGAGCTCCGTTTTCGCTGGCAGAGGCACCGCGGCCACATCCTTTGCTGTTTCCAGGGCAGATCTAAGCACCCCAAGGGGCCGAATCCAGTTCCTGGGCCTTGAGTTTGACACCCCTGCCATAGACTATCAAGCCCTAAGCTGTATAGGGTTTTATGAGTCATTACTGCCCTTGAATTATTCCTTTGTTTTAAACATAATTTTTTAATTAAAATCTTTATATACAAATACCTTAAATCATTCCCAGAAAACGCCAGCAATTGTTGATCTTTATTAAAGGAATCGTATGATTTCTATATGCTATGTCGGTCAGCAGCCTAGCTGCCCTGCTTGGCAGTATTTGCAATTTCTAGACCCTTTTCAAAAACAGCCTCACATGCGACACAGTTAAGGCAGATGGTCAACCTTGCCAGTCCAGCTGGCTCAGGAAAGGTCGCAGTTGATGCAGTTGGTGTAACTGCGCAAACATTCTTCTTGCCAAATTTGCCGTCTGCAAGTCCAGTGACAGATGGAGATTGAGGGCACTTCCAGACCCCCCCAACCTGCTCCCTCTGGGGGCTGCAACCCTGTGCAGAGCAAGCTTCTCTCCAATCCCAGACTCCTATTTTTTTCCCCAAACCTACAGTAGCTTCGATTTGTCTGGATTGAATTTCAACTTGTTATCTCTCATCCAGCCTACTATCAGGGTTACTGATTCTTTCCTTGAAAATTGGGTGCCAATAGAGCAGGATTTCCTCAATATATGGGTGGCACCTACTCTGGATGAATCCCCCCCCCCAATAATTTCATGTAAAGATCTTAGTAATAAAAAGTCACTGTTTGACGTTGAAATCTATTTGCAATCTATTTGAGTGTGTGTGTGCGTGTAGCTGAGAACAAGAAGTGTATTGTTGCCCGCTGAGTGGTGATCTCTCTCAGCCTTTCCTTACTTTGTGTCATTTAAATGGCTGGTGGAATATGGAAGTTATAATTGAGCACATTTGGAGAATACCAGATAGGAGACAGCAGCCTAGTAAATATTTCCTGATGCAAGGTTTTAGGAGTCATACTAAGATAAAAGTAAAGGTTCCCGACCCTAGGGGACGGTGCTCATCTCCGTTTCAAAACCAAAGAGCCAGCGCTGTCCGAAGACGTTCTCCGTGGTCATGTGGCCAGCATGACTAAACTCCGAAGGCGCAAGGAACGCTGTTACCTTCCCACTAAAGTGGTCCCTATTTTTCTACTTGCATTTTTACCTGCTTTCAAACTGCTAGGTTGGCAGAAGCTGGGACAAGTAACGGGAGCTCAACTCCAAACTGCCGACCTTTCTGATTGACAAGCTCAGCGTCTTAGCCACTGAGCCACCTAGGAGTCATACTAATTGTCCTATAAAAAAAGTAAAGGAATCCCAATAGAAATCAACATCTGGGGAGAGAATGTGGTTGCTTTTTAGTGTTTTTTTTTAAATTCTTCAGTGCATGCTATCAACTTTAGGAGTCAACCATGTGTAGCAATGAGGCAAGAATTCAAAATGTTTTGACATTTATAGATAGTCCTTAATTTACAACCACAATTGGAACTGGAATTTTTTTGTCATAAATTGAAAGGTGGTAAATCAAGTCATGACATGATCAGACCTAATTTTATGACGGTTTTTACCTTGGTCGTTAAGCAAATCTAACTTTCCCAGTTGATTTTTTTTGGGGGGGTCAGAAATCAGCTGGGAGGTCACAAATTGGGATCCCATGACTGCAGAATGTGGTATTAGTGTAAAATCACTCCCCCCCGCCCTTCAAGGCTGTCTTAACTTGAAACCATCTTTCAATGAACAGTTGTAAGTACAACCATGTACCTTAGCAAGATACTAAAATATTAGTGACTACATTATTCCATGCCCATAAAGTGTAAACCCTTGGAAAATTAATACTAATTTTAAATGGTCTTTTCACTGTGTCTTGTCAAATGCAATGTCTTGCATATCTTGCTCAATAAAAATATAATTTCTTTTTACAGTGTTGGATTTATTTGGCTTTTGTCTCTATTAACTCATATCCAGTAGCGCTCTAAAGTAAGGAAGTTGGTTTTGAATAAAGAATGGTCTTTAACATACTGTATGTACTGTATCAAAAGCAGAAAGGCTTTTTCCTGCAGATCCTGTAATCTGAATGATACTGGCTGGGTGAGGCAGCGTAATACTGTGAGTATTTCAGAATAGCTAAATGGGGCATCAGAAATGCTAACCTATTTTTTCCTGCACACACACGTTCCCCAATAGATTAACATGCTCTGGATGACAATCCAGACTAGGCTGCAACAAGATTAAATATGTGGGAACCACGTGTGGTGTGGAAACTCGGCTGTTACCTTAGTATGTTTGTTTATTTAAGAAAATTTATATGGCTGCCCAACTCTTTCTCAGTGACTCTGGGCGGCTTATGAGAATAAAAGCTCAATACAGAAACAATAAAAAGCAACTCTAATGACAAAAATCAAATGAGCCATTTGATGGGTTTCCATCGTACTCTGGGGTACACCCGAGACCATTGGCAAATCAGGACTCTAGGGCTCCTTGTAATAAAGCAGTGATGGCGAATCTTTTCGGTACCATACGCTTGTCTAGACCGCAACCGGGAAGAGAAGCTCCCTGGGGGCATGCACACGCCAGAAAATGAACGTGGTTTCCAGCGCGTGTATGTGCATTAGCCAGCTAGTCTTCTGCATGCACACACAACAATCAGCTGGTCGCCACGCATGCTCATGAAAATGAAAGACCAGCTGTTCCAGTTTCTGGCACTGCCCACATGCACGAAGGCCAGCTGATCATTGGGCATGCTTGCGTGCCAGAAACCCAGAAGAAGAACGGATGCCGCTGCTCGCGCCAGGTGACATGGCTCCGCATGCCACTTTGGGCATGCGTGCCATAGGTTCGCCATCACGGTGATAGAGTGTTAAAAGTAGGGGGCAATCATATCTTCTGTGGGATGATGTTCCACAGGGAAGGAGCCCCCATAGAGAAGGTTTTTCCTTCTGGTCTCACTAGATGGACCTCCTTAGGAGAGAGGGACCCATAACATTCCCTTGGCCTCCGCTTTGGTGGTTTGGGTAGGTGTGACCGTCTTTCAAATAACCCGATCCCAAGCCATGTAGGGCTTCAAAGGTGACAACCTGCAGCCTGAATTGGACCTTGAAGCAAATTGACAGCCAATGCAGTCCTTGCAGGAAAGTTGACACATAGGCACAAAATCATGTGGCTCATTGAATTTTGAACCAATTGAAGATTCCAGATACTTTTCAAGGCCAGCCCATGTAGAGAACATCGCAACAGTCAAGACAAGAGGTAAGTAGGGCATGGGTGACTATGAGCAGGGATTGTTGGCCCAGAAAAAGGCATAACTGCACACAGTCCACGATTTCACAAAGGGACTCCTGGCCATAACTGCCACCTGCTTCTTGACCAGGGATCATGAGTTCAGGAGAATCTCAGATTACACTCTGGATTTGTCTGCGGAAGTGGTACCTCACCTGACCAAAGGTGGCAATTCTCCATGAATTGAACAACCCCAAACCCAGAGTCATTCCATCTCGCCAGGGTTCAGCTTTAGCCAGTTGTTCCCCATCCAGCCCTTAACAGCCTCCAAGCACTGCAAGGAGATCACAGGATTGTTTAATTCACCATGGTCATCTTGACAGACCTGAACATTGGGCGCTATCTAACAAAATGAGATTCAATGGTGAAAAAAGTAAGGTTCTACATTTAGGCAAGAAAAATCAAACACACAGCTATAGTATAGGTGGTATCTTGCTCAATAGTAGTAACAGAGGGATCTTGAAGTCTTAAATAGACAACCATTTAAATATGAGCCAGCAGTGTGCAGCAGCTGCCAAAAAAGCCAACACAGTTCTAGGCTGCATAAAAAGAGGGATAGAATCAAGATCATGTGAAGTGTTAATACCACTTTATAATGCCTTGGTAAGGCCACACTTGGAATACTACATCCAGTTTTGGTTGCCACGATGTAAAAAAGATGTTGAGACTCTAGAAAGAATGGTTGCTAGAATTGGGTATGTCTAGTTTAATGAAAAGAAGAACTAGAGGTGACATAGCAGTCTTCCAATATCTCAGGGGTTGCCACAAAGAAGAGGGAATCAAGCTATTTACAAAGCACCTGAGGATAGGACAAGAAGAAATGGGTGGAAACTAATTAAGGAGAGAAGCAACCTAGAACTAAGAAGATATTTCCTAACAGTTAGAACAATTAATCAGTGGAACAACTTCCCTCCAAAAGTTGTGAATGCTCCAACACTGGAAGTTTTTAAGAAGCGTTTGGACAACCATTTGTCTGAAATGGTATAGGGCAGCGATGGCGAACCTTTTTTGGCTCGCGTGCCACAAGTGGGGGGAGCGCGGGGGGGGGGTCGTGTGCGGGCGTGCCGCACCCATAATGCAACGCGCCCCCAGTGCGCATGCGCGCACAACGCACCCATTTTTGCATGATTTTTTCGCCTTCCCCAGGCTCCAGAGGCTTTATAGGAGCCTGGGGAGGGCGAAAAGAGCCTCCCCCGCCCCCCCCGGAGGCTTCAGGGAACGTCCGGAGGCTTCCCTGAAGCCTTCGGAACACTTAAAACCTCCCCGCCCCTCCCGGAGGCTTCAGGGAACGTCCGGAGGCTTCCCTGAAGCCTTCGGAACACTTAAAACCTCCCCCCCCCCCCGGAGGCTTCAGGGAACGTCCGGAGGCTTCCCTGAAACACTTAAAACCTTCCCGCCCCCCCCCCCCCCCCGGAGGCTTCAGGGAACGTCCCGAGGCTTCCCTGAAGCCTTCGGAACACTTAAAACACTTTTTAAGTGTTCCGAAGGCTTCAGGGAAGCCTCGGGACGTTCCCTGAAGCCTCCGGGGGGGGGGCGGGGGGGCTCTTTTCTCCCTCCCCAGGCTCCTATAAAGCCTCTGGAGCCTGGGGAAGGCGAAAAATAGCTTTTAAAAAGGTGAACTCAGCTGGCCAGCGCACGCATGCGCGCTGGCCAGCTGACAGGGCAGCGCCTCGCGTGCCCTGACAAATGGCTCCGCGTGCCACTTGTGGCACGCGTACCATAGGTTCGCCATCACAGGTATAGGGTTTCCTGCCTGAGCAGAGGGTTGGACTAGAAGACCTCCAAGGTCCCTTCCAACTCTATTATTCTGTTATATACAGATGGGTGTCATCAACATATTGATATCTCAGTCCATGGTGACAGATGATCTCACCCAGCAGCTTCAATGTAGATGTTAAACAGAAGTGGAAAAAACTAGTGAGAAGTGGAGAAAACTCCACAGAAGTAGAGTCTTCGGACAGTGCTGGCTCTTCAGCTTTGAAACTGAGATGAGCACTGCCCCCTAGAGTTGGGAATGAGTAGCACATATGTGCGAGGGGAACCTTTACTTTTACCTTTACTATCTGGTAGAAAAATGAAGCCTGGTCATGAGAATTGGAGAAGGAATAATTGTGAATGATACAAACACATACAGTATACTATAGGGAGTCCTTGATCTATGATCACAACTGAGCCCAAATTTTCTGTTGCTAAGACAATTGTTAAGTGAATTCTGCCCCATTTTATGACCTTTCTTGGAACAGTTAATTGAATCACAGCAGTTATATTAATAACACAGTTATTAAGTGAATCTTGCTTCCCCATTGACTTTGCTTGTCAAAGGTCATAAAAAAGCGATCATGTTAGGGATGTAACCCTAGGCTTGGCTTGGCAATGTATATAAGCTATGATTACTTTACTGTTACTTTAAATGCTTAAGAGATGTAATTGGTTTGTTACCTCAAGCAGCCATAAGAGGGAGCCAGAATGGCTGTTAGCTCTCTGTTTTGTTAGAAGCTGATCGGTGTATACTGAGGTATTGTGGTTTGCTACTGTTAGCTATACTTTGTGTGTTAGACTGACTATTTTGATAACTGAATTACTGAACCGTGTATGACTTGGACTGTTAACCGGACTCTGAATACCTCTATATTTCTACATAGTAAACTACTATATTTTTATACTATTCAGTGTCTCTGTATGCTGGTTTTTGCGTGTTATTCCATATCACTCTCATTACGCTTCTCTGCATACTCGCTCTCCCAACAGGGAGCTTAATTACTTAACAGATCACATGACCCTGGGATACTGCAACCATCACAATTATGCATCAGTTGCCATGGGTCTAAATTTTGATCACGTGACCATGATGATGATGATGATGCAATGGCGTAAATATGAAAAACTGTCACGTGTCACTTTTTTCAGTGCCATTGTAACTTCAAATGGTTGCTAAAAGAACTGTTTGTTGTAAGTTGAAAACTATCTGTACAAACAATGCTCCATTGTGAATACATGCAAGCATTTTGTTTTCCAATACCTGCGTTCGGATAAAGTCTGTCCAGAAAAAGCCCCAAATAAAATCCAGTCAGCTGGATTTGGTTGCAAGGAAAAGGAAGGCTCCTATCAACAAGCTACTGTAATGTCTTTTCTAAAGTTTCTTTTCTTTTTCCAAACCAAACCACCTAGAAGTACATTATTATCTCTCTGTTCCACAGGATGAGCAAATTGAGAGAGTAGGTAAACCTGGCTCAACATCTTACTGGGCAAGATAAAATAACTATTAAAAATCCCTGAATTTAGCACTTTAGAAAGCACCTTTCTCTGCCCCTCCCTTCCTGACAACAAAGCTTTCTCATTCAAGACAAAAGTTTTATAGTTGAAAGAGAGACCGAAATTACTTGCTTTCCTTTGATTCCAAGAAGACTCCAGCCATCATTTTCTGTGCAGGCTGAGACGGTGGCAGTATCCTGCTCGCCACACGCAAGGCCTCTGCCACAGATGCCACGGCATCCACCATTGGATGGAGGATCTCCCTGGTGCGCTGGAGCTCGGCTTCAATCATACCGAGCTCCTTAATCCTAATCTCTCTCTCCAGATGGTTGTCGCTAATCCTGGCCTCTCTATCCAGTTGGGCCTCCCTTGCCCAGGATTCACGGTCTAATTGGGCCTCCCGTGTCCGGGCCTCTCTGTCCAGATGCATTTCCCTCAGCACTGCCTCACGGAAGTCCCCGGCGTTGATTTCACTTCTCTCATGAAGGGCCTCCATGGTCTCCCAGGTCCTCCTGTAGTCGGTCATGATCTCATGCATCATCTCCTCGTGAGACCGCCTCTTCCTCTCCCGCATAGATGCCATCCTTTCTGCTGTCGTCAGGGGGTGACCAAAGGACTTCTCTCGCCTGCCTCTACCTGTCAAGGGGGAAATGGGTTAGGCATCCGGACAATATTATCTACTGCTCAATGGATCTGTCCAGTGTTCTGATCTAGGCTTCCCAAGAGCCTGAAGCAAACTTCTCTTTTATTTCCTCTGGGAGGGGCCATTCATGGTCCACCTGTGGCCTTACTCCCAAGTCGATCCCTGTTCTTTAGCTGTTCCCTTCGTCTGGCAACTCTGCGCATGCACACACTGGGAACAGGCTCCAGCTGTTTGTCTGCCTCACTGATGTCTGACTCTGAAGGTAGCTGATAACTGGCATATGGCCCTGGCCCCCTCTCTGCCTCCAACACAGAGCCCTCATCAGAGCCTTCCCCAGACTCCCGGACTGGCCAATGTTCCTCCCCAACATCCTTACTGTCCAAATCTGCTGCCAACTCTGCTGGTGGGCCACAACATCCAGTTATCTGGCCCGGCAACAGAGCAGCAAAGGTGAGGTAGTCTGAGATTGCTGGATTCTCTTATTTTGCAGGAACAGGGATTGATTGATGAAGTTTAAGTTGGAAAACTACTTCCTCTTTCTCTTTGCTCCACAACAAGTCTATGAGATGGGTTGGGCTGAAAGAGAATGACTAGCCCAAAGTCATTCATACCAGCCAGTTTTCATGCCTGAAGTGGGACTAGAACTCACAGTCTCCTGCTTTCTAGGCCAGTGCTTTAACCACTACATCAAACTGGCTCTCGATGTACCTATCACACATACCGTCATTTTGACAAAGTGGAACAAGAGACCGCAGGGAAAACAGCTGATTGGTTGCTAGAATGAAAATCTAACTTATGGTACTTCCTTACCAACTACTTTTTCCTTTTTTTAAAAATCTTGGTCACATAGCTGTCATCTTCCTTCCACACACACCCTTTAAAAAAAAAAAAGCACACCAGAAAAACCATAGGTCCATTTGATTCTCTTGGCAAGCAGAGATGGAAATGTACCACACTTACTTCTAGCTTGGCTCCTTCTTTGAAATTAAATCTCAGACTGCACTTGTCTCCCCACCTGTATCTAATTTGGGCTTCTAATCAGGAGAAAATTCAGATCATTTCTCTCTCTCTCTCTCTCTCTCTTTTTTACAAACCAAGAGCCAATCTCTATCTTTGTGGTATCTCAGGCAAGTTCTTACAGGTTCTCACAACTAACTTAAACCCAAGGTTATGAGATGGCTGAAGAGCTAAGAGCACCAATTGAAAAACAAAATGCCATTGAAGAAAAATGGCTTTTGCTCACCAGTAGCAGTGTGGTGCCCATCTTCACTGCAGCCTGGAACCGGTTGCCCACAAAAAGGCACCACCTTCTCTTCAGGACCGTCCTCAACTATCGTGGTTTCAATCACATTGGGATCTACCACTGTCACTAACCCTCGTGTAATCCCCACGTTCGGTTCGGTTTCCGTGTCTGTGTCTGCTTCCATACTTGAGAGGGTGTTTGGGGGCGTCATTTGGTTGCTCTCTTCCTCAGAGGCCTGGGCCTCCATGTCTTTTGCGTCCTCGCTTTTTACCACCACCCGCACGGATCCATCCATGCTGGCCAAGCTCCGGTTGGTGGCCCTATCCATGTCGCCTCCAAACATTTGATCCAACTCTCGGAAGTAACGGCAAGACACGGGCTCAGCTCCAGCACAGATCTGGGCATCTTTGGCTCTCCGATAACTTCGCTTCAGATCCCGGGCTCGGTTCCTACACTGCGAAGCGTTGCGCTCGTGACCCCTGGCTATCATCTGGGTCGAGAGGTCCTCGTAGATGTCACTGTTGGGTGGCCGGTTTTCAATCCACCGCAAAATCAGCAGTTCGCCCCAGAGGGCAAGGAAATCTCGAGTTTCGGTCTCTGACCAAATTGGAGCCCGAGGCTGCAACCGTTGGCGAGGGGTATGTGGCATTTCTGCTTTGAGCCTGATTAATGCAAGCTCCACAGTGCCCCAAGTAATCTAGAAGCCACCTTTGGGTAGATAATGAACCAAGGTGGCATAGAAGTGCAGGATCCAGAAAGAAAGCCAAGATGGAACCTTTTGCCTAAGGGAGCGTTCACACAAACAGCTGTTAGTCAGGAGTAACGTCGTGGGCGGAGCTTCGATCCGGACTTGGAAGGGTCTCTTATAGACACTCGGAAGAGCCAACCCCCGCTTGCAACGTCAGAGCCACCGACCATTGAAGGGGTTGTGGTTAGGGAAGGGTGGAAACAGCCCCGCCGCGAGCCAATAGACGAAGCGGGGAGGTGGAGGGCGCTGCTTCTGCAAACAGGAACAGGAAAACGCCGCGGCCAGTGTATCGCAAGCAGCTCCCGTCCGCGCCTGGGGTAAATGGTCAGACCTGCGAGGTGAATGGGATCTTTCATGCGGCGGGGCTGCCTGGAGAGTTTATCTCCCGCCGCTCCCATTTTCCTGCATTATCCGGGCTTTCTCCAGCGTAGAAAGGGGGATGATTGTGATTTCGAATTATTATCGAACTTTTGACTTTCGAAAACTTTAGGGATGTTCGTGGGCGGAATCCGGCTTGGCTGAGATCTAAATTTTACATAGCAGCAGGGTTGCCTTAAAATCGCTATTCGGGTCTTTTCCCGTGTAAGATTCACCAATCTTACACGGGAAAAGACCCGAATACAAGAAAACCAACATACCTACACCAGTGAAAATCTACGAAAACAAATATATATATATATATGTGTTTGTATGTATGTATGTATGTATGTATACACACACACACACATACACACTTATATGAGGAGTGTAAGAAAGGATGAAGACGAGTGGAGAAAGGAGATGATGCTTTTTAGAACTGTGGAAATATATTAAAGCATGGGAACTCACTGTTCCTGCTCAACTCTTTCAGACTTTTCTGTGACTTAATTTTGGCTGTTGACATCTCGACTGTAGCCAAATTGCCTCTGTTGTCACACCTTGGGGTTCTCTTTTAAAAAAGGACCATGGGGGAGGTTAGAATAGAATACAATAGAATTCTTTATTGGCCAAGTGTGATTGGACACACAAGGAATTTGAATTTGTATATGCTCTCAATGTACATAAGGAGAATAAAATACATTCATCAAGAATAAAAAGATACAACACTTAGTGATAGTCAAGGTTACTAATAAGCTATCAAATCATACTAGGAAACAAATAAAAACAATATAGATTGAAAGATACAAGCAACATGGTTACAGTCATAAGTTGGAAGAGATACATACAAGTAAGGAATAGAAGATGCCAACTAATAAACTACAATTATTTCTGATGGAACTTCCAAAACAAAACTTTTTGAGAATAACTTTTTTTCTTCTAAGTTTTATCAAATTTGTTCACTCAGAAAAATATGCCTCTCAAAGAAGAATATATTACCATCTGCATGAGTCTTTAAATATAAGATTTTTGCAAGAATACATGATTCTGAATTGCTAGGTGGGGAGCGAAGTCCAGACCAGCTTAGTATTTGGTTGGGAGACTGTTTGGTCTCCCATAGCTTTAGGTTAGACCAGAAAGTTGAAAAAGCCAAACAGAACACCATCCTATATTATTGTTGTTGTTAGTTGCGAAGTTGTGTCTGACTCATTGCGACCCCAAGAACAACATTCCTCCAGGCTTTCCTGTCCTCTACTATCCTCTGGAGTCCTATTTAAGCTCATGCCTACTGCTTCGGTGACTCCATCCAGCCACCTCATTCTCTGCTGTTCCTTTTCTTCTTTTGCCCTCAGTCGTTCCCAGCATGAGGCTCTTCTCCAGGGAGTCCTTCCTTCTCATTAGGTGGCCAAATACTTGAGTTTCATCTTCAGGATCTGGCCTTCCAAAGAGCAGTCAGGGTTGATCTCCTCTAGGACTGACCGCTTTGATCGCCTTGCAGTCCAAGGGACTCGCAGGAGTCTTCTCCAGCACCATAGTTCAAAGGCCTCCATTCTTTGGTGCTCTGTCTTTGTTATGGTCCAACCTTCACAGCCATACATTGCAACTGGGAAAACCATAGCATGACTATACACACTTTTTTTGGCAGGGTGTTTTTGGCATCCTATGTTACTATATTTTTATTCTGCCTTTTTACTCTATAACTTAGGGTAGCATTTATTTATCTAACTTATATAAGCAGTCCAAGTGTGAATCTGGACAGTCAACATACTATACTTAATGCCCCTTCCTCCTCTTTGCCCCACAAGTAGGTTCCACTTGAGAGAGTGATTGGCCCCAAATCATCCAATTTTCATGCCTAAAGTCAATCTGGAACTCAAGTCTTCTGATTTTTAGGCCAGCACCACAGTAACTTGTGTTAAGAAGGCAATGGCCTGCCTATTCCAGCAAGTGCTCTTCAAAGTCAGTCCTACTGCTATCAATGCTAATAGCAATAGCACTTTATAGCCCCCTTTAAGCGGTTTACAGAATCAACATCTTGCCCCCAACAATGTGGGTCCTTATTTTACCAACCATGGAAGGCTAAGTTTAATGCAGGTAGTCCTCCCAATAAAGAAGAGTAGCCTTTTACGTTTGATTGCAATGGAGCATGAAATTTCTATTGTAAGTGATGAGATAGTTCTACACTGAAATACTCACATAATTCGATTGGATTTTTACAACTTTTTGTGCAGTGGTCATTAAGCAAACTCCACAGACATTAAGTGAACATGCAATCATTAAGTGAATCAATGTATTTCCATCAGTGGTTTTTTACCAGTTTCTGACAAAAAGTCATAAATTGCCACGCTAATGCTGTTTTCATAAACTTCATTGTCTTTATTCATCTTGTTAATTTTGGGCTTTTAAAGAAAATAACAACCAGGCTAGATCAACCTATCATGCCATTCTATCCAGGAATCTGCTAGTGGGACCTACTAGATGTATTTTCAAGCTTACAAGCCTAGGGTAATAGCTTCTTTCCCAGCAGCTAGTATTATTGAAGGCAGATGTGATTCACAACACAGTAAATAGCTACCAATACTGGAAGTTATCAATATATCAAAATATAACTATCAATACTGGGAGTCATTGATAGCCTGATCATGAAACTGACGAATTATTATAACTGTCAGCAGCTAATTCCACAATCTACTATATATTATGAGAAAATGTTTCTTTTGGGGGGGCGGGGAGAATGGGATTTCTTTACATTTGATGGATGACTTTGCTGGGTTCTAATATTGGGCATGACAGAGAAGAAACCTTAAATGTTCTCTATTATTTCAAATATTTTTATCGTGCTTTATCTTATGTTTCTTTGTTCCAACCTAGAGATCCAGTTGCTGTGCACAGTATGTAAACTTTTGTTTAAACGGATGCTACTCCAACCCATTAATATTTTGGTTGCCTTTTTTTTGCACCTAATATTTTTCAAAACAGCAGTGATTAGAAATGAGTAAGTATATAGGCTCACCATTGGTCAGTATGATAAGTGCAATTCCATTTTTTGTCCTCATCTGAGCACTAATTTCACTCTGATGAATTTGAACAGTAGCCAAATACCAGAGTTGTAAGAGACGTTGGAGGTCATCAAGTCCAACCCCCTGGCTCAAGCATGCAACCCTATACCATTTCAGACATGGATGCCAATTTAAAAAGAAACTAGCAAAAATTTAACCCTGTTTCAAGCCCTCGGGGATACTTGAAAACTTTTGATTATTTATTTAGAGCTGGAGAACATAACTCGGAGAAAATCTGTGCAGTCGCTGGAAGTTAATGATTCGATGGCGCATAATCAGATAGATGATGATAGATAGATAGATAGATAGATAGATGATAGATAGATAGCTAGCTAGCTAGCTAGCTAGCTAGATAGCTAGCTAGCTAGCTAGCTAGCTAGCTAGATAGATAGATAGATGATAGATAGAATTTTAGATAGAATTCTTTATTGGCCAAGTGTGATTGGACTATTGGCCAAGTGTGATTGGACACACAAGGAATTTGTCTTTGGTGCATATGCTCTCAATGTACATAAAAAGACAAGATACATTCGTCAAGAATCATAAGGTACAACACTTAATGATAGCCATAGGGTACAAATAAGCAATCAGGAAACAATATCAATATCAAAGTGTCAATAATATCAATAATCAGAATGTCAGCTACGTAAATAAGCCAACTTTCACATTTCAGTTACCCAACTTGAGTCTAATTCGGCTGATTCGGTGAACAAGAACTCCGGGTTCACACAACCTGCCGACTACGCCACAACGGAGCGTCACATCCCGCCTGTGTTTTTAAGAACGCCGAGGGCAGGGCAAGCAAGGCTCAGATAAGGGCAAAGTGGCCTCATTGGAAGAGTCTGAGCGTGCTCAAGAACAACCGGGCATGCTCAGTATTGCCCGGGCAGGACTTCGACACGTCGGGTGCTCGGACGGAGCTTCGCTTTAGGGCAGCATGTGAGTTGCAGGAGACGGAGTGGCGCAGGGCTTCCCCGGCGAGGGAGAGCCCCCTGGGGAGGAGCTGTTTCTCCCGGGGGAGGGAGGGGGGAAAGCGGCTGCTGCTGCAGAGCTACATCGACCGGGTGGGGGACCAGATGGGGGGCAACGCCAAAGCAGGGGGGGGCATATTAGGAGGCGGGAGGAAAGGAAGCAGCCCTGAGTCCTGAGTCCCCATCGCGTCTTTCCTCGGAGCGGTTGCTGGGACGGATTTGTGTGTTCTCACAATGGCTGAGCTCGGGACTGCATGTTGCTGCCCCTGGGCTCGGGGCTGCACCTTGAGTCCTGGGTTTGATCGACACTCCTTTATCACCCGGGCTGCGGCTTATACATAACATGCTAGTCTTGAGAATACAGACGCCTTGGAGGTAGTTGTTGGGATGTCTTGGCTCAAGAGGGTTTATAAAAATGGCGATACGGACTTACCGTCTCACAAGTTTCGTGGGTTGCGTAGGTGTGCACCTATGTGGGTGCCTGCGGGAACACCCCGACGCCCGTGGTAGAAAATGGGAAAGTGAACTGTTCAGATGAGCATAATATTACAGAATGAGAGAGTTGCAAGGGACCTTGGAGGTCTTCAATCTAGTCCCCTGCTCAGGCAAATGGTTGTCTAGTATCTTCTTAAAGACCTCCAGTGATGGAGCATCCCCAACATCTAAAGGAAAGCCGTTTCACTGATTAATAGATACAAACTCAAAGTTAACTGGATTGCAGAAAATACGACTTCAGCAACAGAATTGTTAGTGCCTGGAATGTACTACCTGACTCTGTGGTTTCTTCCCCAAACCCCCAAAACTTTAATCTTAGACTGTCTACTGTTGACCTCACCCCATTCCTAAGAGGTCTATAAGGGGCGTGCATAAGCGCACCAATGTGCCTACCGTCCCTGTCCTAATGTTCCCTTATTATTCGTATCCATTCCATGTATTCAAAATCATGTTTATACTTGTATATGTTATCTAATACATGCTTGATAAAATAAATAAAATAAAAATAAATAAATTATTCTCACTGTCAGGAAATTTCTCCCTAGTTCTAGGTTGGCTCTCTCCTTGATGAGATTCCATCCATTATGTCTTGTCCTGCCCCCCAAGTGTTTTGGAAAATAGATTGATCCTTTCTTCTATGTGACAGCCCCTTAGATATTGGAATACCTCTATCGTGTCATTCCTAGTTTTTCCCTTTGTTAAACTAGACATCCCTAGTTTCTGCAACTGTTCATTCGTATGTAAAATGTTTACTCCATAGCATTGAAATAAAATATATTGTTTGATAGAAACGATTTTCTTATATTTATATATAAGAAATTCCATATCCTTGACTTACAACCACAGTTGACCCCAAAATTTCCATTGCTAAGCAAGAGAGTTGTTAAATGAACCATGCCCAATTGTATGGCTTTTTTTTTGTCACAGTTGCTAAGTGAATCATACAGTTGGCAAATGAATCTGATTTCCCCAATTGACTTTGTTTTTTGGGAAATCACCTGATAAGGTTGTTAAATGGCAATCAGAAGCTGGGATGCTGCAACTGTCATAAATATATCCCAACTGACAAAAGTGGAATTTTGATCACATGACCCATGGGTATGTTGTGACAATTGCAATTACAAGGACACATCATGTCATTCATGCCATTGTAACTTCAAATGGTCAGTAAACAAATGATCATAAGTCGAGAACTACCTATTTTCATGTTTGTCATTTTAGAGCTGTCACTTAAGTGAAACTTTATATAATTGCTATCCTAAATTTTAGATACTAATGAATTAAAATTAAGTAATTTATTGTTTTGGTTTTAATACTTGGTAATGTAATGGTTTTAGAAATGCTGTAAAATAATTCTGTATATTTTAGATTTTTTTAAATCAGATTTTCTTAAAATATTATCCTTTTGGTTCCTAACCTTAATAAAATTAATTTAATGCCTTTAATTATTTTGGCTCATTACTTCTTTCCTGCAGTTTGAATAACACTGCTGGTTTCTAAAGGAAATTAATGTGATGAACATAAATGAGATTCTTAATAAATGTAGCAAAATGGTTATGTAATTCAGAAGTATATGTATGAAATGTGGTTTATTCTCGCCTATCAGTATATTGAATGTCTAATATATTTATTTCTTCAAGGCCTCATAGGACAGAACTATATCAAGATACTCCATCCACTTGCTGGCCTATTGTTTATTCACCAGATTACAACATTTCATTTCTGGGCCTGGAGAAACTGCATCCATTTGATGCTGGAAAATGGGGGAAAGTAATAAATTTCTTGAAAGGTAATAAAAACAAAGTAGTGATATAAATGTTGTTGGAAATTAAACTAGTCCTCTGTTAGAGAAGTCAGCTTGCAAAAAAGCAAACAGAAAAGTAATAATTTGTATATCCGATATTTTCAAATGAGAAAATAGGATATCTTATGTATCTAGAGTGTTTAATATACAGGCAGTCCTTGACTTACAGCATTCATTTAATGACAATTCAAAGTTACAACGGCACTGAAAAAGGTAATTTGTTACTGTTTTTCACACTGAAGACCGTTGCAGCATTCTCATGATCACAGGATCAAATTTGGGTCAACTGGTATGTATTTAGGACAGCTGCAGTGTCCAGGAATCATGTGATCATCTTTTGGACAAGCGAAGTCAACAGGGGAAGCCAGATTCACTTAACAACCGTGTTAATAACTTAACTACTGCAGTGATTCACTTAACTGTGGCAAGAAAAGTCGTCAAATGGGGCAAAACTCAATTGTCTTGCTTAGAAACAGAAATGTTGCGCTCAACTGTGCTCATAAGTCAAGGACTTACCTGTAATCACATGGGAAATTCATCCTCTCCCTAGTATAGAAATCAACTCCTACAATGTTTCCAACAGATGGCCATTCTTGTTTAAATACTCCAAAAATAGTTAGGTTTGTGTTTATTTATTATTTAGAATTTTAGGCCACTTCAATTGTACAATAGTTACATAATTATGAGCTCAGAATGTTTTGCAAAAAAAAAAGGTAGGGAATATATATTTGTAAGGCTGTGCACATATTTCTGCTTGCTTCTACGGCATTCATGAGGGAAAATAGAGCAGGGGGAACAATAGAAACTTTCTGAGGCTGGGTTTGAGTGACATTCATCTGATTTACTGTGAAGAAATGATATATTCATTATAACCGTGATGTGCAGCCAGTCGCTTTTCAACCTGTCCAGTTTATAAATGCTGCACTGATCAAAAGATCCTGGAACCTTTGATACTCACTCACCACCAACAATCTGGCCAGGCACTCGCAACACACTAGGCTAGACTAAATGGAATTGGGAGATTGTGATGTAGAGTGTTATGGGAATCCAGATGTTGCTTTTTAAGTAACCCATTCACATTAAATCATAATATGGTTTATTTATTTGGGACTAGTGTATCATGTGAACACAGCAACTATGTTTTACATGAGCACAGCCTTTAAATAAAAGAAGGAAACCTGGTCCCTATATTAGCTTGCCAGTCCACTTATTTGCCAAACATGGCTGTGAACAGAAATTATATGAAAGGCTGAGACTAAAATTGTTCTGGTAACTCCTAAAAGTGAACTTAATACTCTCTACATTTCTTTCTTTATTTCTCTAAATTTAAATCATGATTTAAATCACTAGTAAAAAGGCTTGATTTAAATCAACTCGATTTAAAGCATAATGTTTAAAGAGCAGCTGTCATCTCTGTCCTGCAGCAGTTCCTCCTCTGACCCACTGTTGACTCACCGACAGTCCCATTCACTTTAATGGGACGGCTGGTGATGTGGCAGTGACACAACAAGGTGAGGGACATGGCGGGCAGCAGGTGAGTGGATTCCCCCTAACAGGTGCTGCGATGATGGATCTGAAATGACAGGTGCTCTGCAAGGACTCATTCTTGCTGGTAGTTAGAATATTTTAATATTATTATTTGCAAACAAAATGAAGGTTTCCTATTTAGCTTGCAGAGCTTGGATTCATTGAATGAGTTTACCAAAAATGCAAATATTGCCGAATATACAGCCTCATGTTGCATAACTAAGCTCCATTTCATGCTGAATAAACTAAATCATTAATGTATCTTAAATAGAAAACTATCTTTAGATGCATTTTTTACTCCAAAAGCTTTTTAAAAAAATAAATTTGATTAAAATAAAAAAAATCCATTTTTTTTAAAAAAATCATTGATTTTTATCCACCCTGCTCCCAAGTAAGTTAGACTATTGCTTCTTTCTTCCCTAGTCAGCTATACAGTAGGCATCATTATCTGGGATAAAAATGTTTCAACGTTTGTTGCGATATTTGTCTGGGGAAATCTGTGGTACGCGTTCAAATTATGATATTTAGGAACGATAGGATTCATTATCCTATCTTCTCTTGGCAGAATCTCAGAGCTGCCCTTGGAGAAGGATCTCCAACCTCATAAACATTCTCTTGGGAAGCTGCGGAAAAAATGTGCTGCCAGGAGAATTCCAGTATTACAATAGCCCAAAAATAAGCTGGCAGGACATTGGAGTCATTGTATTTGCAGGATCTTCGGTTTCCCTGGCATGAATGCCAACCCATGCTAGTAGATGACCTCATTTCTCTCCCGTAGAACTCAGTGGGAAAGGGCTGTAGGGAAAAAACACATCCCACAAGCATTTAATTTGTAGATTGATCTATTGATTTGTATTGCCAACTTCAAAATGACTATGATTCACAACCAGGGAAGTATAAAAGCAGAGCATCATAGAATCACCATGAATTAAAAAGACAGTAGCTAATTTAAATACACCCAAATAGCCCCATCCTTCAAGGACAGCAGGCAAGCCACGTTAGACCCTAAGAATCAGCCTTCCCGAATAATTGCAGGCAGGAGCCGTAGGGATCTCTGGAAGGAGAGTGTTCAAGAGGGCAGGGGCAACCAATGAGAATGCCTACCTTTGCTTCCTCTCTTTCCCCAAAACTAATGTGGAGGATCTGAGACATCCCCTTCATGAGAAGAATGCATGTCACGCACATTCCATGCGGTACGGGGGGGAGTGGGGGGGATTGAAAAATTTTAGCAACCGGTTCTCTGCCCAGTTGATGGGTGGGCGCATGGCCTACTCGGCCTCCTGCACCACTGCAGGGGTGGGGGGACCGTTTTTGCCCTCTCCAGGCTCCGGAAGTTTTGCTTGAGCTTCCGGGAGGGCTCCAGAGGCCCTCCGGAGCTGGAAACATGCCCGTTTTCAGAACGTCCAGGAAACCTGTTTTTCACCCTCCCAGAGCCCTGCACTTAACTGGCATGATGGACAGGCCATGTGGAGAGTCCTGGGAGGAGAGCGGTGGGCAGGGCCAGCCAGTCCTTTCAACTACCGGTTTGGCGAACCAGATGCAAAATTAGCATCCGGTTCACCCGAACTAGTCCACACTGGCTGAATCCCACCCCTGATGTGGAAGAGATGGCCCGGAAAGTGCCTGGGAATCAAAGTAATAATAAGCTTTAAAGGATAAAATCAGCTTTTTGGATAGCATGTGGAAACCTGAAAATACAGTAGCATCCAAGGTTAAACAGGTTTTTTATTTGATCCAGCACAAGTTTTCTTACTTAAAAAAAATTGAGTTTGGCTTGGCTTTTAAAGTGTTGTAAAGTGAATCTTATTTGTGTATCATTTATTAACCCTCCACACACACCCTTTTTTAAAAAAAACTCAGAAGCAAAGTTAATTACAGATGACTTGATTGTACCGGCTCGAGAGGCAACCGAAGAGGACCTTTTAGTAGTTCACACAAGACAATACTTGAATCGATTGAAGGTATGATGTCATCTTCAGTGAAACGTTTTAAAAATCTTTCCTCCCTGGCGTATATTGCATCTCTCTCTCTCTCTCTCTCTCCCCATCTTCTCTCTCCTCTCCCCTCTCTCCCCTCCCTCCTTCCCTCTCCCTCCCTCCCTCTCTCTTCTTTCTCTCTTCTCCCTCTTCTCTCTCCTCTCTCTCCCCCTCCCCCTTCTCTCCCCCCTCCCTCCCTCCCTCTCTCTTCTCTCTCCCTCTTCTCTCTCCCCTCTCTCCCCCTCCCTCTTCTCTCTCTCCCTCCCTCCCTCCCTCTTCTTTCTCTCTTCTCTCTCCTCTCTCCCCCTCCCTCTTCTCTCTCCCCCTCCCTCTCTCTCCTCTCTCTCCCTCCCTCCCTCTCTCTTCTCTCTCTCTCCCTCTTCTCTCTCCTCTCCTCTCTACCCCCTCCCTCCTCTCTCTCCCCCTCCCTCCCTCTCCTCTCCCTCCCTCCCTCTCTCCTCCCTCTCTTCTCCCTCCCTCTCTCCTCTCTCTCCCCTCCTCTCTCCCCTCTCTCAGGCAGTCATGAATGTCACAGTTTGCAGATTAATTTTGGTTACAAGTTATGCAAAATATTTGAATATTGGTTACCATTTTTTTATTGCTTACACAAGCATATATATCAGAAAGTTTTGAAGAGGTATTGATTCCGTGCTTTTGCCCTACAGTGGAAAGTGTCCTATCTTTAAAATACAGCTTAGTTATTTGTTGCCTTGTCCTTTCAGTTGTGCTGTTTGCTACATTAGCTCCATCCAGCCATTGAAATCATTGTCATTCATTGCTGCTCAATACTTTTGCCTTTGCAGAACGTTCTTGCTGTTAATATTTTTCTTCACCAGTTAAACACAATTATCTAATTGTAGTTGGACATAAAGTGAGGTGTAGCAAACATTGTTCTAAACTAAGTGGTCTGTCTACATGGGGAAAAAAATACATAATATAAGTTGTGGGCTGTGTCAGATGATTGAATAAGCAGAAGGCAGATGAACCTGTGGTTTTTTCCCCACTTCCTTTTTCTTGTTCCTGTGTGGCTTCTTGGATGCCTACCTGCTTGGTGTGTCTCTAGTCTAGATTATATGGGGGCCTCTGGAACAAGTGGGGGATGCAGGAAAAAAGGAACAATTATCTCAAATCATTTTTAGACAGACATAACTACAGATAGTCCTCAAGTTGTGACTGTAATGTACCCCTCCATTATGATTGTTAGAGTGGTAAAAGGGGTTGGTCACATGAGCGTGGGATTTTAGTTTTTTTGCAGCAGTTGTTAAGTGAACGGGGCATTCATTGAGCAAAATCAGTGGTCATAAGTATAAACCCATTGTCCATTGTAGGTGTGATTTTGCAGAAAAGGAAGGGCTAAGTCCCCTTTTTCAGATAAGATATAACTTAGTGACTGGTCTTAAGTCGAGGATTATTTTACAAGGGGAAGGATGGCTGAGGAACATACGTCATTTTCTCAATCTAGAATCCAACCTTAATCTGCTCTTCTTAATCTGCTCGCCTCACAGATGTTTTTTGTGGTGATCTACATTGTTGACATAAATAAATGCTTTTCCTTTGCATACAGCTATAGTAATAACGTTACAGTTGAATTACTAGCCATTCTTATTGAGTTAGCCCAGTTTAACTTGATTGGACTTACTTCGGAGTCAGTACATTTAAATTAATTTGTAAAGGGATCATATGTATGCAGGCTCTCATCCTACAAATGCTGATTTCGGATAAATCCCTTGACTTGAATAAGTGTGACTTGGGTAGACATGCATACATGTATTGACAAAAAATAATCTTGAGTCAGATTTGGATATATATATATATATATATATATATATATATATATATATATATATATATATATATATATATATATATATATATATATATATATATATATTTATATTTATATTTATATTTATATTTATATTTATATTTATATTTATATTTATATTTATATTATTTATATTTATATTTTTATTTTTATTTTTATTTTTATTTTTATTTTTATTTTTATTTTTATTTATTTATTTATTTATTTATTTATTTATTTATTTATTTATTTATTTATTTCCTCCTTCTCTTCTTCCAGTGGTCCTTTGCAGTGGCTACAATTACAGAAATCCCGCCAGTCCTTTTTATGCCAAATTTCCTTGTTCAGAGGAAAGTGCTGAGGCCTCTGAGAACCCAAACAGGAGGAACAATAATGGTAAGCATGTCTTACTTGGTTTCTAAAGCTGAATAAATCTGCACATTGGTCTAAACAATAAGAAAGAAGTGATCAAAGAAACTCTTATAAAACTCAGATCTTGTGCCATCTCAGCTGCATTCACATGGCAGAGTGACCCATTAGTAGCTTTATAGCACTTAGCCTTATATACCACTTCATAGTGCTTTTACAGCCCTCTCTAAGCGGTTTACAGAGTCAGCATAATTGCCCCCAACAATCTGGGTCCTCATTTTACCCACCTCGGAAGGATGGAAGGCTGAGTCCATCTTGAGCCTGGTGAGATTCGAACAGCCAAACTGCTGGCAGCCGGCAGTCAGCAGAAGTAGCTTGCAGTCTAACAACTTCACCACCATGGCTCTTTATCATTGCTTTCTCAACTTAATCCAGCTTTCCTGAGCTTGTGTGGCCCATTGAACCAGAAATCAACAACAGTTGAATTTGATACAAATTATTTTTTATTCACTGCATCATTTAAATGCAGCCATTTTAAAATTCTGATTGCTAGTGGTTCTCCAGATTTGATCTACTTCCTTATCTTTTGTTTGTTTCTTTGTTTGTTTTATAGCAGATGCTAGAAGCACGCTGTTACATTTGTCACTTTATCTGGTAGTGCTTCTCCAATAGTTTCTGCTGGTTTGATATTGTGAGAGTCGAAATTGTTATGCATTTCTAAATAAGACAGAAACATTGTTTTGGTAACCCTTCCAAGATAAGAGCATGGAGCTAGCCATAATTCACAAGGAGACTAAATGAGCATAGGATTACACTTGGATCAGAGAACCAATCTATATCAGACCAGATTAATTAGTTCAGGTAGAAAAGGCACACTCTGGGTACCAGCGACTAAGGACCTCTGTTTGGTGAGTCCCAGTAGACATGCCTTCTCTGCTGTGACAGCTGCCTTATGGCACAGCCTTCCCCTCCAAAATTAGATTAGTTCCATCCCTTTTGACATTCTGCGAAAGTGCTCAAGACCTGTTTGTAAGATTGGGTGAATGGATGAGGCAGACTGAGGCTAACAGTAACAACAGCTCTTTATTAGTCAACACCATGTACAACCCAGCAAAAAAACTGTCTGGCAGCAGCCCTTTGAGTATTTTCCCGCCGGATCAGAGGACCTTGGTGGAAATTACCATTTCCTTGGTGGAAATTTATCAGTATGTAACGCCCCTCCCCTCTTAGTTGGGCTGATACGCAAGTAGGTGGGTTTTCTGGCCTGCGCAGTTCAGTTTGCGCTGAAACCTTGGACTGGTCTGATGAACCTGTTCATGGCAGACTATCATTGCATGGTAATGAGGCACAAGCAAGCATAACGTGGCAACTGACAGAGAGCATGAGTTCTAGTCCTCTTTTAAGCTTGAAGCCGGTTGGGTGAGGTTGCCAGTCCTTCTCTTTCAATCCAAGGAAGGAGGAGGCAAGAGCAAACCACTTCCAGAAATCTTGCCAAGAAAACTGCAGGGACTCTCTAGGCCAAGAATCAAAATTGAGTCAACGGTGTGAGCATACAGGATTAGATTTAATATTAAGGCATCAAAGAAGTGTGAAAAGAATACCTCTTATGGCTCTCAGAACTTCATCCAGTGCGGGTGGCCAAAAATATTGTCTCCTTTTTAATATTTGGGGGTGTTTGGGATGGTTTTATTAAATGAAATTGCACCTTAAATCGTGTAAAAGCATAGGGCACTCATTGAATCCCTTAAAAATCTCTCAACTTCTTCCAAAAAAAGCAGGTTAATAGAAATTTCACTTTGAAGTTCAAAATCCCTTGCATTCTGGTTGAGTAAATAGGAAGGGTTTAATTTCGCAATGGTGCTTAAACGTTTGCAGAATCCTTTGGGGGTCTACTTTTCATAAGCGAATTCTTTTTCCCCCCTTCTCTTTATCTTAAGGCAGGGAAACTGGCTATTGAGCGAGGATGGGCAATTAATATTGGTAAGTAGGAATAGATTTACTTCCTTTATCACAACCAATCTCTCTATATAAAAGCCAAATACCACTCACTCATCACAAAATCTCCAGAACTGTAAAGCCCACTAACTTGAAATTTGGCACGTATGTTCCTTTTGGTTTCTAGGTGCTTGCTAAGAAGGATTTTTCAATCCTTCATCAGATCATCAGTATTTCTTATACAGTATTATATTAACACATGTTGATGCTAAGGAGTTAGATGTTCTACTCCCTCTCCCCACCTAAAAGGTACTCTGTTCCAACTGCCAGTTGCCTTATATGGGTGTGGCCAGCATGTGACTCATTGCCCTATATTAACATGCTCTGATGCTAAGAATACACATTCTACATTAAAGCTTTTCATTTATAAAGCCTAATCACATACAGCCATCTGGAGTGTGTGTGTAGATATAAATACAGATATATATCATGTTTCCCTGAAAATGAGACCCTGTCTTATATTTTTTTGCCTCCAAAAAAAGGCACCAGGTCTTATTTTCGGGGGGATGTTGTCCACTGACTCACCTCACTTGTGCACATTGCCCCCAGCCTCTTTTTTCCTATCAGAGGCCTTCAGGAACGTATTCATCCGGCAAGACCTCTGAAGCTGATAACAGAGCTCCAGATTGAGCCAGAGTTCTGTTATCAGCTACAGAAGCCTTCAAGAAAGCCTTGCCGGCTGCAGCAAAAGAAATGGATTGAGGTGTGCAAGGCCTGTCTGCAACTCTCCATAGGTAAGTAATAGGGCAGCTTCAAACCCCTTCCCCCTACTCTAGCTTAATTTTTACCTGTGCACCCTGGAGTGGGCTGGGTCTTAATTAGGGCATATTTCGGGGGTGTAAAAATCAAGTTAGGGCTTACCGTATTTTTCGGAGTATAAGACGCACCAAGGTTTTGAAGAGGCAATTTTTTAAAAAAAGTAGGTAGGTAGATAGAGGGATAGAGAGGGAGAGAAAGAGAGGGAAATACAGTAGGTAGGTAGGGAGAGAGAGAGAGTGGGTAGGTAGGTAGGTAGATAAAGGGATAGAGACAGAGAAATAGAGAGAGATGATAGAGAAATACAGTAGGGAGGGAGGGAGGGAGGGAGGGAGAGAGAGTGTGTGTGTAGGTAGATAGGTAGGTAGAGGGATGGAGAGAGAGAAATAGAGAAATACAGTAGATAGGTAGGGAGAAAGAGAGGTAGGTTGGTAGGTAGAGGGAAAGAAAGAGAGAAATACAGTAGATAGGGAGAGAGAGTGAGTAGGTAGGTAGGTAGATGTTTCCAGGTGTATTTATCCATGTGCTGGAGAAGGAAATCACTGACAATCTGCAGAACCATGTTTCTACTGGCACTTGATCAATTTAATTCTCATCAATCGAAGAGCTTTCCAAAAGGAAAAAAAAAGTTTTTGCACTCTGCAAACATCCCAAAAACACTATTCATGCCCTTTTTTTAAAGGGCATGAATAGCCAGGGGGGGGGAGGGGACGAGCAAACAACGGCGTGTTTTTCACGAAAACGGGTCTGTTTTTTGTCAAAGAACTTGCATGCATAACCTTATGGAGGCTTATAGAATGCTGCCGGGGGGGACGGGGGACGGCCCATTTTTTGCTCATTTCTGCCCTCCCCAACCCCCAGCAGCTCTCTGAAAGCCTGCATAAGAGTATGCATGGCAGTGGTGGGTTGCAGGCGGTACGCCCCAGTATGAGCGCACTGGAGCCAGCCCGGAGCACCGGGTACTGTTCCGGTACAGTGCCCCGGAGGGCCCACCTGCCGCCCGAGCCCCTTACTGGGGTTTAAAGGCTTCTGCGCATGGTGCATGGCACGTACAGCGCCTGTGCGACGCTCTGCGGAGCAGCTGGAGCATCGTGGAGGCGCTAAGATGCATGCGCACGCTGCACGCGCCCATGAGGACGCCGCCGGCCCCGGTCCAACCGTACCGGTTGTAATGGGATTTGAATCCCACCACTGATGCACGGCCATTTTAGGTGAAGGGGGCAGGGCTTCAGAAGGCAAAAAATGCTGTATTCAATGTATAAGACGCACCCAGATTTTCAGCCTCTTTTTTGAGGAAAAAAGGTGTATCTTATACTCCGAAAAATATGGTATTTTCTGAGTAGGCTGTATTTTCGGGGAAATACGGGAGATACACTTCAGATTTTCTATTTCTTTCCCCAGGTGGTGGCTTCCATCACTGTTCAAGTGATAAGGGTGGAGGCTTCTGTGCATATGCTGATATCACATTGACTATAAAGGTAAGCAAAAAGTTTGATTCTTGATAGAAACTGCAAAACTGTCTCACATCCGCAAAATCAATAACTGATTTTGTTCTTAGTAATTCATATAATGAAAATAATTATGGCATTTTTCTTCCGCCCGGAGAGATCAGGAAATAAGACAATCCTTTTCTAAGGATGTACCTTTCCCCAAGGATTAAATTAACGTGTATATACTTCATTTCTTCCTGCAATATTATCTGATACAATTATCACAAGGTTATTTGACTGTGTTCACAGATCCTGGCTTGTTTTGGTTTAGCATAAGCTTGAACTCAGTAATTGTAGCCTGTAACCTCTTGGTTCAGCATTGTGCATGAACTAAGCCAGCATAACTTGATCGACAAATGGGGTGGAGACCAAATTTTGCAGCACGAGTTAAGTTTCTGAGTGTGCTTATGATTAAGACTGAATGATTTTATTGGTAAGGGAAGGAGTCAGAGATAATAACACAAAAGGACCCCTCCCAAATCCTGTACAGAATCCAACAAAATTTTGTACTATTCACAAAAAAGCCCAAACAGCTCAACAGAGATGATTGAGGCAGTAACCCATGACCAAACCTTGCTCGGTTAAGGTCATGCCTGTTTCTCTTGTGTTGTTCAGTTGTTAAGTTGTGTCTTACTCTTCGCAACCCCATGGACCACAGCACACCAGCGGGGTGTTTTTCTTTATCTTTTTACAAAGAATTGGGAATTGGTAAAGAGATGAGAAATAATACATATATTTATAGAGTTTATACAAAACATATATTAGAGTGTTTGAGACTTAACATGGCATATCAAAAGAAAGAAGCTGTAACTTACAAACTGTAATTGAAAGACTAATACAACAAACTAAGCTTATCAATGTTAGCTTGAGCAGGATGTGTGAACTAGATTCTTGAACAGATGATTAGGATGTTGCTTTTTCCCCTGTGTGTTTTATGGATGAAAAGAAGTAAATTTCAGTGCAAACTGTTTGAAATGTTGGGAGTGTTTTCAAATGGATATTCTGTATTATAGTGATAGAATAAATAGCCCATGATATATGCCTTATATGACAAATTTCTTTAAAATGTCCATAGCAATGTGGGGCAAAATTTATGCTTTAATTTTGAAATTTCCTTTCTTTCCTATTTTTGATTTATTTTGCTCAGTTTTTATTTGAAAGAGTAGAAGGAGTTTCAAGGGCAACTATTATCGACTTGGATGCACATCAGGTGAGTGATGAAATTAAAATGTCCTGAGACATACTGCCATAAAGAAACTTAATTGCTCAACTGGAAGGTTCAGGATATTTTTACAAAGCAAAACTTAACAAGTAATGTTTAATGCAATATAGATATTCCTCAGTTAACTAGGCAATTGGGACCAGAATTGCTGTTGCTAATAAGCTGTGCGATCATAAAAAAATAATGTCATATGATAGGTCTTTTAATGATGGAAGTTCTGGCACTCCTAGTTACCGTCATTAAGCAAATTACCACTCGTTGTTCAATTCAATGTATTATTACAGTCGTGGCCCAGAGACCAGAATAAAACCACTCCGTAAATATACAATTAAAAATTCTGGTATAAAATAATAACTAAAATCTATGATAAAATCCAGTCTGTCAATTATACATGGTCTAACTATATTAAAATTATAATCCATAAAATGTGTGGCCTGTTGTCAGTTTAATACTAAAAGGAAAAGGAATAAGCAGTGCAAATGGTTTGCCACATTTGTTATATAGCATAACATCACTATGGTGGATTAGACATGTGTTTCTGATGAATCCCCTGGGCTGGCACGCCCATCATTAAGCAAATGACCATTAGTTGTTAAGCAAGGACATCATGTGGTTGCTGTTGGCAACCTCCTGCAAGCTTCCCCATTGATTTTGCCCATCAGAAACCATTAAAGGTTGCAGATGGTGATCATGTGACCCAAGGATGCTGTGATGGCTGGAACTCAAAAGGTCACAAATTTGAAGGGTTGTGGAATGAGTGGGTCATTAAGTGAGGACCACCTATAATTAATTGTCATCCCCAGGGAACTTAAAAATTGCAGACGTTGAGTAAAAATGATCTTATAAAAGTGTCTTAAAGGTGAGAAGAAGAAAAATTAGGATGGAAAAACAATAGTTCCCTATGCTTTGCCAGATTCATATTTGGGAGGAATGCTATATGTAGGTCTGAACATAGAAGCTGAACTAGAACAGTCTAATAATTCAAAATTATTAGAGTTAACAATTAAGAGGAAACCTATAATAGGTGCTTACTATAATTAATCTTGATATCAATAACAGTCCCACACAATCACATTCTGTTATATCACAATAAACAGCTAGAGTTGTTTTAACCTACATATTAAAAACAGAACCAAAGACAACATGTTTTGGCCAAATTAATGGGTTTTTATTATTTTAACTTGTAGGGAAATGGACATGAAAGAGACTTCTTGGAAGACAGGAGAGTATATATTATGGATGTTTACAACAGGTATATTTATCCAGGAGATGGACTTGCTAAACGTAAGTAGATAGTGTTTTTGAAATTAATATGATCTAATTAGTACAATCTAATTTGTAATCATGAAATTATTACACTCATAATTTAATATTATTCCCTGAGGAATGAAAGGCAGCATTAGTTATTTAAGGCTGCAAGCCTATATGTAGGTAGTAAAATTTGCTGCAATCTGTGGGGGTTACCGCATAAGTAAATTCTGTAGATTTACACTGTAAATGTTTAGAAACCTATATACCACAGTATATTTGAATAAAGTCAAAAACCGAAAATCCTATTCAGAGAATAAACTATTAATGTTTACTTGTAAGGTTCAAAGAGGGGTTATTTACTATATTTTTCAGAGTATAAGATGCACCAAGGTTTTGAAGAGGCAAACTAAAAATAAAAGTTTTTGCACTCTGCAAGCCTCCCAAAAATGGCCTGTTTTTTGCAAAAAAGGGCCAGTTTTTTGTCAAAAAAGAGCATGGATAGCCTTTAGGAAGCTTATAGAGTGCTCCTGGGGGCTGGGGGGGGGGGATTGAGCAAAAAACTGCATGTTCTTTTGCTAATTTCTGCCCTCCCCAGCCCCCAGGAGCTCTTTGAAAGCCTTCTACAAGCTATGCACGGCCGTTTTGGTGAAAGGAGCTAGGTTTCAGGAGGCAAAAAATGCTGTATTCAGTGTATAAAATGCACCCAGATTTTCAGCCTCTTTTTTGAGGAAAAACGGTGCGTCTTATACTCCGAAAAATACGGTATATTATTTTAAACAGTTTCCTCCTAGTTATGTCTAAAAAGATGTGTATCCTTAGCATCAAAAGCTGGTTTTTCTATCCTTATTCCTTATCTTTCCCACCACCTTTTAATTGTGTATAATCCTTGTAATTATTAGGAGCCATAAAACGGAGAGTTGAATTGGACTGGGGCACAGAAGACACAGAATATCTTCAAAAAGTAAAAACTCACGTGGAAGGTGCACTGAATGAAATGAGACCTGACATTATTATCTATAACGCTGGAACTGATATTTTGGATGGTGATCCTCTGGGGGGCTTAGCTATTTCACCTGAGGTTTGTAGATCACAAAATATTTATTTATTAAGATACAGTAGGATATAGGAGCTTATCAGTATCTGAACTATGGTGCCCGCCTCAGTATTCTGATATCCTATTACAACCCTACTTCACCTCCTGAGTTAATCTCATTTTTTATATTTCTTTTTCTCTGTTTCTTCTCTCAACTATTGAATGTTTTTATCTTGTGCTACATACGCTATGTCCCCTCAATTATTGATTGGGACTGTGTAGTGCTCAAATTTTATTCCCAAAAATATTATGAGAGAATGGGAACATAAGAAGTACATTGTCTGCAACTCTTTAAAGCAGCTGTGTCTTTCTCCAGGAACTACACTTGTCCTTTGCGGTTAAGGTACACAGTCTTGTGGCGAAATGCAGGTGGTTTAAGGAGTTGCAGAAAGGCACTAGGCTTGTGTTGCTGCATGGTTTAATTTAGATGTTATTCTCAGAATTCTGGTGATTTTCCTACTGCTTTACCTGGAATGGTTCTGGGGGAAAGGTTTCACTGCTAGCAGTTGTTATCTGTTAAACTTTTGCAAAGAAAGTGAGATCCTGTCTGCTTGATACAGAGAGAATTTTAAAAATGCTCAACATTTCATGCCAGATCTGATGTGATCCATCCCTACTGTCTCAATAACACATCTCATGTAGCTGCTGAAAGGACTTACTTTGACGCACTGAATGCAGGAATTCAAGAATTCATTTTCAACTGTTTCCTTGGTTGGCTGTTGATCAGCTCCTAGGTTTTTTTATTGGTAAATGGCTCACAAGTTATTATTATTATTATTATTATTATTATTATTATTATTATTATTATTATTATTATTATTATTATTATTATTATTATTATTATTATTATTATTATTATTATTATTATTATTATACCATGCTTCTAGACCGCCCCCTCTCCCAAAAGGGACTCGGGGCGGTGTACAGTCCATGCAAATATATCAAAATACAATAAAAAGTTGAATATGTACAGTTGGAATGGAGGAGGTTAAAAATGGAATTAAAAGAACTGTACAAAGCTAGTATATATAAATATAGGTTTTTAAACCCCTAAAACACACACAATAAATTAAAAACAATACCCCTAAAATAACCAGTTAATAGTACATTTGCCAGGAGGGACAGTTGTAATTATGCCAGGCTGTAATCACAGCTAGTAACTGTCATATTTAATTCACAAAAGATATTGGTGTAAAGTACATGCAATATTGTAAAACTATGACCTGTACAGTTGATTGACTGTTAGGAAATTCAATATTTGCTGTTTCAACTTTTGGTATTGTAAATTTCCAGGGCATTATCCAAAGAGACGAAATTGTGTTCAGAGCTGCTCGAAAGCACCGAATCCCTATCCTGATGGTGACCTCTGGGGGCTATCAGAAGAGAACTGCCCGAATTATTGCTGATTCTCTTCTCAATTTGCACCACCTCGGGTTGATTGATCATGAGCTTGCAACTCGGGAGGCTGGAAGCACTAAGGTAGAACTAATGAGCAAGGAACATAAGGACAATCATTTGACATCTCAGTAAAGGAGGGGAATTTGGGATCCCTGCATAATACACAATTATAATTGTTTAATATTTAAACCATGAGATGAGCAATATCCCAAGTTCTCATAGAATTAATATACACTAATGGAGACAGATACTTAATAGTATCCTACTTGCTTTCCAAGGACAACCCCCATGAGGGTTGTCAACACAACTTCTTCCAGTTCTTTTAGATGCTGTTTTATGAACTTTTACACTGCCCTGACATCTGGAATGAGTTAGGCTTGCTCTGCTCTGAGTAGAGAAATGAGCAGTGCATTTTCTTACCTCACTTAATCTGGCTCTTCAAATAAGATTCGCATTGTTTAAGGAAGGCAAGGATTTCTGAAAGTGATTACAGGAACATTTTGAATGCTAGAGCAGAATTATTTTCTGGAGGACAGCCAAGATAATGGAAACAAAATGCAAAGCAAACTCTCTCTGTGTGTGTGTAGCATTATAATGTCTTCCAAATATTTTTTAAATAAAATTCTAGTGGGAAAATGGAAATATTTAAATTCTTCATCAGAAAGGGAAATCAGTATGAGTATCTTTTTGATCATCTGAAATATGATTATAATTCAAAACTACAGGCAAGGATAGTGTAACACTGCTAGATTCAAATCTTCATTTTTTCACACTCTTTCCAGAAGTATATAACAGAATAATGGTCTGCTTCTTATTTTCACTGAAGATTTAGGATTATATGCGCTAAAATACCACAAATAAATGTAAGAGCTTATCACTGATTTAAAATACAACGCTAAGTAGTGCATAGATTGTAACAAAATGTATGAAGTGACATATATAAAGTAATTTGCGCCAGATTTAACAGCAAAAAGTTAAAACTGTTGCTACCACTTTTTCTAAAATGGTGCCTATAAAAAATGCATGATTGAGGCATACTTGTTTGATCAAATCAAAGTTCTGTGTTGTAATATTCAATCATTATCTTTGATTATAGATCTCATTGATAATATGTATTTCTTTATAATGGTACAACCTTACTGAATTCTGAAGCCTGGAAAAACTATACATGTAAAGTAAAAACTTAAATGTTTTTGTTTTCAGTCACATTTCTAGAAAGTGTATAGATTTTTGAGAGGGATAGGACATGCAATGGTTTCTTTTTAAATTGTAGAAAGCTATTCTATGTAAACATTAAGTGCTTTCTTTAAAATGGCGCTAACCTTATCATTCAAAACTATTTTTTTGAAGAAGTAGTTCCTAGGAAGGGAAAACGTGTCTCTAGTCTCAGGAGCTTTTATTATTAGAGACGATTAATGGTCAGAAAATGAGAAGCAATGGAATTGATTTATATGTATGTCTACAGGTCCTATAGAACTTAAAGGCTCCTCCTGTGGTACACAAAATAATGCTGTAAAATTAATGGGAAAAAAAGATAGGAAAGGCAGTGGCGTGCCAAAGGATGTTAATTCTCAGTGGCCTTGGTGTTTGCCAGAGTCTATACATCAGCACTGAAACTGAAATGCAGTAAAAGCAGGCAGTCTGCAGATTCTAACATATTCCAAGTTCCAAATAAGCATTTTCTCTTTGAAAATGAGAATTACAGTAGTTAGGTGATTAGTTAAACATGTACCAGTGTGCCCTGCAAAAAGATAAATTATTGCAAAACAGAACAAAAAACAACCTGCCATAAATTTACTGGGATGATAAGAGCTGTGGTGGTGCAGTGGTTGGAATGGAGTATTGCAGGCTAATTCTGCTGACTGCCAGCATTTCGAATCTCACCAGGCTCAAGGTCGACTCAGCCTTCCATCCTTCCAAGGTCAGTAAAATGAGGACCCTGATCGTTGGAGGCAATATGCTGATGCTGTAAACCACTTAATGAGGGCTGTGAAACACTATGAAGTGGTATATAAGTCTAAGTGCTATTGCTATTGCTATCTTGAATTTGGAATGAGTTGTGCAGTGGTGAAATTCAGTCAGTCCGCACCTGTTTGGGAGAACCGGTTGTTAACTTTCTAAGCAGTTCGGAGAACCGATTGTTGGAAGAAATCTTATTTTGTTTTTTTTCTCATTTTACAGGGCTAATCCTGTAAGGAAGGCAGGAAGGAAACATTCTGATGTTATTTCTAGCCTAATCTTTACTGCCCTGCTTACAGAAACTGCCTCTTTGGTTAACCCTTATTACATTGTAACAGCTAATGTGAAGTGCCCATCGTCTTGAGTGACATTGAGTTGGCCACGGTCACATGACCACCAAGCCACACCTACCGAGCTGGTCATTAGGACAGAGAACCGGTTGTTAAATTATTTGAATTCCATCACTGGTGTAGTAGGAAACAGATACGTGTCTTGTGACTGAATTCTCCACCATAGCAGCCATTCCTACAGTCATTCTATGAAATCACCTGCAATGCTTTTGAAATTGCCAATAAATCCCCTAGCCTGAAAAGATTGTCTGTTCCTGAAATACAAAATCAGATACATCCCAGTGCATTCATTTACTCTAAGTGCCATTAGGCTAAATTAGCTATTTTGCAGAATAAGCAACATGGCAACTGAAGTGCATCCTTTGGTAATAAACTACCCAGGTTTAGGTTCATAGATACAGTGCTTATATAGCATGGTCATGGAATGTCAATCTTTTTCAAGGGATAGAATAAATGGCTTGCAGGGCTTAAGAAATAATGTAATAGAGCAACTCAAACTGAGTTAATATGAAATCTCAACCCGAGGTACGTTGTTATAGAAAGAACTCAAATGTGCTAGCAATTATTTTCATTTAAGTAAACTTGATGCTCTGGATTAATATTAAATGGCAATATTATCTTTAAAAAAGCACTTTCCTCTAGTGTTTAAAACACTTAAGTACTGAGATGTATTTTTTACGTGGTCTAATGTATTTTAGAGTTGTTATATGAAATAAATTTTTTACTGTGTTTACATTTGTATTAATTTCAACCACTGTAATATGTACTAAATGTTTAATTTTATGGATAAAATTAAAATATTAATTTTTCTCATCTTCCTCAGTTTTTCAAACATGCACAGTAATTGCAGTCACATTTTTAAAAATGAGGTTTATTTTTAAAATTGTTTTTAAGAAAGAGTTTAATACTAACTTGGGGAGCTTTAAGTCTGTGTATGCTTATTAGGATATAGGTTGCCATAAAGTTGAAGGGGTTACTTCTATTGTAAGTATATTGTCATTCATGGATAGAGAACTTAATCCTCAAATAATTTTGTGCTGTGTGTGTGTGTGTGTGTACATTGATCCAGCAAATGGACCCCAAAAGACCAGGAAAATTAAAAAAATATCCTAGACCAGTGATGGCTAACCTTTTTGTCTTTGCGTGCTGAAAGTGTACACGCAAGTGCCTACACGCATAAATCAATGTGCAAGCAACACCCCTGGGACCAGAATTTCTGTTGCTAAATAAGGCAACATTAGAGTCACATTAGTTTATACAATCTTTTTTTTACTATGGTTAAGCGAATTACTGCAGTTCTTCAGTGAAGTATATGGCAATGAAGTGGCTTCCTCCATTGACCTTGCTTGCTTGTCAGAAACTGACTGGGAAGGTTGTAAATCACAGGTGCCAAACTCACAGTGTCACATGGTCATCACATGGTGACACGTCCGACCTATGGGTCACAAGTTTGACACCCCTGTTGTAAATGGAGATCACAGATCACATGATGTGGTGATGCAAACCGTCATGCCATTTGCCAATGCCTGGATTTTGAACACTTGACCCAAGTGCGAGTCATAAATACAAGTGCCAATGCACTAATCATAAATCTCATTTTTCATTGCTGCTGTAACTTTGAACAGTCGCTAAATGAATGGTTGCAAGTTGAGGACTACTGGTATAGAACTATTCCTGCTGGAAGTTAATTTATTCTGCACCTCTTTCATGGAGCTTAGACAATTAAATCATTTCTTATTTCTATGGAATATGTCCATTATAAGAACAACCCCACTTCCCAGTAGGACCCACCAGATAAGGCTGCGGGCAGTTAATGAACACAACATCATCTTCCCAAAGGGCAGGTTAGCCATCACTATTTCAGGAGGGAGTGAGCCTCCTAGTTTCAAGTGCTTTACGCTGAGAAATGCTTCTTTTCTTCTGAACCTACCTTCTCTACATTTCCTTAACTGCCACAATTTCTGTTGTGTTGAGAAAGGTAGAATAATCTGACAGTTGATCCCATCTCCAACAATTTATCTCCTGCAGTGGCGCAGTGGATAGAATGCAGTATTGCAGGGTACTTTTGCTGACTGCCGGTTGCCTGCAATTTGGCAGTTCTAAACTCACCAGGCTCAAGGCTGACTCAGCCTACCATCCTTCCGAAGTGGGTAAAATGAGGACCCAGATTGTTGGAGGGACAATAGGCTGACGCTGTAAACCACTTAGAGAGGGTTGTAAAACACTGTGAAGTGGTATAGAAGTCTAAATGCTATTACTACATAGCACATGTTTACCCACGCACAGAAGCATGCAACAGTCAAGCGTCAAGTGTAAAATGTTTTGACGTGCAAACAAGTGGACACAAGAATACTTTTAAAACATGAAATGTCTGAGACATAAAGAAGGTCAAAACACTCAACAGGGCCAGCATTCTGTCCTGGCAATCCAAAAGAAAGAAAATACTTGCTTCTCTGTGTTCTGTACCTATTTGTACACAAATCTGCATAATTGTTTTATGACACGTTTGTTGTTTTAGACATAAAAGACCCTTCAACTGAATCTTGCAGTATCTCCACTAAGAAACCTTGCACCAAGATGGGCTTTGATATCTAAAGGAACAGCTGAGAGGAACATTCCCCCTCCCCCCCCGCGCAAAAAATACTGCCTTTATCTGACATGATCCATCAATAAAGTTACTTCTTTTGCTCATTTGGCTATGCCCTGGTCTTGTTCTTAGTATTGACACATTATTTCCCATGGAAGGAAATAATAATAATAAATAATAATGTTGAATTTATTAGCCGCTCCCTTTCCAAGCAGGACTCGGGGCGGCGTACACTAGAAACATATAAAACATAACACATGTGTACAAACACATAAACATACATATATACAAAGACATACACGTACGGAGGAGGTAATAAATTACAACATTTAGACAATTAAAACCATTTGCATACCCCCATAATAAAACCCAATATACAATAAAAAATTTAAAATTTAAAAGACAGTCGGGAAAAAACGGAAAGAAAAAAAAATTACGGTTGAGCCAGGCCAGATAGTTGGAAAAGGTGGGTCTTCAACTGTACACGGAAGGAGCGGAGATCGGAAATAATCCTGATGTCACGGGGGAGGTCATTCCACAGGGCTGGGCCCATCACAGAGAAGGCTCTGCTCCTGGGTGTCGCCCCCCGACACTGTTTGGAGGACGGCACCCGGAGAAGTCCCTCTCTGTGTGAGCGAATTGGTCGTAGGGATGTGTGGGGCAGGATACGATCCTGCATGTAACTAGGTCCTGAGCCATGAAGCGCTTTAAAGATCATAATCAAAACCTTGAAACGCACTCGGTAGACCACAGGAAGCCAGTGCAGCTCGCGCAGGAGAGGTGTTACAGGGGAGTATCTAGTCCTCCCCATAATCACCCGCGCGGCCGCATTCTGGACCAACTGTAGTCTCCGAGTGCATCTCAAGGGAAGCCCCATGTAGAGAGCATTGCAGTAGTCCAGGCGAGACGTCACTAGCGCATGGGTGACTGTGCGTAAGGCATCCCGGTCCAATAAGGGGCGCAATTGGCGCATCAGGCGGACCTGATGGAACGCCCCCCTTGCCACGGCTGTTACATGGTCATCCATGGACAGCCGGGCATCAAGGAGGACGCCCAAATTGCGCACCTGTTCCATGGGGGCTAGTTGGACGCCCCCAATGGCCAGAGATGGAAGCACCTGGTTGAACCGGGGGGCCGGAAGCCACAGCCACTCCGTCTTGGAAGGGTTGAGTTTTAGTCGGTTGCCATCCATCCAGATTGAAATAAGTCAATCTGTCTTGCATTTGTCCCAAGACCTAAGGAGTTAATTTTTTATATATGTGAAGTATCTGGGGGTGCCTTTGAAAAATATCCGGAAGCTTCCATTTGGTTCAAAATATGCAGCCCACATGGTTTTGTGCAAGTCAGGATTTACATGTGTCACATCTCTTGCAGGAAATCAGCATTGGTTGCTGATTTGCTTCCGGGTCCACTTCAAGGCGTTGGTTGTCACCTTTAAAATCCTAGGTGGCCTGGGGGAAGGTGATTTCAAAGACCATCTTTGCTCGCTTACATCCACCAAATACACCCACCAGAGTGGAAAGGCAGGGGATGTTATGGATACTCTCTCTTAAGAAGGGCCACCTACTGGGACAAAGAAGGGTCTTCTTTGTAGTAGTTGTCACATCCTTGGAAAGGTAAGACTAGCTCCTACTTTGACAGTATGAAGGCCATGGATATGGTTTTGCCAGTAGGCCTGGGAACCCCAGGTATGGTATGAAGCCCATCAAATGGTTTGGCTTATCACATGGAGGTGGGGGTTCATTGGGTTTTGTATTTGGGATTTTACTTCCACAAGCTATCCAATCACTACGAGTTAGGTGGCCATATAAATTTTCTTCATAAGAAACCAATCAATCAATCTATTATCTATCCATCCATCCTCTATATTATTTATCTAGTGCAACATCAAAATTGAACCACTGTCCCATTTTTAAAAATAATGTAAAACATTTCCCTTACTACATATGAAACGAAGCAGTGAAATGAAGACAGCCAGGCTCTTTAAAACTGGTTGCTAAAAATATCACATTTCTCATTAGCATTATGACCTAATTCTCCAATTTTAGTTATGCTCTTTCCAAGGGATTTTCTATGTCCTCCTTAAAATGCAATACCCAGAACCAGCATATTATTGTAGATGCAATTTGATCAATACGATTATGTTAATGCTGATTATGGTAATAACATTGTTCCATTGCATTTCCCTTTCCTTGCTGCTCATGTCTAATTTGTGATTCACCAATACAAATTCTTTTTGAGTACTGTTGTTCAGTATGTCATCCTGTCCACTTGCCTCTGTATGCACGGCTTCGATTTTTCCTATCCAAATGATGGACTTTGCATTTGTCCCTGTTGAACTTCATCTCGCTGGTTCCTACCTAACCACAAGATGCTGTTTGAATGCAGCCTGTTTGCAAAGGAATGTTTAGGCTCTTGGTATCTGTTTACATTTTAGCACAACACAATTTCAGGTAAAGCCTACAGATGTTAAGAGATGCTGGTGACCAAGTTCTCTTAAGGGAATGTACATACTACACCTCAGCTCCATGTGTTCCCAGAGAAAAATTTCCATCCAGTACAGCAGCAGAAGGGATTTTCCCAAAAGACAAGTCAGCTTTCTACCCGGTGAAGCAAACTACTTTAGCCTTAAAAATGATTTTGACTCTATAAGAAAATCAGTTCTTCTAGAGAGAGGTCAGTGTAAGAAACTTTGGTAAGTAAAAATGCAGATAAAAGTTAATGTTCAACTCTGGATTATAACTTGAAACAGAATTTTTATGTTGTACTTTTTATAAGTTGTACTTTTGGCATGTAATACCTGCTAAAATTGTCAAACATGTATATGGGTGTGTCAAATGTTGGAAATGTACACTTTTTATCACCTCTGATGGACATGTAAGAAAGCTGACTTTATTGGAGTCAGATATGTATTTTAACTCAGATAATTCTTAACCTGAATGTATAAATAAAGTCAGAGGCTTTTCTTTTAAGGTTTGATGGATAAACAGGTAAGAAAAAAACATGGTACTTTGTTCTTATAGAAGACAACAGCAGCAAGGCTTCTCTTAGGCAGAGAAATGGAAGGACTTATATACCACAATAGAAGAAAAATGAAATTAATGTAGTTGGTGGAGATGACAAAAAAAATGCTTTGATTAAAGAAAAGACTTTCATCTAGCTTCATTTCTATACTTGGAAATAACTCCTGGATTTTTGGGTTGAAACTGAAAAAATGCCCCCCTAATCTTAGGTACTGATGATTAGACTACTTTAGGATGAAAGAAGTTACAACTCAGGAGTTACTTTTCCTGTGTCTGATTTTGCTTTTTCCCTAGCCTCCCCACTTTTTAATTCTTTTCTCTTTGCTTTTTGTATATTTTTTTCCTGAAATGTAATAAAGTTTTATTTAAAAAGCTGATCGTCAATTCAATGATTACCTATACTTACTAGTTATTGGATTTCAGTCTGTTATTATTGGAATGTATATTTGAATGGATCAAGTATATTTTTTAGAATTCCATGGTATTGGAATGCTAAATTTCAGGATGAACCCCTGAGCACATTCCTAGTGTTACTTTAAGGGTGAAAGCAGGTGACTATGACTATTACTGAACTGATTTCCTGCTTGCAGGAACAAAAAGATCACTTGTTGGCCATGATGTGTTTTTTTACACACTTAAAAAAAAATCACTGAAATGAAAACCTTGTTATCAAACCTAACTCTTTGTTATGGAATAGATAAGGTGAAGAGAGGGCTGGGTATGCAGGGACTTGAAACTTCAAGTAAAGTCATACTCCAAAATCTGAAGGAGCAAAAACCAAAACAATGTTGTAATACTTATATCAGATTATATCAGATTTCATTACCCGCTTGCTTGTACACACTCTTTGTAAGAATCACTGATAAAATATGACCAAAATAAGAAAAAAAGGATTAGACCAATCAATCCTTTGTTAGCGATAGCTTACCATAATTATTCTTTCTCTCAGGAGGATTACAGTACTTCTTTGTTGCTCTGATTTTATCCACCAAAGTCAAGTTTATTTTCTTAAACATAAGCTAGATTTCTCACTCTTTTATTAATACCTTCAAAAAATAAAATCAAATATGGTCAAGGCAACCATCCATTCGACTTTATTTAGAAAAAAATAAAATTCTGTCTACAGAACACTGAAGCTAGGAAAAACACAAAAGCCCATTATTGAACAACAAAATTAGATTTCATATTTACTCATGCAAGCTGTCAGGAATTTTTATACAATTCTGATGGGAATGAGTGCAGCATAGATTTCCATTATTTGGTTGCATGAAAACAATACAGAAAAGCTTTGACATTAAAAATAAATTAAACACTTTACAAAAGATATGTTAAATAATTTAGTAACTATGATTTAAATTTGCAAAACATACATTTTTACACCGTTGTCAGAATCCTAAGCCTAGACAGTAAATTTACTGCAACAGAATAAGGCAATATATGAGAAATGGTTCTCACAGTATATTATATATACATTTTGGAAATAAGAACATGTCACAGAGTTTCTAGGTACAATTTGAGTCATTAGATTTCTTTTGTTTTTTTAAAAAAAGTTAAAATGCCAACTTTGCTGGGAAATATGAAGACTATCTTCTCTATTTCCAAATAACATGGATATTAAATCGTCCTGAATACTGAAACCAGGCCATCTATAAAACTTTCATTTTAAAAAAACCACTTAGTAATTATTAACTGCAGCATGTTAACTATTGCTTAAAATGTGTTTCTTTTCACTGCTTAAAATGAAAACTTAAATTCATTCTGATTCCAGAAAAACTCTGCCTACAATTTTAGTAAGTTTTATGGAATGATGGGTTTAACAACAACAAATTAAAAAATTGTTTTCACAAAAATCGGTAGGGAACATAGCAATGGATTCAGTTAACATGGGATATGTTGGTTGAATCATGATCTTTATACAAACACACCTGAACTACAATGATGGATGAACTCAGGAACAACTCTTTTTGTAACTCTGGAAATAAATTTCTGTATTTTATCATACATATGCTAATTACAGTGTTTTATGACAAACTCTTGACTACAAGATACAGGGCTTGAAGCAAGACCATGAGAAATAGTTTTACCTTAGACTAACTTGTGATTGTTTTAAAGTTTCTCTCCGTGCCCCTCATCTAGGGCTACTAAGGGTCTTACCTACATTTGACTTTAAACAAGCATTTGATTAAAAAAAAACATGCTTATGTTACACTTCTACCTCCCTTCAGGACACCTTTAATAAAGAGATGGTGCAAAATATACTACGCAAGATATTTCACCATCAGAGAAGCAGCCCCATCATCCCCTCATTCTCTGAGAGGTCTGTTGGTAATGATGACTAGGCCCAAGTAGTTCATTCTCACAACTTGATATTGTTCTCCCTTCCTTCCTTCCCTCTTTCTAAAAGGCCAAAGACTAGGATGAATCAGCAGGTGAATTATTAAGAAAGAGTAGCCGTAGCAGCATTATCTGCTAGAGTGTAGTTGCCTCCTTGAATTTACCCACTTCCCTTTGGGTCACTTGTGGAGAAAGAAATGCAAGGCAGAATTCAGGGTAATCAAGTAGAGAACTGCCCTTCTGCAAGGAACCTTCTTCTGTGCAAAGGGAGATGCCAAAGCCATAAGGAGGTATGGATATGTTTTTGCACTCCCTTCAGGAAGCCCCAGGGCCTAATCCTTTCTGCTGTGTTGCCTATATCTTGCTACACATTTCCCTCAGAAAGTAGAAAAGGCGAGAAGAGAGAGAGAATAGAAGAGATTGTTGTTTACAGTGTTTTTCCTCCCCTCGTTGTTAGCTAATACTTCAAGTAATAGTTATTTCATTATTAAGGACTCTTAACTGTTTAGTACATAACTCTAAGGAACAATTCCAGTGCTGTTGCAAATTTTCTGTTTGAAAATACAATTTAGTACAAAGCAAACAAGGAATAGCACTCATGTGCTTACACACACAAACCCACTCCCCTTTTCTCTGGCCAAATTGTCTGAATTGGGGCTTGCTAGGGTATTTTTAATACTCTTTGTTTATAACCCAGAATTATAAAGGGGAGCTGCAGTCTAACCCACCTGGAAGGCAAAAGGCTGCTTTAAGCTAACCAGAATTCATTTCCACAGCTTTGTCTCTCCCTCCCAAATTCCTATTAAAAGAAGTTCCGGGTGTTACTGTATAAGCAGCTGCTTGGGCACACGTTGCACAACCCAAAACTGAATTCTGCTTTTTCATAAAGGAGACCAGTACAAGTCAAAGGGTATGACTGAGAATAGAGTTCTGATGCTTTCCTATTCAGCTAAGGCAGCACTAGTTCTGTCCTATATCAAGTTGGCTTCCATCATACTGAGGATAAAAATACTGTAGAGCCAAATGGATCTAACCTTCCCATGGCACAAAGCTATGGTGTTCTCAGACTTATGTTTCATGAGAAGTTCTAGTTATGGTTAAGTAATTGAGGCACTCCTTTTATAGTTCATTTTCAAGTAACCCAGAAGTTGCGGTTGAAGAGTAGAGGAGCTGCTTTATACAATACCCTAATGTCCCAGGTTGACTCCCTGGAATCTCCAGTAAAACTGATAAGGACACAATGAGGAATGCTGCCAGCCCATGTTGATAATACTGAATAAGATGGAAAATATTCTGAATTAATAAAGGCAGCTTTCTAGATTCCTCTCCATTTGTCCCCTATGCATAAAATACACAGTAAAAGGTAGTAAGAGATGTGAATCATCATCATTTGTAGAAGCAATGCTTGTGTTCAAATATTTGGCAAAACCTTTAGAAATAGATCAATTAATGCATATCAGTCGTGTGACCAACAACTGGCCAAGAGGGATACTTCCTGTATCTCAAACATGTCCCAAAATCAAATGTCCTAAAATGTTAATTTTTAAGGAAAATTAACATAAGGTATTAATATAACGTAATTACTAAGGTATTTTACCTAGAAGAATGCTTGCTTGCAGGCTGGTTTCCCATTAAACATTTAGAATATAAAGTATATTATTTTGTGTAAGAACACTTATATTTGCTGCAGTGCATTCTATAACATACTTAAAAGGAGGTTACTTTTGAATTAAGGAAGCGGCTGTTTCCCCAAAACAGAAAGTTTGCAATGCAAAAGCTTAGTTACTTTAATTTACAACAGGCATAAATAAATTGATGCTACTGTTTAACATGCATATGACAAAGAAGGGGTGGGGGAGGCAGAAGAGGAAGTATCAATCAAATAAATATGAACATTCATTGTGTTTTATCAAAACCCTACACTTAAAAGTAAAGCTAGATTTAGTATATCATTAGAATGGTAGTGAAAGGTGTTACTTTTAATGGCAGGTTACTTTATAGTCATAATCCCTATCTACTTTTTAAAATTCTACCATCCATGCAGCATTGATTTCCATTTAAGAACAAAAATACTGGATCCTAAAAGGAGGCTGACTTTTTAGAAAGCTAAAAATTCTAAATTATGTAATTTACCTAGTAAAACATATATTGAATTAAGCATTTAAATTATAAATATACTATCTACAAAACAATTAATTAGTGGAGAGTGGTCATTCAACTGGCTCTAAGTAAAATCATGCTTTCTTAAAAAAATTCAAAGATATAAGTTTAAAGATCAACAGGAGTACACTCACATTAAAATTTAGCATGTTGCTGTTCAGGCTTTCAACGGGCATGATTCTTTCCCTTCTAATACATCCCTCTATTCCATGAAAGCATATTGCAAAACAAAAAACAACAAAACAACCCCTACAGCTGATAGTAACAATGTTTTGGTGCATGTTTTGAAGATGATCACCTTAAATTACATCATGCTAAACCTGAAACATTTAATTGCACCCTATAAACCAAATCCAAAAGACATAAGGAACATTGATCAAATGCAGTTCGATTTTATATGCATTGTCAAATTATAATGCTTGGGGTAGGCAAAGCACTAAATTTGCCGATCCCAAGCATCATAAAGAATTTGCAAACGGTCACAATACAATCTTATTATTCAAGATATAAGGAGCAGTACAGTGAAAAGGGCCAACACACTACTCTGAATTCATTTGATCGGTGAGATTCAAAAAGATTGTGCACTCAACCCACACTGCAAACGGGACCACACTCTTACAACAAATCAACAGGGCCACTCTTGTTATATTCTGAAATGGATAAAGAGTGATCTGCTTTTTATACAATCTTGTTTTTCATGGAATGCTTAAAAAGGCAATATAAAAATGAGAACTAATTCAAGGAATGTAGGGGAAAACTGGTCCATTAATGCTCTAATTCAGTAATTTAATAAGGGATAATCATATGAGAAACATTACCCAACCATACTTTAATAGAATAACTCTTTGAAAATTGTATTAGCTCCAACAGCACACTACAAATATGATCTGGTTTAAGAAATAAAAACTGTCTCCTTAGCAGCCAGCATTCTCTTATTTTAAGAGACTGTGTTTATCTATCTATCATCTATCTATCTATCTATCTATCTATCTATCTATCTATCTATCTATCTATCTATCTATCATCTATCTATCATCTATCTATCTATCTATCTATCTATCTATCTATCTATCTATCTATCTATCTATCTATCTATCTATCTATCTATCTATCTATCTATCATCTATCTATCCTATCTATCCCCTAAGGATAGAGGTAGAACATTGTTAACTACCAGTAAGGGCTCTGGGACTATGTTAGAACTGAAAATAAAATGGGGGGAAAAGAAAAAAAATCCAGTATCATGGGTGAATTTTGTTTGAAAGCTGCCAATATTAGAAGCCAAGAAAAGCTGAATATGTCATTGAAACTCCAAAAGGAACCTTAAGGCACTCGTGTGACTGTTGGGATTGAAGAGCCACTACACTCAGAATTTCTCAAGGAGAGAAAAAAAGAAATGTCCCTTCTCTTGGCTTATCTTTATCTTTTCAGGAGAGATCTCTGCCGCTCCCAACCAAGAAAGCTCTTGCAGTAGTTCTAAATGAGGTTGCTAACAGCATGAATTCACATGAACAATGGCAGAATTTTGTTAACATTGCAATGGCATTTTTGTAAAAGCTCTGTTCTTACAAATGCAATTACATAATGCAAAAATAAAAATAGAATTGCCTAACATAAAAATTGCCAATGAAATCGTTCATGGGGCTTATTCCACACCTATGATGTTACCATGATGTAAACCCGTTGAATTAAAAAACATTGTATGATAAATAATTTTTAGTAGTGCCAAAAATGTCTCTTCACAACAAGAAAGGCAGGCAGACTGTTCGCTTCTGTTGTTTCAAAACTCAAAATGAAAAACAATATTTTTTTTACTTTCCTGGTATGAATTGGGAATTAATCATACTTTGTAAAATAGACCAGGATTAAAATAATCAATTATAATGTTTCTATGATGAGTTGTTTTACTGAAGTTGTATTTTCTGACTTCCTCAAACCAGTGAGGTACATACAAATTTCTGGATGTTGCCCTGTGCTATAAAGAGATAATTTCCAAGTTCTAAAAACAGAAAATATTTTAGGTGATTGCTACATACTACAAACCAATTACTAATACTAAGCACTGAAATATAATTATAGACAAATGATTTTTTTTTTAAAAAACACCTAAACCAACCAAACTTCCAAGAATGTTGGAGTTGTTTTTCATATAGATATTGCTATAATCAAATATTCACGTGCCAAAATAGTATCACCTTGATCAAGTAAAATAAGCAGTACCTAAAACTCAAGATCAATTCTAGTCAATGGTAGATTCCCTTCTACAAAATTTTAATTCATGGACTGGGTAACTGCATATTCCTTCAGAATACAATAATTACATCCTTGTGCATAGAAAGTTTCTTTTCTGAGATTATTCTTTTTTTTTTTTGCTGAGGTCTTATGGTAAGCTTTGTTGCAGCAGTCTATTAAATATGCCACTATTGTAAACTTTACCATTGTATCCTAAGTGGCATACAGTAAGTATAGGAGTTTATATCAAGGCCACACTGTTGCACCACTGGAACCATTTACTAAGGTGCAATGAACACCGGATCTATTGACTGTGCAGTTCAACCTCTACAGCTGCCATAATGGTTTAAGGACACCGCCTAGTCCCAACTTAATATTCTTAATAGAGGTTCCATGAGATCAACTCACTTTCTTAGAGTTGGGAAGTCACACCAAAGGCATCTTATTAAAGATCTGTCTTTCCAGCCTTTGCCACACCACTGCTGCTTTGATTTCAGTCATATCTGCTGGCACTGTTTATAGCAGTAATTCTGAGATATATGGGATGGTGTTTTTTTTTTACTGTCATCTTGTACTGTTACTGGTAGTTATACACACATTCTTGATTAATTCATTAAATCAATTGTACAAAATCGTTGCTGATGTTTTTACGTTTAATGTTTGGAAACTTAACACTGATGCCTGAATAAGTATTTCAACATGCTGTAACTTACTTGCATTGAAACACAATACTTTGCATCAAAGATCCTTTCTTCGTTCATGGCTACAATCAGTTTTAGAGTTGACTGGATATCTAAATGAACTCTTGAGCCACAAGGCCATGTCAAACTTTGTGGAATTACATGCAACCCAATTGCTTAAGGATAGTTTTGAAGCAAAACAGGGTTAGTATTGAAGGGTCTAGAGAGTTAAGATTATGTCTTTAAAACACATGCTGAGTATTAAATGTCTATTACGGCATTCCCCAGCTTGATGCCCCTTATTTGTGTATTGCAACCAGCATTATTAACCGCTATACCAGCTGAGAAATTTGAAGGGGCACCAAGTTGGAGAATGTTGATGAAATGGATTAGAGAATGCCGTATCAAATCTTCTACTGAGTGCTTCTTTATAGGAGCACCCAGATGTCAACAATGAGATAGTTTTATCCTCCAGTTAAAGACATTTATAGAAAGATGGCAGCCCTTCTGCTCTTCCAGTTGATATAAAAACAATATGTAATAATGCCAGAAAGGTAGAGAACCATTCAGTATTGTGGTGGCTTTGAGCTTCAGCTGAAATTTGGCAATCCAAGAAGGGCACCAACTGCTCCAAAGTACCCCTGCATTTAAAAGAAGATTTTGCACAATTCAAGTTTTTGATGACACATTATATTTGATAATTTTGAAAAAAATATACAGAATTATGAAACAAAGTCTTTTTCCTTTCCCTTGTATAAATATTTTGGGACAGTTGTGACTTTTCTATCCTCTGCACACTATCTTTCTGTCAAGCTTACAAATACTAAGTCTTAAAAGAATTAACCTGCCTGAACTGTATGAGAGCACCAATGGACATTATCTTCCCTTTAAAATTATATGTATCTATGGCTACTTTCTTTCTTTTTTTCCTACTGGAGATAATTTCTTAAGGAAAGAAATATTAAAAAATTGCCCAGGACTTCCTTGATGGGCTCTGCAAGGAATTCTGTTTGGAAACCTCCTTACTGTCAATTCTGAATTCTTTCCAACCTGTTTGAAGGCATGAGAGGCTATCATGATGGTGACTGAGCTCAGTTTACTGCTAGCTTCTCTATCAATTTAAGACATTGCATATAAGACTACATGAAAATCAAATCTGTATGCACTATTTCTCTGTGTCATGTTGTGTTTTACTGAGCTTATAAGATTGCATCCACTCTTTTTCCGTTTTGAGAGAAGTTACTAGAAGACAATCCCTGAGTCTTTTCTTTTCAACCTGTATTTTTTCAAGCAACTGAAACACATTTTAATATAAGCCAATCACTTTGAATACTATTAAGTTTATCATTCTGTAAGTCCCTCAAAACCTGGTAGTGTCACCAGGGCCTCCAGCTTCTAAGGAACTGGAGACATTCTCAGATGGCTCTGTAGTTAATATTTTTACTCTGGGATCTGTGTATTTTAGAATGTTAATAATATTTTCATTTTTAATAATGTCATTTTATATTTTTTGGCATTTTTTATGTATTTGTTGTGTTATTCGATTGTTGCGCACTGCTCAGAATTGCTTTTTGAGAGAAGGGTGAGCTTAAAAGTGTGATGAATGAGTGAGTGAGTTCAACTATGACTAGGGTTACACCCAACAGGATTTTGAAGGGCATGGTCCCAAAAAATTAATATAGTACATTAGTGAAGATTACGGACTGGCACTTGAGAGATCCAGATTCTAGGTTTGCCGGGTAACTTTAGGTCAGTCATTTGGCTCAGCCTCTCTTAAATGGCTGTGGTGGTGGTGGTGGTGGTGGTGGTGGTGGGGAATGGGAGGGTGTGAGCTGTGAGCTCCTAAAGAAAAGATGGGAAATAAATCTATCAAATAAATAAATACATGTTCCCAAACATATTGCCAATAGAGAAGTTTACTAAAGCTTTAGACTGAACCCTACTGTTCTCTTCAGAAGTGTCCTTCCCCCCAATAATAGTAATGCATAAAATCCAGCATTTAAATTTGTCTCCGATAATTCAACTACAAACACATCATCTATGCATATATTTATATCAAATCAAGAATCTAAATAACTACAGGATACTGGACATTGTTATGGTATATAAGTAAAGATATGTAAAGAAAGATATGATTGATACATACCTCATGTTCAAGGAACAAAGCTTTCAACTGGCCTTTGGACCAGTAATCCAGTGCGTATGCCAAAAGCTTCATTGATAAAGTATTCACACGTAGAAAGTTACCAACAAAGACAACTCGGTTTATTTTCTGAAGAAAAAAAAATAGATATTTCTATTCTTGAATATAAACTTGAATACAATTCAAGTTGTCTTTCTGAAGTGGAAGAAAAAATAAAACTACAATTTTCAGCAACTATTCTCTGGATTTATTCGTAGATAAATGTGCATAGGAACATAGTCCCAGTGTTTATGTAAGTTACATTCAATAGAATTACTTTACATACTAGAATTATATACTGCCTTTGGCCAGGTGTTGTTCTAGGACAGTCTATATTTTATTTAACTGTAGAAATTTATCAATTGATCCGCTCTCACAGGGAGGGGCTCCTCCGGGTACCGTCCACGAGGCAGTGCCAGCGGGCGACGCCCAGGAGTAGGGCCTTCTCTGTGATGGGCCCGACCCTCTGGAATGACCTCCCCCGTGACATCAGAACAACCACTGATCTCCGCTCCTTCCGTAAGATGCTCAAGACCCACCTGTTTAGTTTAGCGGGCCTGGCCTAATCCCAATCTAGTCCCTCAATTCTGTACTTTTAAATTTTTAGGGTTGTTTTAAACTGATTTTTAACTTTTATCACCCTGTACAGCCTTATTGTTTAATTGGTTTTTAAGTGTATCTATTTTATATTAGGTTTTAATGTGGTGTCTGTACACCGCCCCGAGTCCCTTCGGGGAGAGGGGGCGGTCTATAAATTTAATTAAATAAATAAATAAATAAATAAATAAATAAATTACCACCCACTTAAAGCACTATGTAGACCTGTCAGTGAGTTGGACGGACATTTTCTTATTTGAATAAAAGCAATATTTTTCTTCTCAGGTCTTCTGAACCAGTCGAGAGAAACTGAGATTTCTGCCAATTCTCCATCCCCCTCTATTCCCAGACCATATCATACTCTATTCTATAAATTCTCCCAAATCTCCAGAGTACATCTGCAGTTAGTATAATGGTTGCAAGGAAGCTGAACCATGTAAATCTTTTGTCACTTTAATACACTCTCTGAATAGAACTCAGCTCAGGGAATGCTTCTCCTGGTAAAAATACAATTTGGATCCATTTGGAATCAGTATGAATATGACAAAAATTCTGCTTCCTACTTAAAATTGTTCTTGAATTTGTCCAGAAAAAAAAAGAGAAAAAACAGTATTTCCAGGTAAGTTTATTTGATATCAAGATTCATGCCTTCTTCACACAGACAAGACATTTTAATTTGTCAGGCCTCTGAGTAATTCATTGAGTCATTGTTAATTTGAAATTGCTTTATAAATTCTGGTTGCATTTTATTAAGTGTTAACTATACCAACAATGGGAGATCAAAGTAAACTTTGGACAATAACATCAGATGGTTTTCACATATCCCTATAATCTTTATCCTGCATACACAAAATACTAAGGGGCATTCCTCAAATTTTTATGTGTTAGGTAAAAAAAAACACTGTTTACAGTGAAGCAATACTTAGTGTCTTCATAGCCCTGTACAATGCTGCTTGATCCATATGCAACAAGGCAGCACTGTAAAGAAGCCAAAGACAGCAAGAAATATTCCCAATGAGCAACTAATTCTTTCTCCTGTTGGGCAAAATTGGTTTATGTTAAAGTTTTCCATGCATAAAAAACAGAAATTCAGAGAGCAACGCTTTAGAGAGCAGAAATGTCGAAGTGTGTTTGTTCACTATACAAACTTCCTGAGGAATGTATACGGGATAAAAACGATTGATTTACAGGATTTATACGGCTGCCTATCTCATACAATGACCCTACCTAGAATAGACCACAACAATCCATAAAACATAGTTTAAAACAAAGATACCTTTCTCCCCAAGCACTAGGCCAAACATCATAATTAATTAGCTAATATAGTTGAGTGGACTACTGCAATAAGCTGTACTTGGGGCTGCCCTTGAGAATCATTTGGAAGCTACAACAATTTAGAATGATGGAACAGGCAATGACGGCATGCTCTACAATCTGCACTGGCTATCAATCGGCTTTTAAAGGTAATACAAGATCAGTATTATCACCTATAAAATCCTTAACGGCCATAGGAACTGGCTGATGGAATGCCTATCTCAACTGTTTCTTTCCACTGGTGAGAATGGAGCATTCCTGGTTCTTTGATTAAAAATATCATGTATCAGGACCCACGAAGCCTCCATTCTCTTGGTGCAGGAGCTGCTCAAAAGAAGAGCATCCACCCACAGGTCTGTGCGGCTCCCGTTTGGGTAACATTCAGGAAGTAAGTCACTGAAAATCTGGCTTTCTTCAAGGCTATGAAAAGAGTTGCGGTTGATCTTTGTAGGACATTTTTTTTTGGTTATAGAGTGTTTGCCTTCTGGACACTAGTTATTTTTTTTAATTGATTAAGCCACCTAGAGTCATTTGGAATTGGACAATCTCTAAATTGTATGACAGACAGACAGAGATTTAAGTGCCAATCAACTTTAGGATTGCTCTGGAGTATTTCAATTCAATGAAAGAAAAAAGGACAAATCTTGAATAGACATTATAATGAGAAAGAACTTGCTTGTCCTTAATACAAAAATTGTTCCAATCTGCATTTAAGACAACCCAAAGTTTCCACATCCTTCCCCTAACACTGTTTACCTCATTTACAGCACACATTCGTGCTATAGATCCAATGTTATTGGTGATAGTAACCAAGGTTGCTCTAGCCAGGTCTTCTTTGCTGACAGACTCCCGTTTCTCTTTGCAGATCATATTCCCAAAGCTAGAAAAAAACGTTTACAATCTTAATGTTCATTTTAAAAAGTATATAATATTATCTCTCTCCACCTGTGATAAGATGTACTTCTTTATAAAAGCTGCTTACAAAGCTCTGTCATGCTCTGTAAACAAGAATAACTGCTAAACAACCTTGGCACTCAAAGCTCAATACAGTTAAGCCAGACGGTGCACTGCCAGAGATCATTATCTCTTTTGATGGATAGAAGCTTTTGTGAAACTCTGAAAAAACAGGTTAGGGACATATTCTCAAGGAGAAAATCTATTTATGTGGTCGCTAAGAGTTGCCACATAATTAGACAACAGAAAGCACCTTTGCACTTATAAAAATAAACTTGCAAAATCCCCCAATTAGAACTGGTATTCTTCCAGTTACACCTATCTATCTATAGAAACGATTTCCTCTTTGGGAGATCAAAAATGTTCAGTGTCAGAGCGACAAGATCTAAGTCTAGTCTATCGGGAGGACTGTAGGATGGGAAAAGGCTGGAAACATCCACGGTCATTAAATGCTTCATAGTATTTTGATATAACTGGCAGACTTTATTTTGTGCTTCCAAATCACCCTTATTGATGAATCCATTTAATTTTTTTACTTAGTTTTGCTTTTCCCCTCTGGAAGTAGCAGGAAATTAGGAGACAGTGAATGCATGCAGGCATTCTTGACTTAAGAGAAAGAAGAACTAAGTGCAGTCAAATATATATTTTAAAGTAGACTGTTAATTACTCTGTGAAGAAGAGATATGTTACCATGTATCAAATAAAGGAAGAGCTATTGTGTCTTCTGAAATAAAAAAAAGTCCTGGGATTTGGAAATTGTGAAGGGCACATTCATCAGGAAGTACTGAAAATTAAGTAATAGAAACATGAACAGGAAATAGTTTTTTGAATTTAATTTTTCAGGACCAGATTAATTGCACCCTTGGGCACTGAAGCAATTAATTGATAGTCTGGCAAAATGCTTTTCAACTGTATGATTCTTCTATTTACTGCCAAGCAGTCACCTACTTATCACTATTATCTAAGAAAAAAAACTAATGCAGTATAAATGAGCTAATTCAGTCATTTTTTGTGTGTGAAGGAAAAAAATATTGTATTTTTCAGAGTATAAGGCACACTTTTTCCCCCAAGAGGGTGAAAATCTGGGTGCATCTTATATAGTGAATATAGCATTTTGGTCTCCCGAAACCCCACCCCCTTCGCAAAAATGGACGTGCAGAGAGTTTGGGAGGCCTGCAAAGTGCTCCTGGGGCTGGGGAAGGCAAGAACAAGCAAAAAACAGGCCATTTTTTGCTCATTTTTGCACCACCGCCACCACCCCAGTCTCCAGGAGCACTCTACAAGCCTCCCAAAGCTTATGCATGCCCTGGGTTTTTTTGCAAAAAAACGGGCCCGTTTTCACAAAAAACAGACCATTTTTTGCTCATTTTTGCCCCCCCAGCCCCCAGGAGCACTTTGCAGGCCTCTCAAACTCTCTGCATACCCCTTTTCTGCGTCTTATAGTCAAAAAATATGGTAGATTGACAAAGTAGATATTGAACGGAAACCAAACATAATTGGCAATGGGAAAGAATGTTACTCTGTGCAACAAAGCCTTAGTCAGTTAAGCTATAAATCAATCTTCTGCTGTTTTCTAAGCAAACCTAGCTGAAAACATCTTCAGTCATATGACTATGATTGCAAAGATATTTCAAGATACCAAGATATACATATTTTATTGTTTAACTGACATTCTGGGGACTCAACTGAAATGCATATTTAAATCAATTTCAGTGGGCAAGCACTACTTGTGGGTTTGATGACAGAAGTCAGTTTGCAAGGCTTTAATGACAACTATTGGTGCTAGGCAATTAATTAGAATTTTAACCAGATAACTCTGAGTTATGATTTGATATGCGCCATCAAGTTGTTTTCGACTTGTAGTGACCACTCAAGCAGATTTTCTCCATGACAGTTGACTCCTAATCTGCTACAAGTCTCCCAATGGCGTAATCTTTATCGCTGTAATTGAATCTGTCCACTGTAACAGAATAAGAGAGTTGGAATGGATCTTGGAGGTCCTACTCCAACCTCCTGCTCAAGCAGGATAATCCTATACAATTCTGGACAAATGACTGTCCAACCTCTTCTTTAAAATATCCAGTGATGGAGCACCCACAACTTCTGGAGGCAAGTGGTTCCACTGGTTAATTGTTCTGTCAGGAAATTTCTCCTTAGTTCTAGGCTGGATCTCTCCTTGATAAGTTTCCATGTCTTATTTCTTGTCTTGCCTTTAGGTGCTTTGAAGAAGGTGCCATTCTTCTTGCTACCAAAGAACCTTCTATCAATTGTCCTTTTCTTCTCTTTCCTTCCTCCTTCCACAGCATTAGTGCTTTTCTCAGAAACTATGTGGCATGAGAATGTAAATTTAACCTAAAAGTCTTACTCAATTTTGTTCTACAAATCTTTATTAAAGCAAAATATTAAATATATATAATCTAATGGGTGGAGGGTACTATTAAAACTACTCTTTCCATGCCACCAACATGCTTTCCATTTCAAAAATGTATTACTGTTCTATATTTCTCAGATATTTGTAAATTAATAATATAATACAATGGATATATTACTAACACATCACGTCATGAATTCAGGATCTGTGTTACTTTGCAATACCTACCTAGATGCCACCGCCCATCCTGGTAAGCCAAACCGTTCATAGTCTCCCCCATAAATATCCCGGACTAGCTTGTCAGCTTGTGTGCTGTCGCCTTTGGATGCCATTTCTAGAGCTTCTTCAAAACTTTCACATCCAGTCAGCAAACTGCACAAACCAAGAAAGGTCCCACCACCTAGACTGAACATGAAATATTTGTAAAATTAAACATTTTAACTAATGCAATGATGATCATGTCTCACCTATTTAAAATTAGGAAAGAGATATAATATGATCAACTGAGACGTGAGAAAAACATTTGTAAAGATATAAAAGAGGAAGTGTATTTAATGAACCAACATATAGTAAATACTTTAATTTCTATTACAGTCTGCCACTCCATAGGGTACTTTATGAACATTATTCTGAATGTAACAAGTCCACCTTAAGATGTCTATCTGGAAACCAAGATAGTCAAATAATCTGTCAACTCATACCACAAATAAATTACTGCAACTATTACCAAAGGACTGATCATCAGCAATTGGGACTTTCTTAATCTTGATGGCTTGCTTTTCTTTGATTTTTTTTAACCTATGATGATTTAAAAATAATTTATCTAATAATGATCAGTCCATAATATTCTCCAAAATAAACCTGAGATGGCCATTTAATATATTTCATAAACACATAAGCATAATAACTCATACTGTAAAATCAAAAGATACTTTGAAAAAGACATAGTTCTGAACGGACATATCTGAAAGATGGTTGAGAAAGCACAATATTATAAACTTGGCATGCATTTATATGTGTACCTTGTTCCAGTCACTCTCTTGTAGTTGTCTTTGGAATGAACTGCTAAAATACTGACTCCTGAGCCAATGTTTACAACCAGCAAAGGGTATGGATCATCTAGGTTAAAAGGCATCTTTTGGCATCTTTCAGGTTCTGATGCGTTTTCAAAATAGTAGCATTCTGCCTGGCCATTAAAACTGACAGAATCTATATATAACAAGCCTTTGACGAGACAATCAAGTTCATCCAATTTGTGCAGCTGGAGGTCTCCAATCTCCAAAAAGAAGAGGAAATATTGATTAGCATAACATGTTCCTGAACAAAACTTAAAGAGGCTACAGGCACCTGATCTTTCATTCTAGATCTAAACCATCTTTCTAGCATTTTTGTAAAAAAAAATTTTTTTTTCTCCATCTACACCAAATGAGAGCTTATGATCTTCCAGCAGTTGAACTACAGTTATAGCTCTGGTAAAGGTAATACTGGAAGCTATAGTCTTAAGAGCCAGTTTGGGCTAGTGGTTAAGGTGCTGGCCTAGAAACCATGTATAAATTCTAGTCCCTGTGTAGGCATAAAAGACAGCTGGGGAATGTTAGGCCAGTCATTCCCTCAGCCCAACTCACCTCAAAATTGTGGGGAAAATAGGAGGAGGAAGAAGTATTATTTAGGTTATTTGGTATGCTTTGGATTATTTATAAAAATTATAAAGGCAGGCTGAAAATATTTTTAAAAAATTTGGAGCGCGTTATGGATAATTTGATTATTGATAGATTAGAGCAATGCAATATATTCACTATCAAAATATAAAGTCAAGTTTCCACTGCATCATTAATACTATCCTGATCCTTTTATAAAAATGTCATAATCATTTTTCTTTTTAAAAAGGACTTTAGATTGCTGCAGCTGATGAAAGTGTTATATTGCAACATACTGGAGTTGAGGGTTATTGTATACGTAATATGCAGCGCATGACAATTTATAAGATACATCAGATAAGCATGTGCCTCTCAGTTCACATGTCCAGCAAGTATCTAAATTTGTCCAATTGCCTTCCTACTTTACATGTAATAATTGCAACTGCTGGCTGCTAAACAAAGAAAAAGACAAAAGGAAACTGCCTGAACAGGGCAAGGCCCAATATATCCACATACTACAAATCCCATCTATGTCACCATATCTTAATTTTTTTTTGCTGTAATACTTAAAAGAACGATGCAGGGGAATCTTGCCAGCTCTTTTGTACAGAATTGCAAAGAAAACAATGAGTTATTTAGGAAGTTATTCCTCCCTACATGCAGACTGTGATTCTTCAGCAGTCAAATTCCAAGGTACAAATCTAGAGATCTCTTTGTCCTTATCAGACCCTTGCCTTATGAAAAAGAAGTGACTGCCCTGGTGGTGCAGTGGTTAAAGGGCAGTACTGCAGGGAAACTCTGCCCATAGTCTGGACTTTGAATCCTGACAGGGTCAAGGTTGACTCGACCTTCCATCCTTCCGAGATCAGTAAAATAAGGACCCGGATTGTTGGGAGCAATGCACAAATAATGACATTATAAACTGCCCAGGGTGCTGTAAGGCACTATGGGGAGGTATATAAGCCTAAATGCTAATTGCTACACAGATTAATGACTTTATCACCGCAGATGATCAGTATAAATACTCTGTCAATCAGAGTGAGAGAGCATACAACTAAACTACTTACTGTGCGAAAATCTTCTTCAAATTTATAAGCACCACCGCCAGTGGCACAAAGCACCGTATGTAGCGTGGAAAAGTTTTTATTTCTTCCCATTTGAATAAAAGTAGGCAAGTCATGTGTTGGGAATCTGATAAAGTGCAAATTTCCCTTTCGTCCAAAGAGTATCAAGTCTTTAAGTTCAAGGTGGACATCTCGAATACCAGTGGACCCATAGGCCACATTTGATGTTAAATATTTGCGAATACTCTTCAGACTTTCAACCTCTTCCTGCTCTTCTTCTGCAGTAATATCTATAGGTTCAAAATATGCAAGTTTCACTAGCGTTCCACCAATATCCATTCCAAACCATGGAAAAGCTGTGGAGAAAGAGAGAAAGAGAGAGGGAGAGAGAGCGCTTTATTGTTAGAAATAACAAATATTATTTTATTTACCAGGCCACTTTATTCTGTTAAAAAATTAATGAAAATTGTTTGGTGTTCATAAAAGCTCTCATAAGAGGATAAGTTCACTTCTATGTATTTCCATTGATTCCCATATTATAAGGATTTTGTTACACAATATATAGTATATGACAACTTTGCTTAAATTCTGTTATCTCCAATGGGCTGGTCAAGTGTGCATATGTAAATATGTATGCATATGCACAATTCTAAGAACAAAAGCACTTCAGTGGTTTTTTCCCCCCAAAAGCAGCTATTTAAATTACTCAGGAATCAGTGAATTAAAGCTAAGACCAACCAGAATACTTTCAGAACAGCTTAAGCATTTGAAAACATTAGATGGAAATGTTTGGGTGCAGATTTGATATTATTTTAAAACAGTACTTTGCAAAAGGCTGATTAATTTGAAGAGGCTATAAAACAGACTTTCCCAAATTGTGAGATATATACCGTACCTCACTTGGGGAAGTGGAAACAGAGTCCAGGGGAGGTGTAAAGCATCTTTTAATTGCACATAGTTACAACAAATTCACTCTTCTCTAGTTAATGTATATTTCGTTTGGAGTATTACTTTTTAGAGGAGATATGGAATTCCTGCTTTAAAGCTTTTTACATAGGTTGCTTCATAAATTGCAATCAAAATGTTACAATCCATACTTCAAACAATATTGGAACATAAGTCACCTGTTTATAACTTTTTATTATTGTGTAATAAAGTTAAATGAACTAAGAAAACCTTGAACATTATTTCTGCCAACAGAACAGCAAAAGGAACAATCATCTAATCTGAAGTTAGATTTTATGGATTTGTTGGGAAACATGAGTTTGAATTATTCTACATGTAGTTATCAGAAGCAAGTTAACTCTTAGTTTTCAGAAAACTTTATTTAGGTACATTTTCATTTGAAGGTCTTAAATCTTCCACAGTATCTTTCTGTTTTTACAGAAGCAGAATTTTCGTTAACACAATTTCAGAGAGACTTTATTTCTTTCACAGTCCTGCATTTGAAGGGGTTTGTGTTAATTTTAATCATTAGGAAGGGAAAGCAGTGACCTTGAAGGTGGCCATCAACATTTTGTTCCCAGATCTCAGATAGAGAAGGCACACTGTAACTAAAAGTACTATCCCATACGGTGAGGTATATTTTAATACAAAAGCTGTCTTGTTAAAACAACTTTTTACTAGCTGATTATGCATGTACAGCAGGTTTTTCATGAGACATGAGACAATGTGTCATCATGTACACATTGTTCCAATAAATCAGAAAGTATTTTATCCCTGCAAATATGATAAGAATATACCGTATTATACTCAAAACTGATGAATACAATTACATATATATAATCTTCTACAAATGTCAAAGTGTTAAATTAACCACTTCCCTTTTTTGTACTTTAGCTATTAATACTGGCATTCCAGCTATAGAAATAAAAAGTACAAATAGTATATTTTCAAATTTTAAAAAATTGTTTAGGTATAGGGCACGTTCTTATTAAGTTACCAAATGCAATACTTCGTTTTAGTTAAACTTAAGCAGTCTTGCATAAATAATTTCATGCCAAGACAAACAGCAAGAGACGTCACTTTTACAGGTGTTCTGAAAAAATGAAGTTTTACTTAGGAAATTGTATTTCCCCTTGATCATTTCTGCTATTCTGGCATGGAGTGCTGTACACTATAGGGAAGTATATAAGCTTAAATGCTATTGCTACCGTAAACATTTGTAATATACCTAATCAATTCCATTCCACCAGGAATTTAGTTCCCTACATCCATGCAACTAGTCAAAAGAAAACAATACTGATTTTTATTTATGCTTTCACTATTTAAAAAACCACGGTTTTTTCCTCAATACTAAGTTAAATAGGATTAATGGGACTTATTTTCAAGAATGCATGTATGCACTGGATGCTCAACTACTAGTAAATGCCTCTGCCACCCCACCCCACCCCCCACCCACACACTTTCACAATCATTTCTTGGTCGTTTTAAAACAAGTACTTTGCAATGCATTGTTTTAAAATAGTACTTTGCCACAGTCATTTCTAATACAAAAAGAAGCAGAAAAAAGCCTATACAGAAGCTACGTGGTGGAAACACCCAGGATTGACTATAATACAGATACCCGTTTCTTTTTCAAAAGCAAAGCAAAAGGCAAGTCTCCGAAAGAGAGGGGGGGGGGAAGGATCTTTCTTACATGGTTTTTTGGCATCTTTGATCTTCATATCTCCGCCGTTGTCTTTGCGTGGGCAACTCCGCTGCGGCGCAAGGCTGTTTCGCGTCTCGATGTTACTCAAGGAGGAGGAGGAGGAGGAGGGGGCAAAGATGAGGCTCCGGGGCTAAAGGAGGCGCGAGCGAGCTTCGGCTTCGCGTCTTGTGGTTTCGTCGCGTGCCGGCAGGGAGGGGGGGGGGAATGAGATGTGGAGCGAGCGAGCGAGAGCGCGCGCCGGCCTGACAGCAGCACCAACCGCTCATGGAGAGGCGCTGGGACCGGAGGGAGGGAGGGAGGGAGGAGGAGGCGGAGGAGGAGGCAGACCAGGTCGGGCCAGGCTGGGTAGAGGCCGGGAGGGGTACCGTTGGCCTTTAACTCCCGAGAGGCAGCGCTTCTTAAGTCGCGCCGTCCCTCTGGAGCCGAGTGTGAAGAAGGCAGGATCACCCCCCACACACACCGAGCCGGCCCCACCCACACACGGCCCCGCCCGCCCTCCCAATCTTCCCCACCCGGGCCGTCTGCTCACATCGATGGCGGCGGGAAGGGACTCCGGGCTGAGTCAAAAAAAAACCCGGCTCCCAGTCGGCCTACGGTCTGCCGCTGGATGCCGCAACGCCACCTCCCCTCCGCCTCCGCCCCAAGGCAGCAAAGGCGCGCAAGGGCCGACGGGAAGTTGAACGCGGCTCCGTCCGCCGGTCCTACAACTCCCACAGTGCACCGAGCGATTCCATCCCCTCCACCCCCAGCGTTCTGAGGGCCAGGAGCATGCAGGGAAGCGTAGTTAGCGCGGCGGTCCGAAGAAGACCGTCTAAGCTTTGCCATTTCCCGTCTTGCAAAGCAGCGATGCTTTCTCCCCCACCTCCCCGCGCAGCCTGGCGGCGAGATCCACCCCCCTCACCCCATAGGAAACAAGCCAATGACGGGCAACGGCTCTCCTTGCTCCACCCTCCCAGGTGTGATCCGGGGCGGAGGAAGAGGAAGCCTGTAGCATTCGCCCTAGAATGGATTCGAATTATTCTCTCTGGGTGTAAAGGAGAAGGGGTTTAAATGCGTATAATGTCCTTCTGGGGAGAAACGGAGAGGCTGCCGTGCCCAGTTTCTCCTAGCTTGGACTGGGAAAGCTCTTAAATGCACGAAGAAGAGCTGAAAGAATCTAGAAGTTACACACTTGCGCAAACTTGCACGGCTGGAAAAATGCGACCGCGACTTGGAACTGTTTTTTTTTTTTTTTGTCAAGCGGAATTTCCATTCAGCCCCAGTGGAAATTTGTACAAAACCAAAAACCAGCACGAGGACAAAATGACACATAATTTCAGAGAGGTAGCTCAGTGTTGTGTAAGACCACGGAGGGAAAACTGCTATAAAAGTCAATTATTGCATCATACCTAAGACAGGAAAAGCACCCCGAAAGGTTTGGATGCTTCATAAATGGGCTTTGGATTGTAGAAGGAAAAGTAGTGAGTGGTGTAAGAAGCAGAACATAGTAATAACCGTAAATTGCAGAAGTTGAATATTTGAACCACTGTCAGTTTGCTTGCAATTGGCCAATTGAATCCACATCCGGACTAGACTGTGTTGTTTCTCAGTGTCATATAATACATGTGGGTATATGCATAATTTTGTATTTATTATGTCATTTTTCTGTAGTGTGAACTGGAGGTGATGACCCTTTGAGAGCTGTATGCAACGAAATTTCATTTTAATGTATGCCGATTAGTGTACATTCAAAGTGACAAAGTTAGTCTAAGTCTAAGAAGCATTTTTTTCCTGTTCAAGCTACCAAGATAACAGAATAGCAGTTGAAGGGAACTTGAATGTCTTCTTATCCAATCCTTAACCGGAAGACCTTATACTGTTTCAGATAAATGGCTGCCGAAACTCTTAAAAATCTCCATTGATGGAGCACCCATAACTTCTGAAGGCAAGATGAACAAACAGCAAAAATGTATGCCATTTACATTGTGTTACAATGATGTACTTTTTAGATTTCTTCAACATTTATATATCTTAAACACTTCAAAAAAGTTTTGACTTTCCCCTGTTCTGCTATTTTAATAGTGACCTTCCATCTGCTTCCATATTCTGCATCATCTTACACCATTGGGAGATTGAAAGTTCTCTGATCTGTTTGTTCCTCTAAGATTTTTATTGCTGCACTTGAACATTCCGGTCTTTAACCTTTGCAGATTGCGAAACATTTCTGAACATCCAGAATATATAATTCATCTGCTTTAAACATCACATACCACGATCCGTTAAGCAACAAATCTCTCTTGTAACAGCCTTTGCTTTCCTATTAGCTCACCAACTGTAGTACTGGGATGTGATTTGGGGAGTGTCTAATTGTTATTTTATGGACTCCATATTCTATTACTTACTTTGAAAGACAACAGTTTTTTTCATTTTCCGTTTGCCTGAAAAATATCCTGAAAATCTATTTCAGAATATTGGAATTACAATGAAGACACTTAAGCATTTTCAAACTTTTCAGTAACTTTTGATACAGTGGACGATGGTATCTTATCAAGTGGCACTATGGTGTTGCATTGGTTCCATTCCTATCTGTGGAGCCATTTCCCCAAAATAGTTCTGGGCAATACTGTCTCCACAGTATCAAACTGCAGATCCATAGGATATAATCCCATTTTATTTGATATCTATATATGTAGAAAAGCAGGTCAGCAAATTAAATAGCTAATAGACTCAAACCAAATCTTTAAGATGGGTAGATTGTCACTACAACAATGGTCCTAATGTATAATACTGATTACCTCAGGGGTGGGATTCAGTCGGTTTGCACTGGTTCAGGTGAACTGGATCTTAAATTTACATCTGGTTCGCCCGAACCGGTAGTTGCAAGAACTGGCTGGCCCCGACCACCCCATTCTGCTCCTCCCAGGAGTCTCCACTAAGTGCAAGGCCCACTTGGAGGCTCTGGGAGGGCAAAAAATGAGTCTCCTGGAAGTCTAGAAACAGACCCATTTCTGGCCTCCGACGGCCAGGGAGGCTGTTTTAGTCCTCCTGGAGGCTCGAGGAAAGCCTCCGGAGCCTGGGGAGGGTGAAAACGCCACTCCCCACCGCTGTGGTGCAGGAGGCTGAGTAGGCCATGCCCACTCAGCAACAGGGCAGAGAACCAGTTACTAACATTTTTCAATCCCACCCCTGGATTACTTGCCTGTAAGCTCTAACTGGTTCTAGATATCAATATCTGAGAGGCTACAAAATGATCAATACTGGGCAAAGTAACTTGAACTGTTATGGTTCTACCCTGCAAGAATGTACATACATTAATGGGCCTTCTCCACAGTAGCACTAGATCTTGGACTGCTGGCCCCTCGCTGTATATTTTAAGAAAAAAAAGCTAAAGACTTGCTTGTTTACTTTAGTATTCCCTGAAACCTGAATTCAATTTGACAAAGATTTATGACTAATATTTAGTATTCTACCGCTGTTATGTGATTTTATAGGTAGAATCCACCCTGAACATCATCAGGTAAGTAGGTCAGGGCATAAATCTAATAAAAGCAAGCAGGGCTGCTGTTGAGTGCAACTTGCTACTATCTGCACTCCCCCTACTTGTTCTCTTTGGCAATAATATTCTTACTCTGTGATTTTCATAGCCTATGCTAGGAAGGCAATTATAGTATCTGTGATAAGGTTTATATTGTGTTATATATTAACATAATGGTTATTTAGATTATTATTTTACAGAGTTATATTATGCTTTAACTTCTCATACAAGATACAATGGTATTCAACCAGGGCATTCTGATTCAAGCAGCCTCTCGATCTAGTGTTGTTGACAGTTATTTCTAGAAGCAGAAAGCCAAGTGGAATGAGAATCTAGGTTATAAATATCACGGAAAGTTCAGGAAATTATTGAGATGACTAAATTCAGGCTGAAAGATAGGTGGAATATCTGATGCCTCAAGGAATATATGCAGCTGTGTACAGAATGTACTAATGTTTACCCTTGTGTACAAATATTGAGATCTGAAAGCCTGTTATTTTCAGTCAGTGGGGAGATGTCCTAGGAAACTACAAGTACCTGAGCACTGGGTTCTTAGTGGATTTACATGCTATGAATTGCTGTGCTAAGGGCTCACTAAATAGCTTGAGTTACTATTTTACTGCACTACTGGCCAGCTAACAGCTAATTTGGAGATAAAACTGAATTCAGCATTCACTGATGGCAAAGCAACAGGGAAAGATCGAGAAAATACTCAGAAGAAAAAATAGAGCATTGAAGCAGAAGAGTAAGAGAAGTTGCTATAACAGGATCAGTGAGCTACTGAGAAGTAGCATAGTTTGGGAGGCATAATTTCCTACGATGCCATGCTGGACTGGAATCTTGAATAACTTTTATGTGGAGAAAGGGAGTGGGAGGGAGTTGGTGAAGGAATCTGCTTGGCTAAGAGATCCCTGGGAATCCAACCTTCAGTTTGAATGTGAAGAAGTAATATTAAGTAGAAAATGAACTTTTGGTGTGTTATGTTACCTAATTGTTGTTTTATCCAAACTCTATTTTGGCTCAAAGCAGCATGCCTACCCAATGTTCCTACCTTCTACTTTTCACACAATTAGCCTGTAAAGGTGGATTGGTTATATGAAAGATATAAGTGGTCCAAAGTCCTCCAGCTGCCTTCCATGCCAAAGAGTGGACTAGAATTCATAGTTTTCTGCTTTCTAGTCCAGCACCTTAAGCATTATATCAACTGTAATTTTTCATTTACTTTTAAGTGTTTGGGAGGTAGCAACTTTGTAAGTTGTGCAAACCCCCCCTCTATCTGGGTTGGTTCTGTATGATGTGAGAATCAATAAAATACGTTAATTCGGCATGGACAAATAGTTTTCCAGATTCCTTTGAATTATCCTTGTTACTATGCCATCTATATTATCCTTTTCACTACTATACTACAACCGGAGGGAAAAAACTATCCATTTTTGGTTTCTTCCTGTTGCCAGACAATATTAGGAAAATGTTAGAAAGGAGAAAAAAAAACCTAAGTGGATAAACTAAGTATGGACTGAGAATGACTGGCCAAGTCACCCGGCTGACTTTTATGCCTAAATTGGGATTAGAACTCACTCTCTCCTGGTTTCTAGGCTGATGCTTTAAAACATTACACTAAACCGGAGAAAAGTGAATAGAATGTTCTTCCCTAGTTTGCAACAAAATTGTATGTAGAATTGGGATACAGCAGTACCTTACCTTGCTCATTATCTACCAGTCGACAGAAACACCTAGTAGTGCTATGGCTTGTAAGAAAGGTCAGGAGCAGCTACTGTGGATATAGAAAACTCACAGCCAAAATCCAAAAGTTCATTGCTCTGGGATTCTGCTGCTCACCCGAACTCCTCTGTCACCTCTAAATTAGCCTCCAAATATGGGAATTGGGATCTATTTGCCAGTGATTTCAATGGGGAATGGGAATGGTGTCCCTTTTGGAAGCTTTCTACTCAAACATCTACTACAAATGTCTTCTCCCAAAATGCTATTTTAATATCTCTGGATGGTCTGTTGCAGCCTGTGAAAGCTCAGGAGAGCATGTTCATATCCCTCAAACATCTATACATCCCTGTGTTACATGTCAGTGTTTTCATCTGAGCAGTATTGGAGCCAAATGTTTTCCAAGAGATACAGTGCAAAACGTGATAAACTGAGAGAGAATACATTAATTACAGTAATTAGGTTTCAGTTAAGGAATTATTCATACGAAATGCAAAGCTACTTAGGTTGGTTAATGGGAATGAATGTGCTACCTCTTTATATGGCTCCTTAATCATGGTCCATGGTTTTCCCATACTGTACTTGTAGCACAATTTAAGGCAGCTGCCAATTTTGGCCCACAGGATCTGATTCAGGTGAGTATTAACTGGAAATGTCTATAGGTTCAGATGTGTGGAAATCGTTGATCATAATTAAAGACTTGCATGAAACAAGACAAAGGATGTAGCTGTATGAACTTTCCTGGTTACCAGCCTGAGTGATTTAGTATGTTTTGTGACATACTAAATTACTCCATTAAATAAACTTTACATTTAAATTACTCCATCAAAAAGCTTACAGTAACCATTTCTCAATCCAATCTAATTTACAGGATAGTTGTGAAGATAAAGTAGGAGGTGAGCTATGCATCCTGCCTTAAGGTACTTTTAAAGATAATAATGAAAGATTAAAAGAGAAGTGACCAAGTTTATTCTAAGGCAGGTTTGTTAGAACTTTAAATGTTTTCCATACCAAGACTTCTGAGCAAGACTATTCTGAAGTTTGTATTTTCACTCGTGGCTAGTTCATCTCTGCCTCTGGACATATTGTCTGAATTTGCTTCAAAGGAAATAAAGTGATACTGTAGGTCAATGCGACCTCCCCTGGCACAGCTCTCTTACAGTCTGAACAGAAATAGTGCTTGAAAAGATAAAAAACAGCATTATAGAAAATTTATTGAAAGAAGGACCTTTCAGGGACAGTTGATTTGGCATTCTGCTAGTTTGTATCATTTTTTATTTTTTTTAACATTTCATAACACTTTGATTAAGCATTTTTGGGTAGATGAATTATCTTGACCAGTGAACTGTCAGAATGATAACTGGTATATACAATGGCTCAATGCAGTAAACTGGATTAAAAATACATTTGCTGTGTTCACATAACAAGCAATGCCCAACAAGTTTTGTTTAAAAAGAAATCACATATCCTTTAAAGTGGTGGTGTAGTTCATAGGAAGTTAAGACTGTGTCTGGATTTCTATAAGATGCTGAATCGTAAATTCCCCTCAACTATTACTGGTATATCCTAGTCTCGTAAGTTCTGTGGAACCAGACATTCAATATATTATACTGTATGTCCACTTTTAATGCTAAGCGAGTATTCAGCCCTCCACATATTTTCAAGAGAGGAAAAAATACAATATCCTGTCCTTTGATATGAAGTCAAAACTGGTATCAGAATTAAATAACAGCAGTTGCAAGAAGGTTTCACACCTATTTGCACTGTCCAGCTGACCCTGAGGGCATAGATAAAGTTCCAAGTGGCCTCAACAATTCTCAGAAAGAGTGCTAATGACCACATGACTGCAAGGAATATAAATCCTTCCATTCTCCACCATTCAGTCAGAACTGAAGAAGCTCCTGGGATGAGAAGTGAAATGTCTTCAAGGAAAAACAAAAAAAGCACCTTTGGAACAACCATGACCTGGATCTCCATAGATATTTATCAGAATTAAAGTAGTGTGCATATGTACATTTCAAACCATGCTTGATTTCTGTGCTCAGCTTTCAACAGCAGTCTGATAACCTTCCTTATGTAGTACAGAAATGATAATATTTGCTATCTATATTTACATGGGCCTCCATTTAAATTTACATTCCCTTTGAACTTCTTAGTTATTCTGCAGAGGTGGCAAACAATGCAAAAATAGGTTATAATACAGTATCTTAAGTGAATCTAACACTGTGCTTGACTAGTTATTTCAAGTACTTGCAATGAGTATTAAGTACAATATCCACCTTATGATGCTTTTACAGAATTCTAACTAGTGCTTGAATTAGTCATTAAAAGCATACTTCATTTTGGAAAAAGTTGGGGTATCCAAAAAATGGGACTCAAGATTGTGTTGCAGTAAATACAAGACAAATGGAAGATGGTTTGAACCTTGACCCACACACCATATATTTGATACAGTTCACTATGTCCCTTGGCCACCAGTCCTGGTCCAATTTATTCAAGGGGTTAAATGCATATTATTTTATATTATTATATGATGCATCCTCCAACTTTCCTCATCAACATCAATTTAATTAATGCATTGCAAACAAGACTAAAATGATTTGCCACTTTCAATTTAAAACAAAACTAACTATACTATGCTGCAGTACACCAGAAGTAGAAATATAGGATTGGGGAGCCTCAACTATTTTTTTAAAAAAAATCTAAAACCATTCCATTTTCCTGTGTTTGAAATACTGTAGCCTTCCTTCCTTTATATATACATTATCTTGGGACAAAATCTCTGCAAATACACTGAACTTCTGAAAAAGCATGGATGGGCATGCACTACACCAGGGGTGTCCAAACTTGGGAACTTTAAGACTTGTGGACTTCAACTCCCAGAATTCCCCAGCCAGCATGGCTGGCTGGGGAATTCTGGGAGTTGTAGTCCACAAGTCTTAAAGTTCCCAAGTTTGGACACCCCTGCACTACACAGTACAAATCACTGGTAAGCATATGACATGTATATATTTTAGGAGTGTAACACATCATCTTATTTTGATGTTCAAGAACCAAGGACAAAAACCACAACACACCTCTCAATACCAGAAGTAGAAAACTTATCAGGTGCTCTCTTGCAAGGTACAAGCAGAATAATATATCTGAACCAGGGGTGGGTTGTGGCAGGCACTACTGCCGGTTCGCTCGTGTGCGCACTATGTATATGCGCATGCGCAGTGAAATTAAAATTGTTCTGCGCATGCGCAGAACTGAAAAACAAAATGGTGGCACCTATGGCGCCGCCCGGAGAACTGGTTTGGGGACATGGCAGGCCTGGGTCGCTGCCAGTTCCAGCGACCCAGGCCACCAAGCCACTACTGGTTTGGCTGAACCGGTCCAAACCAGTAGAAACTCACCACTGATCTGAATCATAATGGGATGGAGATCATCCTGATATAAAATGGAGCAGGGCTTTAAAGGGCAAAGAGGAGAAACGTTGAAATACTTTAGGCATTCTGCAGACATCCAAATTAAGGCATCTGTCTTTTTTCTCCTCATTTCTCAGAAAACGAGTCTTTCCATCTGCTCTTTAACTGAAATTAGAGTCACAGTTGCCTCAAAGGAAGGCAAGAGCTTCTCTTGCTCATGTTCAGAACAGATAAGTATTCTGATTTTTTTACTCCTTCCCCTGTGATTCTTCTCGTGTAAAGAGGAGACTATCACAGTCATCTTTCCTGGCTCCTCATTTCCCCCGTCAACATAGTTCTGTAAGTGCCAAGGAAGATTTCCATAACGGGAAGCCCTCTCTTATTCTAATAAGTTTCTTTCAAGAAAATAACCGAAAACTGAAGCTTCTCTGCTGCTAAAGTTATTCCTCCAATAGGTGGATAGTTGCCTTCCTTATGTGGGTTCGAGGGGCATCTTTATTTGTGTGAAGACCTTGCTAACTAGGGCAGCACTCACAAAGAAATACAGGTAGCCCTTGAGTTACAACTCTTAATGGAGCATGCTTATTACGGTCAGAAGTCGGTATGATCTCTAAAGAAATTGTCTCATTATTGACCCCACTCTTTCCCCACCCAATACATTTGTCATTAAATGGGGCGTCTCAAAAGTGGGAGACTCTGGGAGGCCTCATGCAGGCACAGACCTACCTGCATTGGGCCTCCCAAGGGCTCTCCCTACCCCGAGATACCCTCTGCTCCAATTCCCACTCTTTGGGGTTCCCACAGCCCTATGGACCTCCCCCTTATCTCAGTCCATCACAATTGCATACTTACCTTTCAAAGATCCGCAGAGCTAAGGAGATCAAGATAGGGAAGGAGGACAGGTCCAATCTGTTCCTGGTCCACGTGGCAAAATCAAGAAGAAATCCTGCCCATTTCCCTTTTATTGTTAGCCTTAGCTCCCCCCAGCACTAGCTGTATTAGCATAGCTAGAGCCTGGGGGGAGCCAAGACTAGTCATAAAAGGAAAACCGTCAGGATTTATTTTCCTCAATTATGCCACATGGCCTAGCAATGGCCCAGCAAGAGCAGCCTGCCTGCTTCCTTCCCCTGACTTCCTGAATCTCTTCAAAAAGTGAGCAATGACCGGGGCGGGGTGACATATGTGGAACCTGGTGGGGAGGCAACGCAGGCCTAGTGTCTGTGGGGGCCTTGCCGCGCAAAATGGAGGGGGGGGGAATAGGTAGGTGGACATGCTGCAGCATTTCTGTGGTTGGTCAGTCTATGAGGGCACTGCAGGCATTGTAACTTTGGAACGAGGTCATATGTAGAGGGGTTTTTTTTGGGGGGTGGGGAGAGATGTCTGCTGTAACTTCAAACGGTCAACCTTCATAACTCGAGGACTACCGGTATAAGAAGAACTCACATTTTCCCATCAAGGGGTGAGAAAATTATCCCCAACCCAAGGAGAAACACAGTAATAGTGTCCGTAGGGAGCACATTTAAGCTGTTCAACCTGTATAACCTTCGCAACATTATAAACAAATAAGGGCTATAATTCCCCATACTACAAATTTTACGGGGCTGACTTACACCAAGAAAATACTTGCCAAAGGCCAACAAGCAAGAATCTCAGTGACGACATGGAAACCGAAGCGTTTCCGATGCATATTTCAGTCTTTTAGCCACTATCCTATTGTCACTTGACAGAGAAATGTACTCCAAAAATGTTCAATAAACGCCACTAAAAGGTAAAACAAATAATAATAGAAAAATAATGACATTGATAATTTAAACCTCTTGATATTGTCACTACAAGCCTACAAATGCATGGCAGGTGACCAGGCTACATAAGATGCCAGATTGTTCTTCAGTAATACCAAGGAAGGCCATCTGCTTTTTGTGCTTCTTAGGGTGTAACATGACATCCGTGGATACAGATGCCAAGAACCGGAGCTCATATCAGATCCTTCAACTGTTTCACCCAGCACTTTTATTCCGATTAGCAGTACTGTTCTATGGCAACAGTCTTTCCCACTCATGTTATCCAAGATGTTTTAAGCTGAAAAAGCAAGGGATTAAAACCAGGACCTGCTGTGGCAGCTTGAAACCATGAAGCAGTCCACTGAAGGATGTATGTCAATCTCATGTTTTTAATATTATTATTTGCTGTTTTCACGTGCTACTAGCAAATAAAAGAGATTGAGCTCATCAGAGTTTGATATGAGTGCTAATTGTTTCTCCTCCACTGCTATCAACACAACTTTTCTCAGCTTCCAATTCTTTCAATGTGGAAACGTGAGGGATAGTAGAAGGTTAAGATATTCTGAGAATTCCAGGGGGAAAGTAATGGCTGATCTGCCTGAAGGTGTTTGAAATGCGGTGTCATTTTCAAAATCATGACAAGGAAAAGAATATTCCAGGGAAGATTCTAAGATCCTTAAGGTGTTTGAAATGCGGTGTCATTTTCAAAATCATAACAAGGAAAAGAATATTCCAGAGAAGATTCTAAGATCCTTAAGGTGTTTGAAATGCGGTGTCATTTTCAAAATCATAACAAGGAAAAGAATATTCCAGGGAAGATTCTAAGATCCTTTTAGGATCTTGGATGGAAAAGAGGGAATCTTGAAAGTGGATCTTAACCAGTGCCAGGGAAGAAAACATTGCAAAGGCATCCTGGTAACATATCCAAATCTTTTTTATATTCTTGCAGGTTAGGTTCAAGGGATTTGGACAAAAGGTCCTACAGGAGATGAGGAACAAATTGCTATTTGAGACATCCATCACTATTTCTTCAGGGGCTGTAATAGAGAGGAACTTTGCAGAGAGCTCTTCTTTAGAAATTACACCACGTGGGTTTTTTGATGCCTAGTCAGATGTGAATTCCGATTAAATCTCTTCCCGCACCTGAGGCACATATAAGGTTTCTCGCCTGTATGGATTCGCTGGTGCTTCTTGAGACATGAGCTTTGGCTGAAGCATTTGCCACATTCTGTGCATTTGTAGGGCTTCTCCCCTGTGTGAATCCTTTGATGCTGGATCAGATCGGAGATCCCGCGGTAATTTTTCCCACACTCAGAACAGAGATAGGGTTTTTCTCCTGTGTGAATTCTCTTATGAACGACGAGGTGAGAGCTTTGGGTAAAGCATTCACCACATTCTCTGCAAATGTAAGGTTTCTCTGCAGTGTGTATTCTCAAGTGTCTGATAAGATGGGAGCTGACCAGAAAACCTTTCAAACAGACAGGGCACCCAAAAGGCTTTTCCCCTGTGTGGATTCTTTGGTGAGCAACAAGATTAGAGCTCACGCTAAAACTCTTCCCACAGTCGGGGCATTTATATGGTTTCTCTCCAGTGTGTATTCTCTGATGTGCAATCAGGGTTGAGCTTTGGGAAAAGCTCTTGCCGCACTCGGGACACGTGTAAGGTTTCTCTCCTGCATGGATTCTTTGGTGCTTCACAAGGGCGGAGCTGTCACTGAAACGTTTCAAGCATTCGCGGCAAACATAAGGTTTCTCTCCGGTGTGGGTTCTTCGGTGCCTGATAAGCGGTGAACAGCGCTTAAAGATTTTTCCACAGTCAGGGCACTTATAGATTCTTCCACCCTTCCGGGCTGTGGCTTGGTTGGGTTCTCCAACAGTTCCTGCCCGTGGCCTTGTTTTACAATGTCTCTTTCTTGGCATGTAACCTGAGATCTCAGGACCAAGTTCACTATCACAGGGTATTTCATTCCCTTGGATTTGAAAAACATTGATTTCATATTCTTCCAGAAGGGAAGTTTCATCTGGAAGAAGTACCTCCTCTTTTACTAGGTTTTCTTCATTCTCTGGGAGAATCACCTCTATTTTCACCAGGCTTTCCTCATCATCCTCTTCTTCTTCCTCCTCTTCCTCCTCCTCCACAAATATTCTCTCTTCTTTCACCAGGTGTTCTTCATCTGTTATAATTGTGAATATTTCCTCTTCTTTTACTTCCTCCTCCTCCTCTGATAGAATTTCCTCCTCTTTCACCAGATTCTCCTCTTCTCCCATCATCTTTAACCTGCTTGAACAAAAGGATTCCTGAAATATACAAGCCATAGCATCAACAAGTTAAAGTTAGGAAATCAGGAGCACAAGGGAAGGGGGGGGGAGAGGGGAAGTGAGGCAAACAAAAGCTAAAAAATTAAACAAGAAGTAGATTTTCTATATTAAAGAAACCATACTATGAGGTTTTACTCACTCAATCATTACTATCTAAAGCAGGATTTGGTACCCTTCAAATCTATTTTATTCTTAAAAATGAGCAAAATTCTATGACTCAGTCTCATGATTCAATAGCATTCTACAGCACGAAAATAACTATTACCTCAGTAATTTGTACAACAGTCCTGTAAGGTGGGTCTTTTGTTGCAAATTATGCAGCCGACAGGTAATATTTTCCCAAATCTGACTAGAAAAGCTGACTGAACCTGTCTAGAGCTTGGAAATGTGTTTGTGCTATTGCAGGGTGACCAATGGCTGATCATAGTAAATTTAACTAAGGCAACATTGTGAAGCATAGCATTTCAGAATGTGCTAGGAAATTTCTGAGTCAAATATAAGCAAGGCATAAATTCATAGCCTTGCAGTGCCTTGAATGTGGTTGTAAATTGCATAAAATATAGTAGGACTTACTTCTAAGTAAGCATGTTCAGGATTGTATTGCATTTGGCCTTAAATATGCTCAAGGCCCTCACTTTCCAAATAAGTAAGTATAACTGATGAAATATTTGATAAATTTATAGGATTATTCTAAGGATGTATGTGTGTATAATTATTACATTATTATAACCAATACTACATTATTATTTACAATAGGGATCATCTCAGAGCATACTGAAATTGTGCTGCTGAAATTTGGCCATAAAATTACCTGATTTCCAAGACATGATATCTAACTTAAAAATGGAAATACAATTTTTAGGAAATAAGAAAGAAGGTGAAAGATTCCTATTTTCATTCTTAAAAACTCTCAAAAGACCAAATATAATGAAAAATATGGTCCAAAAATGTTCAATTTTCTCCTTCCAATGATGTAAAAAACCTCTTTGACTCCTTAGCTGGTTGGGCTGATGAACCTGGGATCCCAATCTCTCAAACTGCCTATTTTGGATATTAAGGTACATGTTTTAGGAACACTGCAATCAGAAATCTAGTTCTTCATTGTTTTGACAAGGTCATTTGCAGGAAACTCTGTGTTTCAGTCCCTTGACCTTGAAAGGAATCTACAAGAAATCTCAGGGACTGCTTCTGTCAAAATTGACTTAAAGCATGTCCTATCAAAGGAAGATTGTGTATCCCAATCTATTTGAACTCCCCAATGGCCATTTAGGGGCAATTTAAATAATCCCATAAAATGGAACCATTGTTAGAGAATCCTCCCCTACCCGCCCCCCAACCAAAGTACAAATATGAGTTAATCTTTTTTCAATCTGATGCCCTTCAGAAATATTATTGCAGCTCACAGCTCACAATGACCACAGACTTTTCTGACTGGAAAATCTGGAAGCTGCTGTAATACAACTCCTGGAAGAAAAGAGGTGGCTGGTTTAGGATGGCAGGAGAACTTTCATTCATCCATCTTCATGGTGAGCTGGTCCTGCACTCTTGGGTCCTATTTATTGCACAGACATTCTACTTATTTTAATAAAAGATTCTGATTCCAAACAAATACCTATGAAGATTGGAAGCGTTTGATGCAACTTATTTAATTGATCACAGAACGGTGGAGTAAAGATGCTCTCTATTTCCCCCTCACTCCCTCCCTTCTTTCATATCCAGGGGTTGAGCCCTGACGTTTCAAGGTAACCTTATCTGCCACTTCGTTGTGCTTAGTTCGCCTAAATTCGACGGGAATTTTGCCCCTAGAAAACGTGTCAGGGCTGCAAACGAAGACGAAAACGAGCCTAAGGCGCCTAGCGGGTCGACGCAAAATTCGTCACGAACAATGCACTCCTCTCCCGTGTCTAATACAATAAAAACTACCCTATTTATTGAACCCCCCCCCCCCCATATATGGTTTCCAAAACGTTACCTGTGGTTGCTGAAGAGTTAATAGCTGCAGCGCCCCGGGAAAGCGAAACGACCCTGAGCTGCGGCGGTTTTCACTCCGGTCCGGTCGTGCTCCCGGTGAACCAGCAATCTAGCGTCTATCCCCGGCCCAGCTCATGGGGAGTTGGGTGGGCGTAAACCTCAAAGGGAGCGGATTCTGCAAGGGCTTCGCGACGCACTTTCGACGTTAAAGTAACACGGGGGAAATTAAATGAGAAGATACATAAACGAACACACGAGTGGAAGAGCGGGCCGCCTCTCTCCTTTTGTTCTTTCTTTTCTTTTCCCCACCCCGGATCTATTCCTCTGGATTCGTCCGCGGTTGCTGGCCACGCACGGCCCCGCGGTCTTGAGCCAACCTCTTCCTGTGCCGTTACGGTTTCTAAGCCGGACTGCAACCATCTACGCTTCCGCAGCTAAACTGCTCCTCGAGTCGCCCGTGGAATAATAAAACATAAATAAACTGATTTTTAAGGAGCTGTAGTACGAACGTCCTGGACTTGTCACAAGCAGATTTCCGCTTCATGTGTCATTAGGTTTCTTTTATCTGTTCACACGTGTGTGGGAATAGAAGGCAAGGTTCGCGTGCGTTTTAAAATCGTGGTTGGTTAAGCAAAGACGGGCTTCACATAAGCATACGAAACCGAAGACAAACCAGTGTTTAGGGTTTTTTTTAAGCGCAGTGTATGAATCCAACCATTAAAAACACTAGTTAGAACCAGTTTAATGAAAGGAGGCAAATGATTTCCCCCTTTGTAAGGATTCTCAAAGTTCTCTCTCCTCAGGGGTAATAAGATTTAGAATTTGTTTTTGGTGACTCCTTATCAACTTTTCAGGTCGACCGTCTTCGCTTGAGGAGTGAGAGGAAAACTTAATTCATCATTAATTCAGCAAGTGATTTCCAGATCAATGGATAGCTTGTGCAATTATATCAACTCTGGGCATTAGCCTAACTATAATGACCTGTTAGCGGTGTTATTCTTGATATGTAGAAAATAAGCTGTTTATTATCTTTATCTTCACTTTTAATTTTTAGCAGAATTTGTTCTTTATGTATTATAGATTTATGGTTTTTTTTTAAATGTTAACTTTAACAAAAAATAAAATGGATTAATGGATAACTTAAAACACTAGGCCCCTCAATTTATCAGTTAGGAAAAATAAGAAAAGAATCTTCATTCTGATTTTCTGTCTCCCCTTCCATCAGGCAATGCTCCTAAACATGAGCATTTTCCTTGTAAGGAAAAATCTGGCATTATAAAGAGCCTAATTACTTGATGCCATTTCTTGAGCCATTAATCTTTCAGATATTCAGGTTAGGGCTATCATATCTGGGCAGCAGTACATAAATGTACTGCTTATTCATCTCTTATTTCCCATTTAAGAGATGAAAAGAAAGTACAATAAATGTCAGTTTGAAGATTAGAATTACTGCATATCCCCAGGCAGTCTGGTTAGATAGGGCAGACTTGATGGGAAAAGCTTAAACTGTTCTAAATGTGTCTTTTATTATGAAAATGAAGTCTGTTTCTGTTCTAGGGACTCACTGCCATTGCCAGTCTTGGGTTAGGGAAGGGGCAGGGAAGCAAAAGGCAAGGCATCCTGCTTATGATTTGCATGTGTGTATGGGACAATTCATTTGCACTTTAGAGAATAATTTTTATTTAAACTGTGTATTGCAAGCTTAAGATTTCTAGAAACTGCTTTTTTGTTATTTCTGCCATGTTCTGCTCTCTAAGCAGCCTACCATACACACTGCCCATGAGGCAAATTCCACACTGGCTTAACCTCAGAATTTTGAAGTATCAGAAGCTGACTTTAAGTTTGGATGTCACAAATTCTTGGACTAGCTTGTTACAGCACAGTCCTGTGCATATCTACTCAGAAGGGATTGCAGAATTGGGCCTAAGGAGTTGTTGTCCATTGCCACTCTTCTTCTCTTTTCCTGGCTACTTATGACAAGGAGGGGACACTTTACTCATAGGGAGGGAAGTTTTGGGGTGAGGGGTGCTGGCTAAAGTACTGTTTCTACTCTTTCCCAGTGTGAAGGGAAGCAATGGAAGTCTTTCAAGATTTCACTGCTTTATGAAATCTTGGCAGCTGTGCTGTAATTGTTCAAGAACTCTTTGCCTAGTCTCTTTTGGACAGTGACACCAGGGCTCTGTTGAATCTTTTGTGTAGTGGTCACTTCTAGTCTCTGCCTCGCCTCTTGAGTTATCTTAGTTGGAACAACAGGGTGGTCCCTGGCAATCTTTTCCAATATCTTAATTTGTGATCAGCTCTGTTGACTCTTGTATTTTTATTCCCATCTGTTTTCCTGCAGCTGCCAGCAAAATCCAGTTCTTAATTAGCACCTACTATACAAAAATAGTCATGTTTTTTGGTAGAAATGTGAATTCTCTGTTCAAAATATCTACACAGCTATTACCACAATGGCACAGGGAAAGATTTAGAAATAACCAGTCAACCCTAAATCAGCAGCATTCATACCTAAACATTATTGCAATTTCATCATCTAAAAAAGAAAAAAGAAAAAAAGAAGAAGCATAAATGAATGATTCTAAATCCCTGTTCTGACAAGTTCACTGGACATCCAAAGCCTTCAAATAAGTATATCGAATAAAATCCCAAACATTTTTTTCAGTATTTTGATATCTGCCCCCACATTTCCATTTACTGGGCCATTGATTTCAATACACAAAACCCAAGAGAGATGTTTATGTTGACAAGAGGGTACAAATCAGATCAAACGGGAGGTCACTCAAATTAAAATTGAATCCTGGGGCTCTTTAAAAAGTTCTGCCATGGCTATGCTGGCAGGGAATTCTGGGTGTTCTAGTACTAACTCATATGGAAGCACCTAGTTGAAGAAAGTTGGTGGTGCACTCCTGAGCACAGCTTCTGAATAGGGGCTTCCATTCCATCATGATGGACAGGTTAAACAAGGGGTTGGTTCAGCATATCATACCACACCTTAATAACACAAAATAGCTCCTATGTCTACAGCAATCTTGTAAGGTGGACCCCTCATTTGCTTATTTATATTTTTTATTTATTAATTTTTTTTCCACTCATCTATTATCTTTTCTTCATACAGTAAATCCGGAGCTTGTTTTCTGGTGGCTTCTATTCAGACAACAGACAGTGAAGTACTCTGCTACGCATTTGAATTGACCAGACAGAGCTACTGCATACATTTATAGAATATAGAATTCTTTATTGGCCAGGTGTGATTGGACACACAAGGAATTTGTCTTTGGTGCATAGGCTCTCAGTGTACATAAAGAAAAATAAAATAGAATACATTCATCAAGAATCATAAGATGCAACACTTAGTGATAGTCGTAGGTTACTAATAAACAATCAAATGATACTAGGGGAAAAACACAATATAAAATTTAAAGATACAAGCAACATAGTTATAATCATAAGTAGGAAGAGATAGGTACTAGGAAGGAAGAGAAGAATAATAGTAATACAGTCTTCATAGGTAATATGACAGTGTTGTGGGAATTAGTTGTTAAACAGAGTGATGGCATTCGGGGAAAAACTGTCCTTGTGTCTAGTTGTTCTGGTGTGCAGTAGCCCTATAGCGTCGTTTTGAGGGTAGAAGTTGAAACAATTTTTATCCAGAATGTGAAGGGTCTGTAGTTACTTTCATATATTTTATATATTATATTTGTATAATATAATTGTATACATTATATTTGTATAATACTGTACTGCAAGATTGCTATGCATTGGCGAGCAGCTTGAGTTTGAGTTTACAGTATAAAAGCCCCTTGAGATGCTTTGTAGGAGGGAGTATAGTTTCTTAATGGAATAACTGAGTTGAAAGGGACCTTGGAGGTCTTCTAGTCTAACTCCCTGCTCAAGCTTGGAAACCATCTACTATTTTAGACAAAGGACTTGCATAAACGAGCTGAGCCAATCCTGGCTCCGAAGCAGAGCGAGGCTGTGAAGGGCTGCCTCTCCAGAAGTCTTGCTTCCTCCGATTCAGCTAGACATGAACAGACAAACCTATGTAATCGAGTCCACTCCCTACCCCCTTTGTAAGGCAGCTGAGTCTTAAATCGAGAGCGGGGGAAAGAAAAAAGGCAAGGACAGGAAGGCAGCCTATCTTCTTTTCTATTTCCGGGCTCTTCTAGGAATCCCAGCACTGTTGATCTCACCCTTGGCAATTTTTCGAGGCATCCGCAGGGACAGTTGTAATCTCCGTTCTATGGGTGAAACTTCTCCAAGCATATGGTTAGAGTATCTTGTGCTGTCGGAAAAGAGGAGGTCCTTAAGGTTTAGGTTCAGAGGCTAAATTACCGCCCTTCCCAGAACACGCCCTCCAGATGTTCCAGATCACAATATTTCCTAATAGATGTGCACAATACGAGACTGGGGTGGAGGATAAGAATTGTCTCCCCAACACATCTGGAGGAAATGAATTTGTGTGAAACTGAAACTATGATTGCCTGTACTGCTTGTATTGCTCTTGGCTGTCCCAAGGATTTGCAAGAAACTGTTTATAAATTGGATAATCTGGATGTTATTTCTTTCCTGTGCTTTAATAACATTGCTTTTTCCAAAAGGCACATTTAGGTCTTACATGTTTAAGCATTTATATATTTATAAATATAGTATCTATACCTTATTTCTATTGTACATCACAAGTAATGAATTTGACTTAATCTCAGTAGACATTGTGTTTCAGGTCTACCACCTCCTTGATATGAGTTGGCTATAGCCTTTTTCTCTCTCTCAACAGGCTTTTGGGGCAAAATCTGGTGGCAGATTCTTGATAATCTGTTACTTTGAAAGAAACAAGATGCAAACTTATTACAATACAGATGCAGCCCATTCAGTCTCTTTTCTAATAAGCATTACATTCTATCTTTATCCCTTCTTCTTCATGGGCCATCTCATGGAGTGTATATCACTGTTTCTAAAAGTGTGATCCCAGGACCCTGGTGAGTCCCCCCAAGATATGCTCAGGTCTGTGAAATCAAAGTTATTAGCTAAATATTGAAGATAGTTGCAAAAACATTTTAAAAATGTGCCCTATTTAGTATTTTTTTAAAGAAAGTGTTCAGAGAGCAAAAAAAATAAGAAACCATGGCAACACATTCCATGATTTGCAAGTAGAAAATGCCACATTCATCCCCGATTCAAAAGACTAGTTCCAATGCTTTGGCTGGATATATGAATATTTTATTAAGGCAGGACCATTCCAGTGAAAGCCTTAATACCACTGATAAAAATCTCAGAATCAAGAAGCTTTTCCAAGAATATCTCAAGCAATGATTATCTTGTCAATGTTTATTGCCACAATCAAAAGGAAACTCAATGTAATGTTGCTATTTTTAAATTAAAGATACTTCTATGGTCCTTTTAAATTTCATGGATTACTTCATCACTATTCTATCTGATTTACATGTTCTGTCTCTTGGGGTCAACATGGACGCAACCATTTGCTGAACCAAGAAAACTGTTCAAATAGAAAAGAAACTAAACTGTAAGAAAACTAATTTAATATAGGTAAATAGGGTGAATTGGTTTTTTTTTTAATTTCAGTTTTTTCCCATTCATTCCCATCCTAATATTTTCCCTTCAACATATTTCTTTCATCTTCCAGAAAAGACTCCATCAAACATACGTAGGTATCCTTAGTTGCGATTGAAATTTTACAAGTCTGCACATTGGGGCCTTATTTATTATGCAGTTTTGTTCAGGAATTAAGAGTCATTTTAACATTCAGATTAAAATGAGCTGGGCCATTTGTGGTTTGGTGTGCTGTGGGAATCCTGACATTGTTTTGGAATGTTGTGCAAACTGGACCAATCCTATTAAGCAAGAGTATGATTTCATTGGAGACAGCATACCATATAAAAGCAGTAGTTCAGTTTTGTCAACTGGGGTCGCGGTGTTGCATGCTATGTAAACCAGCTACTGTAGTGTATTGCCTGTTAACCTCTAAATTAAAACTGGCTAGCAATAAGAATGTCATTTCTTCACACATACTCTACACTACAGACTTGCTTGGATGTGCAAAAGAGCTAACAGCTTCCTACACCCTCTTTACAATTATTAGCAGTTCAAACACAGTGGAGGTACGGCTGCACCTTGCTGTTCACCCCAGACCTCACTGTGATTTTTCAGAACTTATAGCAGGGTGCTCTTTTCTGGCAGTAAATACAATACAATACAATACAATACAATACAATACAATACAATACAATACAATAGTAGAGTTGGAAGGGACCTTGGAGGTCTTCTAGTCCAACTCCCTGCCTAGGCAGGAAACCCTAAACCCTATAAATGATGGGAGTTGGAGTAGTAGTAACCAAGAGAGTGATAAAAAGGCTTGAAACACTGGTGAAAAGGAGAAAGAGAAGTCAGATCAGAATTCAGGCTCCATGTAACTGACTGCAGTCAGGAAAAAAGAACATTTGCAAAGACCCTGAACCAGACACCCGAATTGACGGTGCTTCTACCTCTCTGAACATGTAAAACCATTGTTAAACACTATCATAAATGCACCCAAAGCATGGTCATGTGATTACAGAGGGGGCCTGACTCTCACAACATCAAATCCTGGCTCTAAGTCCCCTTTGCCAGGTGGGTCATAATTTGAAACAGTCACTAAGCAACCAGTCGTAAATTGAAGGCTACCTGTATAAGGATCCTCATTCTTCAGAGATCTTTCAAAAGGTGTCTCTGTGTCAAAAAAATTAAGATGGCAATGCATTTTAAAAAGGGACAGGGCCTTGAATGCATCATCTTGGGGTTTTAACCTCCTACCTGTGGAGACCCTCTGGTTCTTGCACTCAAGTATATCCAAAGGGACACCTCTGTATACTTTATCCTTTATGTGGGCGTGGTGTCCATGGGGTATGAGGCTGACACCACTGTGTGCCCCACCCCACCGAGTTTTCATGTGTTTGGGAAACCGCATACATGGGATAAAATGGACCTGCTGATCTTATTTATGTATACTTGACAGTCCTTTGGGTTCAAAGAAGACACACTGTTGTGCAGTTCATCTGTGTACACAGAGGTGGCTTTGCAGTCCCAGCCCAGCAGCGCAGTCTAACACAATGGGGACCCTGAAAGTCCATTGTAGTAAGAATTGTGACCCAGCCTGTACGGCATGCCTAAAATAGCAATTCTGCTGACATCAGCTTCATTTACTGCCAAGAAAGAATGCTGATTCACAAAAGCTGTGCAGGCAGAGCCCGCTGGACCCCAAAGAAAATATGACTTCTGCAACAGAGTGGTCAATGCCTGCAATACTCTACCTCAGTGTTTCTCAACCTTGGTGACTTTAAGTCCTGCTGGGGGATTCTGGGAGTTGAAGTCCACAGGACTTAAAGTTGCCAAGATTGAGAAACACTGCTCTACCTGATTCAGTGGTTTCTTCCCCAAACCCCCATAACTTTAACCTTAGAGTTAGTGTGTCTACCATGGACCTCACCCCATTTCTAAGAGGTCTGTAAGGGGCATGCATAAGTGCACCAACCTCCCTGTCCTAATGTTTCTTTTTTATTCGTATCCATTCCATGTTTATACATATATAGGGGTGAAATTCAGCAGGTTCTGACAAATTCCAGAGAACCGGTAGCGGAACTTTTGAGTAGTTCTGAGAACCGGCAAATACCACCTCTGGCCTGCCCCAGAGTGGGGAGGGAATGGAGATTTTGCAGTATCCTTCCCCTGCCACGCCCACAGAACCGGTAGTAAAAAAAAAAATTGAATTTCACCACTGATATATATGTCGTCTAACACATGTTTGACGAAATAAACAAATAAAACCACCACATTTTAAGGCAGGAAAGTGTCACATAAAGATCAGAAGAGGATGGAGTTGCGCGCCTACAGACTTTTAAGGGTTCAAGGTACCTGGCTGGCCGTATACCTAATCCCCACCCAATCAATCCCGGTCCGGGCTTCAAACTCTTTCAGAGACCCCCGATGGGGACCCACCTTTCGAGGGTCCCCGATGTGGGCTGTGCCCGCCAGAGGGCTCCTCTTCCTGTTTAGAAGGGGAAGCTGCTCCTTTCTCGGCCGTGGACGCCGCTCGGCAGCCCCACTTACAGAGGCGGAGTTTGGCGGCTCAGTCGCCGCTGCACATCCGGATTCATCTTAAAGGGTTGCCGCTGTGTCCGCCGCCGATCCTCCCCCCACCCCCCCCGCAAGAGAGGGACTCCCCCCTCCCCGCCCCACCTGCAAACTTGCTGGAGCTGCACCGCAGGCTGATTGCAGGTGATATTCAAGGCAAATCCTGGGGGAGGGGGGAGGGGCCGTCGGCACCCGGGCCTGGAGGATTTTTTTTTTTTTGCAGGGATTGGTCCCAATGTCCCTCGCCTCGGGTGATGTGTGTGTGCGTGTGTGTGTGTGTGTGTGTGTGTGTTGGGTAGGAGGGTGGAGAGTCACTGATCGAAATAAAACCAATGCCGTGGTGGTTATTTGGAAAGAAGAGAGCCCCAATTGAGCATCGGTGGGACGTTCTTGGGATGTGTGTGTGTGTGTGTGTGAGAGAGAGAGAGAGACAGGGGCCCTTGAGGAGGGTAGCGGAGAAAGAGCTGCACTTAGAGGGGGATATTTCTTTTTCTGTCCTTTTTAAACCAAAGAGTCAATCCGTGCATTGTATTGCCGCCCCCCTCCCCCTACCTAATACAAGACCTTTTAGGCATAGGCTGATCAGATTTGGGGGCCAGTTTGCTGCTCCCGGATGGGGTCATATATATATATATATATATATATATTAATATATATTAATTAATTAGGGGTGTATGCCACTGCAATATGTATGTATGTATGTATGTATATATATATATATATATATATATATATATATATATATATATATATATATATATATATATATATATATATATATATATATATATATATATATATATATATATATATATATATATATATATATATATATATATATATATTGCAGTGGCATACACCCCTAATTAATTTTCAGGACGTCGATATTCTAAGTCACCTCTTGATTAAGGAGCAAGTGGCATATTTCAATGTATATTCAGGAGCAGAGGTTATTTTATTACATTGTTATTTAATGTGATTGGGGAAAAACACACGGCATGGGCCTGTTTTTTGAACTACAGTAATAGCATCCTGAATATACATAAGTGCAGAGGCATTGCATTTGTTTCTTCCCTTGTTATCTTCCTGCCACTTCTGGGGATGTCCATCTCTTGTATCCTGAGATTATTGCATCTTGCCACCTAAATCTCCTGGGTGGCTGAACAAATCAATAAACTGGCCTGAAATGATTATCGATACTCTTGTATACATTTGATTTGTTGATAAAATGGTACAGTTACACTTGCACAGATCTGCGATAAAAAATGACAGCATCACTCTGCAATGTTGAAGAAGCTGAGTTTGTGTTCAAAGGCTATATGATTGGGACAAATGACCACAGTAAGGCGTGGTCATTTAGATAAAACACCTTTTGTGTTTAAATAATAAAAGAAGCCTTGCAAAGAGGTTGTATTTCTGTGTGCACTTATCTGGAGGTTAAGTATAGCTGGATTCAATAGGACTAATCCCTGAACAGATCTGCGTTAAGATCTTACAGAATGGCTTAAAATTTCCTTCCAGGGCTGAATGAATTTCTTTCTTTTTAAATGTATTTCTAGCCCCTTTGCAAAACTACGGGGTTTTCTCACAGTAGCTTATGATACAAAGGCAGACCTGTTCAGTACCAAGAGGATTTATAAAAGCCCAGGCATACAATTTCAAAGTCAGAATGCCGGTGTAGATTTTTGTCTCGTTTCAACCCGATTCAAAGCATGTCAGATCCAGCAAGCTAACTACCCATTATTTAGCACTGGATCAGGACTTGCTGAGGTGCTGGGAATGAACTTTGATATGAGAGAATTTAAGTTCGGAGCAGGGCATTGCTTAGGAACCTGCTGACTGCAGTCAGACAGGCTATTTGCTAAAAAGACTCACAAAGCCAGCCTCTTTGCTGCAGGGGGCTGCAGGAATCTGCAAGGACAGAAGCCTAGTTCAAAATAGCCATCAGGTTCACATACATTGTTAGCAGAGCACTTTTGCTTCCTGGAGGGAGGTGAACATTCGGCTGCTTCTGGACAGCTAGGTAGATTTTTTTAAAAAAGGATTGTTTTAAAGCTGCCTCTGAGAGATGAAATGAACCAAGCTGGGAAAGGAAAGCTGTGGTGAATGTTTAAAAAAAACACCCTGCAGATATCACTAGCTGTAGTCCCAGGGGAATGGGTTTGCTTCAGTTCCCTGCCGATTTTACAGAATTGCAGAATAGCAGAGTCGGAAGGGACCCTGGAGGTCTTCTAGTCCAACCCCCTGCTCAAGCAGGAGACCCTTACAGAATCAGACAATAACAGAATTCTTGGCATTATTTTTTTAAGAAATAGTTTGCTCCCCTTCCTGCCTTCCTCCCAGGGCTAACAGGGAGGGACTCGCCCAAGGTCACCCAGCTGCCTTTGTGCCTAAGATACCACTAGAACTCAGGATCCCTTGCTTTGTAGCTTAGTGCTACACTAAACTGCTGGGGGTGGGGAATGGAGAGGATTGAGGAAGCTTTCCCTTTTTGGGGAAAAGTCTGGCAGATCCTGGGGATTCTTGGAAGTCATCCCCCCTCCTCTTCCCCCAATGTCCTTGGAAGCATAACATCCAGGGTCTCTTTTTGAGAGAGGAAAACAGTTATGGAATCAATGTAAGCCTATAATGTAAAAGTCCTTAAAGGGCTGTGAAGCCTTTTCTGTATTGAAACTGGAAGCCATGGAAACCAAGAGCAACCAAGACCTGGTCCCCAGATGCCTGCAAGAGTCTGGTGCATGAAAAGCACTTCAAGTGGGCTTTTGTCCTGGGGCCTTGTATGGGAAACTCTGCTTCTGGTTGTAAGGGGAAGCTTTCTTTCTCTGTGTATTTATGGTGATGAGTTTTATTGGCATGGAGAGGCAATTACTCCTGTCCTGCCCCCAAACCCCTAGGGCAGCTGTTGCTGTTTTTATGTGGCTACTGCTGTACATTATTGCTTTCATTTTGTGTTTTGTTTTGTTTTTTAAATCAAACAAGCTGGAATCAGATAAAATATGCTTTATGCTTATGGAATATTTTGTTAACATTGATCCAATAGGATGCAATGACTGCTACAAGTATGAGGGACCAGATCAAATATGTGAAAAAATGCAGCTGGGCTGCAAAATATGATGGGAGGGGCTCCAAGTAAAGGAAGTCTACTTCAATGAAATCCATTACATTTAATTTGTTTTTGACAGGTGCTGGTAAGCCTCTGAGAACACTGTTGGTATCATGGAGCCATGGGTGTATCTAGACCAGCGTCAGAAAGCTCTGTATCGAGATGTTATGCAAGAAAGCTATGAGACACTGATGTCTCTTGGTAAGAATACACCTTCCCTTTTCTTCTGTTTTGGAGTCACTGTTCTTGTTTGCTCATATTTGTATTTGATTTCTTAGGTCTAATAAAGACGGTCCTTAAATGCCATCAGTAGCATTTAACTGGTAAGACATGCGAGGAAAGAGCTGAGAATTCTCACTGTTCTTAAGACAAAGGTGTATGGATCCCCCTAAGGAAATATTTAAATAAACCATCTCACTTACTTCTCCCCCACCCCCTCCAGATCTCTACTCAATATAAAGTGAGCTGGGCATTATTACATGTTTCTCAGCTTAGTCTCATAAGGATGTTACAAGGATAAAAGGGATAGGTAGAAAACATTTGGGATTTGGAAGAGGCCCTAGCACTTGTGTTGAAGAGTGACAAAGCTTCTAACATACAAATTGTTCCTGGCTACTCCTCCAAGGCTCCTGTGTGTATAAGAATGCCTCAGGCTGAATGTTGTTTCATTTGATGTCAGGATTCTGCAGAAGGAAGAGTGACTTATTATATTGCTTTTGCATTGAGAGAGTGATGTGAAACGGGTCCCCGGGCTGCAGTCAGCCCATTTAGTCTGCTACCGGTTCACTTCGCTACCTGTTTGCTTTGCATGCATGCGTGCCAAACGCATGCTACTGCCCATCATTGAAAAAAGAGGATAAACTTCTTACGCATGAGCCCAGCTAAGGTTTAATTCAGGGGTCTCCAACCTTAAACACTCAAAGAGCCATTTTGGACCCATTTCCCATAGAAAAGAAAACACCGGGACCCACAAAACCTGGGTGGGCGTGGCCAAGTCAACATCACTCACTCCCACCCAGTCACATCTCTCGCTCCCTCTCTCTCTCTCTCTCTCTCTCTCTCTCTCTCTCTCTCTCTCTCTCTCTCACACACACACACACACACACACACACAGACACACACAGTCACGCCTAACCAGGTTTTGTGGCTCCTGGTGTTTTCTTTTCTGTGGGAAACGTGATGGGATCACCTGATGGGGAGCTGCAGCAGAGGGGCGAGGGAGCCACGGGTGGCTTACGCTCAGTTTAATTGAACAGTTATCAGTTTTGGATTTTCAGGCACATTTTTTTTTAATTTAAGTTTTGTTTGAGGCTTTGTTCAGAATCCAGGGCACGTTTTTGGGGGGGATGCATAAAGCATTGTGTACATCATTGCATCTTAGGAGAGACGTGCCGAACAGGCTTTATTCCAAGCAGTTCTCAGACTTGCTGAGCTAGAAATCCAAGTCCAACATGTGTACATTGCCTCTGCACCATTGGTTTGATTTACTTGCGGATGGTGTAGGAAGAGTAAAGAATTTGTACCTTTGGTGACTCAGACTGGAGCTTGTTAGCTCTTTACATCAAATAGTCCTTCTACCCCTTCCCTCCTCCCCTTGGATCATCTTCCTCACTTTGTTGGTCTTCAGATGTGATCGTGCTGGCTGAGGAATGATGAAATGTTTGCTGTGATACCTGCCACGGACTTCGGTCCTGATGTCAGGATGCAAGTAGGAAAGCTTACAGTTTGCATCTTGATGTCACAAGGTCTGTTTTGTCCCTGTAATTTGTATCAGATGCCTATGAATCCCAGCCTTCTTGGATGCCTTGTTGGAGGAGATAGCTGATGCCTCCGTGTGCCAAATGAAATTGGCAATAACAAGCAATTTGTGTGGGGTTGTGGCGCTGGAAACAGTAGAATCAGTGGCGGATTAAGGCTCACCGGTGCCCTAAGCACTGATAGATCCGGTGCCCCCCCTCCTTTGTACATACTGTACAAATCTTCATCAGTGTTTTTCTTTCTCAACTTTGTGGTGCCCGCTTTGGACCTGGTGCCCTAAGCACCTGCTTAATCTGCTTAATGGTTAATACACCACTGCTGGAAGTGTGTGTCCATATATGGAACTCCATACTGACTGCTCTTTGCTCATTTCAATAAGAAGGTGGCAAAGATAGAACAAAAAAGATGATTTTGTCCACTTCATTGATTCAGCACGTACTACTATTAACTTTTCTTATTTATTTATTTATTTATTTCTTGGATTTCTAGACCGCCCCCTCTCCCAAAAAGGGACTCGGGGCGGTGTACAGTCAATGCAGATAAAAATACAATCATAAAACAATTAAATACATTTGGATGGAGGAGATAGGCTGTACAAGAAATAAATATATTCTAAAACCCTAAAAAACATCCCCAATTAAAAACCCAAACCCAATTAAAATAAATCCCCGGGAGGTAAAACTAAGAAAGTGCCAGGCCAGCTGATTGAAATAGGTGAGTCTTTAACTTTTGACGGAAGGAACGGAGGTCGGTGGTGGTTCGAATGTCGGGAGGGAGGTCATTCCAGAGGGTTGGGCCCATCACAGAGAAGGACCTACTCCTAGGTGTCGCCCGCTGACACTGCCTAGCGGACGGCACCAGGAGGAGTCCCTCCCTGTGTGAGCGAATAGGTCGCAGGGACGTATGTGGTAGGATGCGATCCTGCAGATATCTAGGTCCTATGCCATGGAGCGCTTTAAAGATGGTGATCAATACCTTGAAACGCACCCGAAAGGCCACAGGTAGCCAGTGCAGCTCGCGCAGGAGCGGTGTTACGTGGGACTTCTAAAGAATCTGCTTAATGAACCTGCACAGTTCAGTAACTTCCCTGAATCTTACTAGCAGGTTCTGGTCCTGGCTCATATTACTATCTCTTCTGCATAATCTGCAGTTAGTAAAATAAAAAGCTTTCTCCTTGAATAGGCAATGTTGCCCATGTGTGACTGTGTCATTCCAAATGCAAAATTCTAGCTAATGTAGCTACAATGGTCAGGTTTTTTGAGTAGAAAGGAAGGAGGTTGAGGAACTTAATTAAGTTTGGAGTTAGCCCATCCCCTGCCTGGTTATTCCAGAGTTGAGATGAGTTGTTCCAAAAGCCAAATGGATCTTGGTTCCCTTCATTTGACTCCATCTAACATCTCATTTTACAGAGATCAAGACCGTTTTCTGCATTCCAATCACACATTCTCCCCCATTATAGCCTTGGAAACTTCTAATCCCGTTCTATACAAGACTCACATCTGCAAATACTAGAATATTGGATTGCAATTTCAGGCTGCCCAAAAATTTCTTCCAAGATCTACATACATGTAAATTGGATGTTCTAGTTCATATAGATTTGAACAACCCATCCAAGTAATCAAGTGAAGCTTCCTCCTGTCTTTACAGTTCAGATTCCACCTTTTTTACTTGGAAGTAACTTCCAAACAATGTTTGGGTTAGGCAACTGCAATTGATGTTTAGCCAAAACAAAAATGGAACTGAAATACCATATCAATGGTTTTGGTATTTGTTTGATTTATATTCCACCTTTCTACTCAAGCAAGCATTCAAGAGGGCTAAGAAACTGCGTATACGTTAGAAATGAAAAAAATAATAATTTTAACTTAAACTCTCTCAAATGTAAATTTATTTAGCACCTTGTTGGCAGAGCTTACAAAATAGGATAGAATTTCCTTTTAGAAAGCGGACAAATGTGAGCACTAATGTGAGGGCATCAAAAGCTAGGCCAAATTAATTTATCCTAGATGGCCAAGAGACTAGTTTTTTTTCTCACTATGGTACCCTTCAGATAGCCTATATCAGTGTTGGCGAAACGTTTTGGCACTTAGTGTCGAAACGGGGGTGCGTGCGGGTGCACTGGAAACAGGAAGAGCAGCTCCCTGGCACGCACACGCGGGAGTGCCGGGAACTGCAAGAGCCGTTCCCTGGTGTGCATATGAGCTTCCAGTTTCCGGTGTGTACATGCATGCCGGTCACCTGGTTTTCCAGTTTCTGGCATGCATGCACGCACAAAGACCAGCTGGAAACCAGAAGCTCAGCTTTCTTCCGGTTTCTGGTGCTCCCGCAAGCACAAAGACAAGCTGCCCAGTCCACTGTGCACGCCGGAATACGAAAGAGCAACGGGCGATGGCTAGCATGCCCGGAGAGATGGCTCTGTGTGCCACTTCCGGCACGCGTGCCATAGGTCTGTATGCTATAATTTCATTAGCCCAGCCAACATGGCTAATGATAGGTTGGGAAATGAGTATGGAAGCTGGCTTGCAGGTTTAAGAACTTGTTTACAGATCAAGACAACAGAAAACCACTATCTAAAACTATTCCCCTGAACTTGCTCTGCTTTTTTTTAAAAAAACCCCACATAGTAAGATGTAAAAAAGAGGCACTTTTTTGTTGAGAGAGAAAGGAGAGAGAGAGGGGCGGGGGTGGGGGTGGGGGTGGGGGTGGGAGACAGAGAACATGTTAATGTCATGGCCACTCCTTTGGAACATCTTCTTCCCTAGGACTTTTCAGGACCCCGCTTGGTGACTGTGATTTATGGCAGATACGTTCATGGTGGGGAAAAAAACATGATCTACTCAATTAATATTGAACCAGAACCTGGAGACTGACAACACACTAGGCAGAGATCTGATTGGTTAGTTGTGAGTTAACCAGACTTTCCACTTAGAAGCTGGCTGGAAGTGAAGTGGATTTTAATTTTTGTAGTGTACTGACTTTCATGCAAACTTTAATAGTATTTTTTGTCCCAGTTAGTCACTGATTTTTTTTTTAATCACCCAGGAAATTTCTTTTGAGTACTTATCCACTAACCCCCTAAGCATTCTTTACTTAGCTTTGCCCAGAGAAGTAGAACTCTATTCCTTGGGTGTTAAAAGCTAGAGGAAAAAGAGATGAGTCATTTAACCCTTTATGGGAAAGTCTTGGCTGGAGCTTGTTGCATTGGAGTCAATGAGCTTCTCTTATGATGGCATTGTCACACTCATAGGAAGTCACAGCCTAGCCTTATGGCCCCTCAACTCACATGCTAACTTTTTTAGGATCCTCTCAGGTGTCCTTTGAAAAAAAAAACATACAAGTTTTGGAAAACTTGTCCAGGTGGGACAGGTTACTCAAAAGCTCTTGCATCCCACCCCTGACTTTTGACTCCTCCCATTTCCTCTGTGGGAGGGTTTTTTTTAAAAAAAAATTGGTGGGCTCCACCCATTAGACAAATAGCCATTCCAAGGCCTAAAGACCCTTCAGTCTTTCTCTGGCTGTCTTCCTGGAGGAGAGAGGAGAATAGAACCTCATGTGATGGCAGAGAGCGGGAGAGCAAGAACAGCTGCCCAGGAAGACCTCTTCCAGCTGCTTACTGATCCTGGTTAGTATCCCTGGTCAATGAAAAAAAGATGAGAAGTAGGACAGGTGGGAAAGCTTCCTTTTCCTTGGAAAGGCTATTTCATGATTTTCTGCTTGCACTGTAACTTTCTGCATCTTATTAACTGCTTCCTACTCCAGTTCTGCCTTGTTAGCTGTGCTTATGTCCCAAAATGGTTGTCCTAGACTGAAATTAACTTCCCTGTGCCCTGCCCCTTCCATCTTCCTTCCTTGTATCTTTTACTTTTCTTTCTCCAGGAGCCCCCTTTCTTTTTCTGCTGACATCCTAAATCACCCTTTTGGGTTGCCTGCCCACTCCCTTTGCCCTCCATGTTAAGCAAGGGTGGTGATGGAGGAAACTATGGCCTCTTTACGACCTTTGGACTTCAACTCCCAGAATTCCTCAGCCAGCCAGCATGAAGTCTACAGGTTGCAAGAGGGCCATATTTGCTCACCTTTGATGTTAAGCATTCATCCTTGGAGTTTGCCCAACTCTACTTCCTTCTCAGTCCATTTTCCCCAATTCTTTTTCCTGTTTGCAAAGCTCATATCAGCCACCTGGTTTCAAGCCTTTTTAATTCCTTTAGCTTTTAGCCTCAGGGTATCCCAAGAACTTGGACCGTGGTTCTTAGTCTGTTTGGTGTATCTGCTACTTGGTGGGAATGGATTGGAGATGGTGGAAATTTTACTTTTACTCAGAGGGTCCAAGAAAAACATTCCCTATGCAGTGAAAATTGTTTCCTCCTTAAATAAAGGATAAAAGGGTGGGTGAGAGTATAAATGTGAGAGGCAGAATATAATTGTAATTGTAATCTCTAATTGGTAGCTATTGTAATTAGGGATTAGGCTAGTTGGCCCAACATAACATTGGAATGGTGCTCCATTCTTATGGTAATCGCCTCTATTTTAGCGCCCTCTAGTGCTTTAGGCTATAACAGCAGTAATACATTTGCTAGTTTGGGAGAATTGCTAAGTATGGTATATATATGAAGATAGACATTGTGGTCTGACACATGTGAAGAGCATTAGATTGAGCAAGGCTGTGAATACGTTTGCCAAATTTATTTAGTTTCTTTATTTAAAATATTTGTATAGCCCTTTTTCCTTTTCTATTGCTGCACATAAAGCACTATTGTTGTTTTTCATTGCAAAGTTGTGTCTGACCCATCATGACCCCATGGACAACGTTCCTCCAGGCCTTCCTGTCCTCTACCATCCTCCGGAGTCCATTTAAGCTCACGCCTACTGCTTCAGAGACTCCATCCAGCCACCTCATTCTCTGTCGTCCCCTTTTTTTTTGCCCTCAGTCATTCCCAGCATTAGGCTCTTCTCCCGTGAGTCCCTTCCTTCTCATTGGTTGGCCAAAGTACTTGAGTTTCATCTTCAGGATCTGGCCTTCTAAAGAGCAGTCAGGGTTGATCTCCTCTAGGACTTTACTTTACTTTACTTTATTTCAAACTTTTATACCGCCCCCTCTCCCAAAAGGGACTGACCGCTTTGATCACCTTGCAGTCCAAGGGACTCGCAGGAGTCTTCTCCAGCACCATAATTCAAAGGCCTCAATTCTTTGGCACTCAGCCTTCCTTATAGTCCAACTTTCACAGACATACATTGCAACTTGGAAAACCATAGCCCTGACTATACACACTTTTGTTGGCAAGATGATGTCTCTGCTTTTTAGTATGCTGTCTAGATTTGCCATAGCTTTCCTCCCCAGGATCAAGCATCTTTTAATTTTTTGGCTGGAGTCCCCATCTGCGGTGATCTTGGAGCCCAGGAAAATAAAATCTGTCACTACTTCCATTTCTTCCCCATCTATTTGCCAGGAATTGAGAGGGCCGGATGCCATGATCCAATTCGCCATGATCCAATTCACACAGAGAGGGACTTCTCCAGGTGCCGTCCACCAGACAGTGTCGGGGGGCGACGCCTAGGAGCAGAGCCTTCTCTGTGATGGGCCCAGCCCTGTGGAATGACCTTCCCCCTGATATCAGGACCACCTCTGACCTCTGCTCCTTCCGTGTAAAGCTCAAGACCCACCTCTTCCAAGTAGCTGGCCTGGCTCAATCATAGTCTTATCATATCGCTCCTGACGGGTTTTTTAATTGTGTATTTTATATTGTAATTGAGGGATTTTAAATTGAAATTTTAATGCTATTTTATTCATTTGTTTACCACCTCCATGCATATGTATATGTTTATGTATTGTTTATATTTGTATATTTTTATGTGTTTTAATTGTACGCCGCCCCGAGTCCTTCTGGAGAGGGTGCGGCTAATCAAATAAAATTTGATTTGATTTGATTTGATGATCTTAGTTTCCTTAATGTTGAGTTTCAAGCCAACATTTGCACTCTCCTTCACCCGCATCAAAAGCACAATTAAATCAGTACATAATAAGCAAAAGTGAAAATAAAATTATTTTGCTTTTGCAAATTTCTAATGGTTGTTGCATGGGTGGAGAAGTAAAAGTCTTCTATAGCCTTATTTTAAATACTGTGACTTGTTACTTTTTAGGTATATGCATTCCTTTCACAAGTAGTGAAGATGCTTATAAAGAAACATTAGAAGAAATAAGATGCTTTTAAAAAATGAAGTGATGCTTATGATATGTTCCAGGAATTTGAATGTTTCAGTGATGAAACACCAAATTAAAAGAGTTGGAATAATATGGGCTGGGTGTGATGTTGGCCAGGAGTTTAATTTTTTTGCCTTTGTCTTAGCAGCTAATCAACTGCTAAACAACAGTAACCACGACGATGATGATGATGATGAGGAGGAGGACGAAGATGAAGGCATGGAAGAATTGCGACCAGGGACCTCTCAAAGTGCTCCCAAAAAGGTCAAGCCCTTGACGAGACGGGAAACTCCCAAGCAGCCAAAGATCATCCCAGTAGTGAAGAAGGACAAAGCCACCCAGCGTGGACATGCCTTGAAAAAAAGCCTTGAGAGACGCTGCTCAGATTGTACGAGGACCCTTCATTCTGCCGGCAGAGGGCGCCAGAGGAGTGAAGCCAATGCCGCTCGGGAGAAGCCGTTCCAGTGTAGCGACTGCGGGAAATGCTTCATCTGGAGCTCCCACCTTGAGCGCCATCGGCGGATGCACACAGGAGAGAAGCCCTTCAAATGCCTCAACTGTGGGGAAGCCTACAGCCAGAACTTCCACCTCTTGCAGCACAGCTGTGCCCAGCTGATCGAAAAGCCCTTCAAGTGTCCCGAGTGCGGGAAACGCTTTGCCCAGAGCTCAGCCCTGGAGAACCATCAGAAGGGCCATACGGCAGAGAAGCCCCATAAATGCTTGGACTGTGGGAAATGCTTCATCTGGGCTTCCCACCTGGAGAGGCACCGGCGGGTCCATACCGGAGAGAGGCCTTTCAAGTGCCCTGAATGTGGAGAGTCGTACAGCCAGAGTGCCCATTTGGCCAAGCACCGGCGTAACCACATGGGGGAGCGCCCTTACAACTGCCCTGCCTGCTGGAGAAGCTTCGCTCAGATCTCTGAGCTGGAGGAACACAAGAAGACCCATCTGGGCTGCGAGGACTGTGGCAAGGTCTACCGGAGTCGGCAGACCCTGATGCGGCACCAGCGGGGACACCACCGCGAGCGCACCCATCTCTGTGAAGAGTGTGGGAAAGGCTTCGTGTGGGCCTCCCATCTTGAGCGCCACCGTCGGGTGCACACTGGGGAGCGCCCGTTCCCTTGCCCCATCTGCGGGGAGAAGTTTGCCCAGAAGGTCCACCTCCTTCATCACAACAAGACTCACTCTCACACCCGGCCCTACAAATGTGGGGACTGCGACAAATGCTTCGGGGACAGCTCTGCTTTCCTAGCTCATCAGCGGGGTCACGCCATGGAGAAGAACCACAAGTGCCAGTATTGCTCCAAAAGCTTTGCCTGGAGCTCCCACTTGGAAAGGCATCAGCGCATCCACACGGGGGAGAAACCCTACAAGTGCCCCGATTGCCCCGAGCACTTCAGCCAGACTTCCCAGCTCTTCAAGCATCAGCGCTGCCACCTAGGCAAGAGGCCCTACAAGTGCAGTGAATGTGGGCGCAGCTTCAGCACCACCCTGGAAGTCCTCATCCACCAGCGGACCCACTTTGGGACCAAGCCCTTCCGTTGCTCCAGCTGTGGGAAGGGGTTCACCCGCCGAGCCAACCTGCTCAAGCATCAACGGTGCCATGTTAAGGAGTCCCCTAAGGAGCATTTAATTGAACTGAAATGTGAAGGCAACGGATTCTCTAGTATTTAACGGTTGAGAATCCCAGCAAGAGGAGGCCATTGCCGATGTTCTGGGGTTGTGGAGACTCCAGTTCTTGTTCACCTCTTAACAACAGGACCCGATGCTATGAATGTGGTGGGAGAGAAGGTCGCTTTAGGAAATGTCTAGGACAATGGGAAGCCCACAGAAAAACCTTGGTGGAGAGGTATGGCTGTCACCAGCGTACGAAAGAAGATCTGCCAAGAAGACCAATAATAACCATGTCCATCGGCGATGAGGATCCTGATTTTGAGTCTACGCGGATGACTTTATTTCACATTTAGTCGATACTGTACATATCAATGTGCCCCAAGGTTGGGGGAAAAGCTTTATTTACTGTTCATCTTTACGTTTGGTAGCCTTTCCTCAGATAGACCAATTTTCCCCCCTCACAATCCTTTTTTTTTGTTTTTGAAACTCTGGATAATGAAGCTTTAACAAATTCTGAAGGCTGACCTCCAGACCTTAATATGCCTGACTGAGACTTTAGTAAATGGTGTGGAAATCTGCATGGGGGCCTGAAAACAAGCATTTTTAAGCCTCTTGAATGTGGAGAAAAAAAAGCTTTATTGACTAAAAAACCTAAACCTCTGAGGCTTTGTGCTGGCCAATTGTATTTTAGTGACCACCATAATTAGATGGTACAGTAGAACCTGAATATCTAGAGACTATCTTAATATCAAACTATTCCATTCTTGATACATTGTTGAGGGGGGGGGGACACACACGCGCTACATGGATAAAAAACTCTCCCTATTTTTTCTTGGTTTTTAGAATCCTAGCTGTTTAGTTTCTGCTTAACTAGTTTGGAGAGATATTACCTGCGCCCAGAAATATTTGGATTTCTTTTCCAGCATTAACTATAGAAACACTCTCTTGTAGTTATGTGAAGTGTTGGTTTATTGAGTCCCAGTCCACTAAGTACTCTTGATTTTGGTGCTTTAACCTAGGAATTTCTGATAGATTGGTCACTCACAGTGGTTCGTTCTTATGCAGGGAAGTGGAATCTGCTTAACCAAGAGAACAGAGGGGGATATCAGTTCATTTGGGTTGATATGGCCAAAAGGAGTAAGGTATGGAGGGTAGACAATAGATAGGTTCCAGAAGAACCCAGATACGGGAATGGGAAATACCTTTGTGGATAGTCTATGGATGATAGAACAAGTCAGAATTCAGAGGTGCCCGCCTTTCATTTTTCATTTTTCAAGAAAATTAGAAGCCGTTTCAGGCATTGACCTGAGTCAGCTGCGTAATTTTTGTTTCAGAATTATGAGTGACATTTATGAAGGGCCTACCCCAGGAAGTGTTGACAAACAGCACCTTGTGGTATAAAAAGGAAAGGAGCAACAATACCCAGAAATGTTGGATTGTCACGAGGGCAAGGGGAAAAAGAAGCAGAATATGAATCTATTCCCGAGAAGAGCAAGCTAGAAATATAACGAAAGAGGACAAAAACTCAGTGGGAGGGAGGGAAGAGCCTCCTGGCTGTGCAAGTTAACCTCTAGCATTTACCACCGGAGCATGCATGATGCCTCTAGAAGTGGGGAAGGGAGATGGCAAAAGGCTTTAGTGAAACCTGAAGAAGCTTGGGGTTTGAGAAAACTTGCTTGAGAAGATAGGTGATGGAGGCTATGGAAAGTGAAGTTGTCCACCAGGGAGAATTCTAGGCATGGGGGGGATGGATGGCAAGGGCCTCAAGCAAAACCATCCTTGAGTCCTGGTGACCAGTGAAGTCTGTAAGGCTATATGATGAAAACAGAGGGGAGGGTTGCTTTTCAAGTTGCTGAGGGGGTGAATTGTTATTTATCCAGCTGCTGTACTTTCCTCAAATCCTACCTCAGATTCATGTTCCAGGTGGCTAACTGGAAGAATCCATCTCGCCCTTCACGCCATGTGGCTGCTTCCTGAAAAGATGCCCACAGAGGACTGGAAGCCTGGCCTTGAGGGAGAGTTTGGAGTTACTGCAAACATGCTGTGATTCTGCACATCCACAACAACTCTTTGAAACCCCAAATCAGAGGATTAATATAGATGGATGATGTATTGGTAAAAGGTCTTTGTAACCCTGTCTCTTTCTCATCCTATTGGCCTGTGCTTCCCCAACCAATTTCCTTTGCTTTACTCTCACGTTTTCCTTCGGAAGTTCATTTGCTTTGTTGCTTTTGAGGTACCTCTTTGACATGATATGCTTCTCTTGATTTTGCTCTTGCCCTCTTCCCCCATTTGTTTTTGTCTAAAGCAAACAAGCATATTTTTTTCTGTTTTAGGACCCCTTTTCCCAACTGACTAATAGAGTTAAATCTCTGATTTTCTTGGTTGATGGTTAGGAGTAATCAAGTAAAAAAACTGTAGCATTTGTAAGTCTGGTTTTTCTACTATGCGCCGTGCTGTGTGGTTTAGTTCTATCATTTCAGCAAGCTTGCTGGATGTTTTCAGTGGCAATTCTGAAGTGGAATGGATATGACATACTGTAGGTATATATAACCCATGGAGGTCATTTGGAAGCCAGCTCCAAAATGCTCATCCAGAAATGTTGCCTAGCCTATTCATGTATGTGTAGTAGTCCCAATATTTATGGAAGGCATCAGGCCCAGCAGCTGAGTTTAAATATTTGTGGCACTTTAGTTGAAAAGGTCTTTTTCAAAATAAAAGTCTTCTGCAGTCATGACATAAGCCTAAGACTGAAAATCAGGTTTGTCAGATGTTACATCTTTTCTATCCTGGTCTACAGAGTAGAGAGTTGGTCTCTGACCAAAAACCACTTGAAGAAACTAGAAGCATTTGAAATGTGGATTTACAGATGACTGTTACGTATTAAGCTGGGTTGACAAAATCACAAATGAGGAGGTGATAAGCCGCCGGGGAAAGCAAAAGGAAATCATCAAAGCCATTAAAAAGCAAAAGTTAGACTATTTTGGACATGTGATGCGACACCCAGAAAAATATGGCATACTTCTCTTAATCTTGCAAGGAAAAATTGAAGGCAAATGAGGCCCAGGCAGAAGAACATCATCATGGCTTCAAAACCTAAGGGACTGGTTTGGACAAAACTCAGCAGCACTTTTTCATGTGGCTGTTGACAAAAATAGGATTGCCAACATGATCGCCAACATCCGATATGGCACAAGAAGAAGAAGTTGAAAAGGAAAACAGTTGGGGGTATGGAAGAGATTTGTAAGATTAGACAGGATGGGAAGCAAGTGCACTTACTCAGATGTTTGGCCTCCCCCAAACAAAACATTTTGTGGTATTCAGCTAATGTGGCCATTACCAGGGAAACCAATGGATTGTAGATTTTCAAGACTGGCAAAATCAAGACCAGCTGCCATTCAGTGGGATGGTCTCTAGCATTTGGTGGCTTTAAAATGATTACATTTACCATATTTTTCGGACTATAGATGGACCAAGATTTTGAAGAGTTAAGTAAGAAAAACATGTTTTTGTCCTCCCCGGCCCCTGGGAACACACTGCAGATTTCTGCAAGGCGGGGGGAAGGCAAAAACGCCACCGTTGTGGTAAAAAACGGCCTGGTTTTCACAAAAATGAGATGCGGAGGCAGAGCTTCGGGAGACCAAAAATGGCTGTATTCGTTGTATATGGCGCACCAACATTTCCACGCTCTTTTGGGAGGGGGGAAGGTGCGTCTTATACTCCAAAAAATAAGGTATTTTACTGAATCCCAAAGTTACTGAGGGAATGGGGGGGGGGGGTTGTGTTGTCTTGCCCCTCATGTCAGGCTTTCCAGAAGCTTCTGCATATCCATTGTGGGAAGGAGGAATTAGTCTAGCTAGAACCATGGCCTGATCCAGCAGGGGTCTTGTGCTCAAGCATATGGCAGGTTGGGAGTTTCAAATACATTCCCAACCAAATTGACTGAAAGAAAATACTTGAGGGTGAGGGGAAGAGTAGGGTTGGGGCAGAATTTGAAGTATGGGTGGTGCTACAATTTCCCTCTTGGTTTTTTAGCAAGTTAGGACAACGGTAGCCTCTTCATTTTTCTGATAAGGGGTCCCCTTGGAAGACACCAGTCCTCATTATCACTGAACCAATGGAATTGAAGTCACAAAAGTTGTAATCTTCAACACTTTCATACTGTAATGGCATCTCCAGAGATGGCATACTCTCCAATTGATTCAATGATTGCAGTGATGGTCCCCTCTATTCTTAATTGTTCTACCCAATCCAAAACACTAAAGAAAAAATCCTGAATGGGTTGTGTGCCCTATACGTATTTTGTTTTTAAACTTTATTTTCAATATTTGTCTCCACCCCTGAGCCAGGATAATTTTTCATGGTAGTCCTGTGTCTTTTCAGAATATGAGTTGGAAGAGATCCTGGAGGTCTTCTAGTCCAGCCCCCTGTCAAGTGGGAAACGCGACACCATTTCAGTTAAACAATTGTCCAATCTCTTCTTTAAAACCTCCATTGTTGGAGCATCCACAACTTCTGGAGCAAAATTAAACTTGTAATGGGACATTATTATGGTTGGTGGGATAGGATTTGTGGCTTGAGATGTTGATCTTGTTTGTACACCAGGAGTGGCAAACTGGCCGGCCACGCCTACTCCAGCTATGCGAAGGGGAAAAACGTCACGATACATCATGGCAACGCGACACCGCAAATTTGTCATCCATGTTGTAGACTGTAATCCTGAATGACTAATTTATGTGGGAAAGGGCTTCTCTTTTTTTGGAAGCACTATATTCTGATTTAGAAGCCTTTTCATGATATGCAAGCAACTCTCTGGGGAATAACCCCCATCAGAAGCAGCAGCCACTCTTCCGCAGGCCACAATTTCTGGATCAAGAAGCAAGAGGTATTCAGGTGCAATTCCAAATCACAGGAAACCTGAGCAGTGCCCAGCAACATCAGACCTGCAACTTCAGTCTACACACAATCATCTTTAAAGGGGAAGGAGAGTACTTGTGCATTTCCCCACACTGCTTTCCAAAAGAACACATACATACATAAATACAGATGGGGTCAATATCCCTTCTCTTCTTTTTTTCACTCAAAAATCTCCAAAACTACCTGCTGAAAATGTCATCTTCCTGGCTCTCCCTTGACAGAACTCTTAATATATTAAAGAACCACATGGTATCCAGAAAGCTATTAGACTTTCTTCCGCCAGGCCTTCTATTTATTTATTTATTTATTTATTTATATTTAATGCTTCTAGACCGCCCCCTCTCCCAAAAGGGACTCGGGGCGGTGTACAGTCCATGCAGAATATAACAAAATACAATAAAAATTAAATATGTACAGTTGGCATGGAGGAGGTTAAAATGTAATTAAAAGAACTGTACAAAGCTGTAAATATAAGTTTTTAAACCCCTAAAATAGACACAATATTAAAAACAATACCCCTCAAAATAACCAGTTGATAAAACATTTGCCAGGAGGGACAGTTGTGATTATGCCAGGCCTGCTAATCGGAACAGGTGGGTCTTCAATTTTTGCCGGAAGGAGCGGAGGTCAGTAGTGGTTCTAATGTCGGGGGGGGGAGGTCATTCCAGAGGGTTGGGCCCATCACAGAGAAGGCCCTACTCCTTGGTGTCGCCCGTTGGCATTGCCTAGTGGACGGCACCAGGAGAAGTCCCTCCCTGTGTGAGCGAATTGGCCGCAGGGATGTATGTGGGAGGATGCGATCCCGCAAGTAACTAGGTCCCGTGCCATGGAGCGCTTTAAAGATGGTAATCAGCACCTTGAAACGCACCCGAAAAACCACAGGTAGCCAGTGCAGCTCGCGCAGGAGAGGTGTTACGTGGGAGTACCTCGTACTCCCCATCACAGCCTGCGCGGCTGCATTCTGAACTAACTGCAGTCTCCGGGCGCGTCCCAAGGGCAGCCCCATGTAGAGAGCGTTGCAGTAATCCAGGCGGGACGTCACCAATGCATGAGTGACCGTGCATAGGGCATCCCGGTCCAGTAGGGGGCGCAATTGGCGCACCAGGCGAACCTGGTGGAACGCCCCCCTCGCCACGGCTGCCACATGGTCATCCATTGACAGCCGGGCATCAAGGAGGACGCCCAAATTGCGCGCCCGTTCCACAGGGGGCAATTGTTCGCCCCCTATGGCCAGCGATAGAATCAGCTGGCTGAACCGAGGTGCCGGTAGCCACAGCCACTCAGTCTTGGAGAGGTTGAGTTTAAGTCTGTTGTCCCCCATCCAGACCCCGACGGCTTCCAAGCACCGGGACATCACTTCGACAGCCTCGTTGGGGTGGTTTGGGGTTGCCACTTCATTCTAGTGGTGGGTTCCTAACGGTTTGGACTGGTTCGGCCAGACCGATAGTGGTTTGGCAGCCTGGGTTGCTGGAACTGGCAGAGACCCAGGCCTGCCACACCCCCTGATGGTGCTATAGGCGCCGCCATCTTGTTTTTGGGTTCTGCCCATGCGCAGAACAATTTTAACTTCACTGCATATGCACGCACAATGCGAATCAAGTGTGTACAGCACTCCCATAAGTAAACTGGCAGTAGTGCCTGCTGGAACCCACCCTTGCTTCATTCTAACTGGGAGCAGATCTTAAAGAGAAGATCCCCTGAATATTTGCCTGCTATAAAGACAACAGTCCTATCATGCAGCTTTTAAAAGTTCAGTCAAGGGAGAAAGAATGTAATGCTGTCATCTGAAACAAAACTATCAGGTCTAAATGTAGGTTAAATTGCCCCCATTCAGTTGATCTGCAGTCTTTTATAATGTGGTTAGTGTGGTTAACACTGGCACATACTGTATGACCCTTCACCCCATCTGCATCTCTATGGTTGGTATTTGAAAGCCACAATAAAACAAATCCATTTTAATATACGTATATATAGGGCAAATCATGTAAGAATTGAATGCTTTCTAATTGGTTTTTCTCTTCACAAAATGCATACGCACATGTGTATGTTTAAAAGTCTCTGGAGATTCTCAGCCATCCAGGACAGGGTTGTCCCAAAGGTGCTTTTTCAGGAGGCCACTGGATTTTCTTGTTTTTTCTTTGAAGAGCATTTCCATTGCCCACTATCCTGTCAGAGCTGAAGAAACTTCTTGGATGAGAAGCAAAACATCTTCAAAGAAAAAAACAAGAAAGTCCAATTTGCCTCCTGAAAAAGCACCTTTGGGACGTGTATTTTTGTTTTTCAGCTTAACATGGTCCTTTGAGGGTTGGAGTGAAAGTCTTTCTGTCCTAAATCAGCATGTCTAATATCCAAGGCTAAAACGGAATCTTCCGAAAGTCCAACATATTTCCACTGGTTGAGCTGGATGGTTTCCAATTACAGTACCAAGAGGCTCTGGTTGGTTGATTGGTTGACTATTGGTTGCTGTAGTAGTCGCGGCAGGTGAGGTCAGAGTTCTCACTTCGGTCAGGTGCTTAAGATAAACCAAGCCATTCTCTTTCGGATGCAGAATTTCGCAGCAAAAGTATGTTAACCTCAGGTTGCTCTGAGCGCCCCACAATGGCAAAGAGCCCAGCTGATCTAGGAAGCTCAGCCTCTTGATATCCTGGTTAGAAATAATAAGAGGTTGAGTTTGTGGGGAACAGGCTCCCCTGCTTTAGTACCCAGGGCCCTCTGGTGGTGGTTGTTGCGGGTGCTGTCAGGATTCCGACGGATGACCTAATTAAATCATGAGCCTCAAACCAATTTCTTCAAAAGAAATCCAATTATTTATTAGGAGCAATATGTCAGCATGTACCCAAGTGAAGCCAGCTCTGACCCCATGTAATTTACAGCCCAATTATGACCCTGTTTCCCCCCTTCCCCCAGGTTGTGTCATAAATCACATTCTCCAATGGAGCACTTTTGGGGGCTGTAGAGATCATGCCCCTCTGGCTGTTGCAAGTAACCTGGGATACAGCCTTGAGAAAGATATGCGTGGAATGTGCTTCTGATTGTGGCTGCCGTGCTGCTCCATCAGTTTTCCCACTTCTTGCCTATGGCAACTTGAGAGCATGCCAGGGATGCTTTGCGAATTGACAGATGCATCTTCTCTGAGGTCATATTTAATTAGATAGGTAATGGTGCTTTTAGATGTCATTGTCATACATTCAAATAAAATAAAAATCTAATCCAGTTTTCTGTTCAGAAATTAAGAAAAACAACGAAGCAAGACATTTCTTTACTGAATGTTGCTGCAATAATCTATGCTTCCCTCATTCATCATCAGTAATGATGATGAAGTTGCTGTATTTGTTATGTAGAATTTTAGGGTTTATTACTAACATCTAAATAAAGGTAATACTATCTTTTTAACATAGTGTTTATGCCACTTTTTGAAGTTTAGAAAATCATGTGTTTCTTTGAACCAAAGTATTTTCCTTTGATATGCAAAAACTAGCCTTTTCTGAATCAATGATGAGAGCACTCAGACAACAAGACTATATTCTTCACATTGCCTTGTACAACTTCTTACCTGACCTGAAAAGTCATTTTGTTCTCCCAAAATCTAGAGATGAACAATAACTTATTCTTGGATTCTGCCTAGCAAAGGTCTGTTCTAAACTGGAGAGTAAGTCTGGACACAGAAAGTGCTAGAACAAATTTGCCCCAAAAGTAAGGTAAGGTTCCCCTTGCACACATGTGCTAGTCATTCCCGACTCTAGGGGGCGGTGCTCATCCCCGTTTCAAAGCCGAAGAGCCAGTGCTGTCTGAAGACGTCGCTATGGACATGTGGACGGCATTACTAAACGCTGAAAGCGCACAGAACCCTGTTACCTTCCCATCAAAGGTGGTTCCTATTTTTCTACTTGCATTTTTACATGCTTTCAAACTGCTAGGTTGGCAGAAGCTGGGACAAGTAACGGGAGCTCACTCTGTTACGTGATGCTAGGGATTCAAACCACCGAACTGCCAACCTTTCTGATCGACAAGCTCAGCGTCTTAGCCACTGAGCCACCACACCCCTAAGCCCCAAAGGTACACCTCCACTTTTCCCAAAATAATCCCAATCTGAAATAAATTCAATCTGACACAATAAAATGGTGTACACCATTCTTTATTCCATATTCCATAGAGAAGACACCTTGCTTTTGATGTAGGACTTATTATTGTAAATAATGAAACAAATGAAAATGGCATGGACATAATTATTGGTATCTTTAACCTAATATTTTGTAGAACATCCTAGATTAGAGACTTTTTCTGGCCTAGGATAGCATGAACACATGTGGGACAAAAAGGAACACAAGACTAACAATATAGAGTAAGATTTGGTTTACTGTTTTCTTCTATGAATTTGTTGTACAATGTTATATAAGTGAGTATTGTGCTGGGAGCTCTACCAACAGTATGAAAGCTGCCAAAAAATTTTGTATACCTATTTACCCTCCCCTATATATTTGAAAACCAATAAAAATTTGTTTAAAAAAAAACACATGTGGGACAAAACTGGGATTTGGCTAGCTTTGTGGTAATCGAGCCACAGTGTGCCTAAACTGGCTGTTGCTGTTCTTATCATCATCAGGGAATGTTGCATCTGGAATGGGTGGGACTAAAGCATTTTTTCTCCCTCCTGAAAAACATCATACTATAAAGCCTTGATTGCCCAAAGCCATGTAGATCATATAGATCAATATGTTCCAATGACAACCATGGCAGATTGTGACACGGAATGCAAGAGAAGGAAGTGATAAAAGGTAAAGGTTCCCCTTGCACCTATGTGCTAGCCGTTCCTGACTCTAGGGGGCGGTGCTCATCTCCATTTCAAAGCCAAAGAGCCAGCGCTGTCCGAAGACGTCTCTGTGGTCATGTGGCTGGCATGACTAAACGCTGAAGGCACACAGAACCCTATTACCTTCCCACCAAAGGTTGTTCTTATTTTTCTACTTGCATTTTTACATGCTTTCGAACTGCTAGGTTGGCAGAAGCTGGGACAAGTAACGGGAGCTCACTCCGTTATGTGGCGCTAGGGATTTGAACCACCAAACTGTTGACCTTTCTGATAGACAAGCTCAGCGTCTTAGCCACTGACCACTGCGTCCCTTAAGGAAGTGATAAGGAGGTTCAGATAATAAAGGAAATCAAACAAATGAAAGGAAGACAATAGATATGTTGTTTATGGAAAGATTAAATACATGTGCATGGCAATAATGAATATACCCAGGGGATTGAAGATTTGGATTTCATTAAGAAGGAAAAGGCTATAATATGTAAGAGGGGTATGAATTGATGGACCAGATCATTCTGGAGAACATCTGTCTATGTGGTTACTAAGACCTGACACTGACTTAATGGCACATAATCAAGATTGTTGGAGATGGGCATAGAAACAGGGACAACTTTGGGAATTGTATTTTGCTAACTGACATGAATGGATGGATGAGAATGAAATGGGAGTAGAGAAAACAATTGGGCTGTGTAGAGACTCCAAATGAATGAGAATCATTATTGTTTGGTGAATTTTTGTTTATTTCAGATAAGAGAATGCATGTATTCGTATAGCAAATAGATACAATTAAAACCATGACTGATTTGATGGTTTAAAATGAAAGGCCAAGATAACTAGCAAAGGACACAAAGATGAAAAGAGGGTTTGAGTGTGGGACAGATAATCTGATTAGAAATACAGTACATTTTAGTGTGTTAAGAGAGACAAAGATAGTTTCAAGTAACGTGGTCAAAGAAAGTAAGGAATCGTCAAGAGAGTCAGAAAAAAAATGCGGAGAAATTTTGGTGATAATAAAAAATAGTTTCCTGAGCTCCAAGCTTTTCCCAGTAAGAATAATTACTATCTAAATCAGTGTTTCTCAAACTTGGCGACTTTAAGTCCTGTGGACTTCAACTCCCAGAATTCCCCAGCCAGCTATGCTGGCTGGGGGATTCTGGGAGTTGAAGTCCACAGGACTTAAAGTCGCCAAGTTTGAGAAACACTGATCTAAATGATGCAATAACTACACATGATTCAGTACTGCTACAACAGTACTTGGCTCAGCATTCTTCCCAGATGCTCCCAAGACTCTCAGTCAGGAGATCTGGGTGTTGCTAGGTAGCAACTCCTGTTAATATTAATAAAGTGCTAAATATGGGTAGCCTTTACCAACCACAATTGGGACTGGCAGCTTGGTTGTTAAGCAATGCAGTTGCTAAATGAAGCTGCGACTGTTCTTATGATCCTTCTTCAGCTTTCCTTTGCTTTACAGACCTGCGAGGGGCATAAATACGAGGTTTGGTTGTAAAGTTACTTTTTCATTACCGTTGCAACTGCCAACAGTTGCTGCATGAGACAGCAGCTAAATGAGAACTACCTGAATCATTTTGTCCTGGACTGATTAAAAAGAAAAGAAAAAGAAATGGGAGATAACCTGGAGGGGCAGAGGGGGAAATTGTCAATATATTTCTTAATTTCATTTTTCAAATGGCTACCCACTGTTGAAATTCTAGTTTTCCCAGCTATTGAATTCATAGATGTGTTCATACAGGGATATTTTGGTAGTAATAAAGAAACAGTTCATCACTGGGATGTTTTTGACTTTCCATTCTAAGCTGTCATTCTGTCATCCTTGTTATTATCCAAGCAGATGCTACAGTGTTTCCCTGAAAATAAGACTGGGTCTTATGTTCTTTTGACCCCCCCAAAATATGCACTTACCCTCATTTTCAGGGAGGTCTTATTATTTTTGAGGTGCAGGAGGTGGCGAGTGGGGTCACCACATGGCTGCTGCTGTGTTGCAATATTTTCAGGGAGGGCTTATTTTAGCACATGCACTCAAAAAGTCCAATTGGGCTTATTATCCGGTGAAGTCTTATTTTCAGGAAAACGGGTTACTTAGCTTTTAAACTCAGATTTGCTCAGGCAAAGTATGTTAACTTGGATACCTTACTGTTTACCTTTTTACTTTAAAATCACCAAATTAAATTTGGAGCCACCAAAATATACATTAAGAAAGGAATAGCTAAAATGCATAACACTATGCGTTATAAAATACTGCTATAAAAGCAGCAGCCCCCCCCCCCCCAAATCAAGAAAGTTTAAAATTAACTCAGTGATCATTCAGAATCCCTGGGGTAGTAAACCCTTCCCTGGCTGACATTGAGAATAATCAGAGCCAGACATATTTCTCTGGAGGCAGCATCTACTATGAATGTGTGGGTGGGAAGGCACATTCTATATATAAAACAAATGTCCCTCCTACTATCTAAGTCAGCGATGGCGAACCGTTTTTGGCTCGCGTGCCATAAGTGGGGGGAGCGCAGGGGGGTAGTGTGCGGGCGTGCCACACCCATAATGCAACCCACCTGTTCAATTTAGCCGGCCTGGCCTAATTCCCAATTTTAGTCCCTCAAGCCTGCATTTTTAAGTTTTTTAGGGGTATGCTTTTTAGTTGCTTTTAATTTTTACTTTTCTGTACAGCTGTATTAGGTTTAATTCGTTTTTAAGGGTATAAGATATTTATCTTTTGTATTCGTTTTAATGAGACACCTGTACACCGCCCCGAGTCCCTTCGGGGAGAGGGGGCGGTCTATAAATCCTGAAAAATAAAAATAAATAAATAAATGTGCCCCCCCAGTGCGCATGCACGCACTACAGGCGCTCCCACCAATTTTTTGCATGCTTTTTTTGCCCTCCCCAGGCTCCAGAGGCTTTATAGGAAGTGACTTCCGGTTTGCTCGGAGGGTCGTTTTGAGTGCTCCAAAGGCTTGAGGGACCTCAGGACGCTTCCCTGAAGCCTCCGGAGCCATCAAAACGACCCTCCGAGCAAACTGGAAGTCCGTTCCCGAACTTCCGGTTTGCCCGTAGGGCTGGTTTTTTGTGCTCCGGAGGCTTCAGGGAAGCTCATGAAGCCTCCGGAGGGCCTCCGGGGGGTGGGGGGGGGGTGGGGAGGCTATTTTCTCCCTCCCCTGGCTCCTATAAAGGCTCTGGAGCCTAGGGAGGGCGAAAAATGGCTTTAAAAAAGGGTGAACTCAGCTGGCCAGCACGTACATGTGCGCTGGTCAGCTGACAGGGCAGCGCCTCGCGTGCCCTGACAATTGGCTCCACGTTCGCCATCACTGATCTAAGTAGTCAGATTACCAAATCTAAGTATTCAGATTACCAAATGAAAAATATTGACTCAGGAGCCAAGCCCTGAGAAACGCAGCCTTATGTTGCTCGCAGGCCGTCTAGCTGGAATTCAAACGGGGTTTTGACCAGGGGTGGGTTGCTGCTGGCATTACTGCCAGTTCGGTGCACGCACAAATGTGTGCGCATTTGCACAGAAATAGGTCTGCGCATGTGTAAAATGTTAAAAAATGGGGGAAAATTACATTTATGAAATGAAACCGAAAATCAAATGGTGCAGCCATATGAGAACCGGTTCAGGGACATGGCAGGCCTGGGTCGTTGCCAGTTCCAGTAACCCAGGCCGCCAAACCACTACTGGTTCGACCAAACCAGTCCAAACCTGTAGGAACCCATCACTGGTTTTGACACATTTATGAAGAAAAAGACGTGTTTCCTAAATGGAACCATTGTGGTCAAAGGCAGTTTTTTCAAGTTATGGAGACAAAGTCTGAGAGAGGACTCTTTCCTATAAGCCTTGGCCTGCTTGTAGGATTCCCATAAAGAGATGGATTTACTGGTCGCTGCTGGAATTAGACTATGCATCACGTTTGCCCATAGAGTTTATTCCTTTAGCAAAATGGCTGCATTTAACTTTGGCTGATGATGCTTGGATGGAAGACTACCAAAGATTCCAGGGATCTGATCTAGGGTGGCAACTGGAACAAATATCACAGAAGAAGGCAGGAACGAACCACTTGGTACTCTTCCCAAGAAAAGCACCTTTCTATATAATCAGGGACTGAGATCAGTTTAAGGGAAACTTTATAATATGTGGTAAAACCTCTGAGACGAAGAAGCTGAGGACTTAAGATACACAATGGAGAAAGTGAGAAGATTTTTCCCTCCTGGCCCACCAATTACTGAGCCTCTTTTTGATTTCATGTTGGAATTTAAAATTAAAAAACAATGCATGTTTACAAGAAAATAAGTCCCATTAACCATAGTGCTTATTTACAAGTAAGAGTGCATAGAAGTGCACACTCAAACTATTAATTGTGTGCATCCACATACAAAGATAGAATCCTATTTTCAAAGGCATTCTGGTTAACACCTAAGCTGCAAGAACATCATGCTTAAAAGAAATGCTTATGTGGGATGAGCTAAGAAGGGAGACAACTTCCTCATGTTACATAATGCATATTTTAAAAGCTTCCTTTTAACAGATGAACACAGTTGGAAGGGACCTTGTAGGTCATCTAGTCCCACCCCCCACCCAAGCAGAAGACCCTACACCATTTCTGACAGATGGCAGTCCACTCTCTTCTTGAAAGCCTCCAGAGATGACTTATGACCATAATTGAGCCCAACATTTCTGTTGGTAAGTGAGACATTTGTTAAGTGAATTTTGACCCATTTTACAAAGTGAATCACTGCAGGCGTTAAGTGAGTAACATGGTTGTTAAGTGAATCTGACTTCCCCGTTGACTCTGCTTGTCAGAAGGTCGCAAAAGGGGATCACAAGACTCCAGGACACTGCAACTGTCATAAATATGAGTTAGTTGCCAAGCGTCCAAATTTGGATCACGAGGCCATGAATGGATGCTGCAATGGTCGCACACGTGAAAGTCCCAAGTCTCTTTTTTTCAGCACTGTTGTAACTTTGAACGGTCATTAAATGAACTGTTGTAAGTTAGGACCATCATGTGCTATCCTGGAGTTTTGGTTTTCTGGATTGGGGCATTGAGTCACCCGTTAAAAAATTAAAACCTATTCAAGAAACAGCTGTTTTTTCTTTTTCAATTTGGAAAGTCACTTGCCTGAGATGGTCCAGGATCCCCTGCCTGAGCAGGGGATCCTGGACCTTTTATTTCTTCCTTCCTTTCTAAAAAGGGCCAACCTTTTTAAACAATTGTTTTGCTTCTCTCTATTTGCATAATCTTTTCCCAGAAGAATTTTTTTCTGACAGATATTCCTCACCGTATTATGTTTTGTGTGACAGAAGATCGGTGAGAGGCCATCTTCTTGGTTTCTGAACATGGGAATTGCAGCAAACTGTTTTAAACCTCCTTTTTCCATGTTCTGCTTTCAATCCGCCGACACAAAAAACACTTCACTTTATTACTAAGATTACTACTGCTTCTTTCTTGCAGTTTTGAAACGTTTTCTACAAATGTTACTATAAATAAATGTTATTTCCAGAAATGGGTGCTTCCAACTCTATAATTCTATATTCTATCAGCTTGGAATAGAATCTTTTCTTCATGAATCTCTTAATTCATGAATTGGGGAGAGATGTGGAGAATTTGCACCTTTTTCAACATTCAAGGATGACCACAATTTAGCTCTTACTGCATGGATTTTCCTACCTGTTTGACTTTAGTGGCTTTAATATCATTACAAGACTGCCCAGGCATGATCTTTGGTCTTTTGGGAGGGGTCTTGGAAATCAGAAATCCCACCTTCAGCTTCAACTGTACACTCAGAGAAACATCCATTCTGGAGGCTAGTTACAGTGGAATGTAGGCTCGAGATGGCTGCCTTGATTTCTGCAATATTAGCAGCCACCTGCTGAAGCACAGTCATTACCTGGCTTAAGGTAGGCTCAGCAGCCATTTTGTCTAGAAAGGGAAGAGGAAAAGATCTCTCCTGTTGTTCCATTTGGGGGGAACTCGAAGAGAAAAATCCAGTTGCAGAAAACCTCCTTATGATTTGCATAGCCAGGTACAAAGCTTCACCCATTTGGGTGTTAAGTGTTACAGGTTCAAATTTTGGGAATTGTTTTAGAGTAACTCCTGATTCAAGAAGCCAGTTTCTGTTTTGTTTAAAGTACCACCAGTTATGCCTAATCAAGCGTTTCTGGAGATTATTTCTTGTGCGAGTTCTATGATGGGCTCCAGATTGGAATTTCAAATTTCTCCTGCTGAAATATTTTCTGTCCACTCTCCTGCGTTTTATGAAAGCTGAAAGGCTACTGACGATTTCCTCAAGATTGGAAGAGGCATACTGTTTGAAAGAATTAAAATGCTTATTCTTAGGACATGTAATCAACTGACCCCCAAGGATGACTTTGGAAGCATCATCTTCGTTACTATGACTGTCGTATCTGTCCTGGGCTTCTGAGTCTTGTTGAACATCTGAATGAGGAATCTGTGTTGCTGGTTCCTGTAAAACACTTCCAAAAGAACTAAGTTTCCCCAGCCCTCCTTCATTTCCTGAACTATTAACTAGACCACTTTCCAGAACCTTCTGGTTTTCACTGGTCAAATCCGTACTTTCATTCAATTCAGCAGAACATATTTTTGAGCAAATGAGCACTGGATCCGAATCAGGACTAGGAGAAATCCTTTCCATAATCGTTTCCAATGATTTATCTACATATCTAAAATCTCTCTGACTGTCGCGTATCAGTGGCTCAGTTTGTTCTGTGTCATCAATGGTTGCGTACCCAGCAGTCCAATTTGTTCTAGTTTCATGGTGGACTCGATTTCTCCAGTGGGTTCCATAAAATTTCTCTTTCTCTGACTGTTGCCTTTCCGTATCATTCTGTTCCACTCTGATTAAATTTTGTTTAAAATTCTGGGGATGTATCTTATTGGATATTCCATATGAGCCTCTTAGATTTTCTCCTTCCAGGCTTTTCTGATCATTGATAGGTATTGCAGATGCACCACCTTCTCCATAATCAATATGTATGCATTGTCTCTGCACCCCTTCTTCACTGCCTAGAAGAATGATGTCTATGCCTGGTCCCATCACATTTCCTTCAGAACCAGTGAATATTTCTTCCTTCTCCAAGGTTCTCTTTTGCTGGTTCTTCAGACAGCGGTTATTCAACTTTCCTTCAGGATGTTGTAGAACTGTCTCTTTGGATTTTTCAAGCCATTCCACTGCTGGTTCAAAGACTTCCTGCAAGGGGTCTTCCTCTTGGCTTTTTCCTTTGATCTGATCACTTGCTAAAGGAAAGAAACAACCAAAACGTTCCTTAAGCCCATCAATATATATTTGCAGTGAAAACTCTGTTTTAATAAATTAAGCATAATCTTAAATGTGGTAATTTTATAAAAGCTTTGCATTCTAAATATATCAAAAAAATTACCTAGGGGTAGAATATCTTTATTATTTTATTTTATTAAATTTGTGTACCACCATAACTTATTCTCAGTTATTCTGGATGGTTATACTTGCTCTTTGTATGCAGCCAAATAATATTTCAGCTCACTTCTTAATCTTCTGCTGTGTACAGGTAATTCTCAACTTATGACCATAATAGAGCCTGTCCATTACAGTTGTAAGTCATGACGGTCATAAAATGGATCAATCCACATTAGTGATGCGATTATATGTCCTTTTTTTGCAGCAGTCATTAAGCAAACATGGCAATTATAAAGCAACCGCCACAGTAATTAATCAAACCAATTGTTTGCTATTGACTGGTTTGAAAGCAAATACTGGTTTTTGGCAAAAATATTATAAAATGTGGTCATATGACCATGTAATTCTGCAAATGGCGATAAATGTGGGCTGGTTGCCGAATGCCTGAAATATGTTCATGTGCAGTGGTTGGATTCAAATAATTTAACAAATGGTTCTCTGCCCTAATGACCAGCTGGGTAGGCGGGGCTCAGTGGTCATGTGACTGGGTGGGCGTGGTCAATTTAACATCACTCACGTCGATGGGCATTTCACCTTAGCTGTTACAATGTAGTAAGGGTTAACCGGAGAGGCAGTTTCTGTAAGCAGGGCAATAAAGATTACACCAGAATGTTTCCTTCCTGCCTTCCTTACAGGATTAGGCCTGTAAAGTGGAAAAAACCAAAATGAGATTTCTTCCAACAACCGGTTCTCTGAACTGCTTAGGAAGTTAGCAACCGGTTCTCCCGAATAGGTGTGAACTGGCTGAATCCCACTACTTGTCACATGATTATGGGGGTCGGGATAGCTGTTGGAACTAGGTTATAAATACTCCTGGGGAGGTCTATCAATACCCTTGAAGATCAGCACCAGTCAAAAATCAGGACTACTTGTAGCCTGTCATTAATCCAAGAAGCTCAAGACAGCATACAAAGATTTGTGAAACCACCAGCTAATTAAAACATTTTTTGATAAACTTCGATAATATCTTTTTACATCAGAATTTAGCTTAGTTCCAAGGTAAATTAATCTGAGCCTTTCAAATCTTTTGGCTTTTGGCTCCAATTACTCGACCCTTATAAGCTATGGGAATTGTGCACCAAACAAGTCCCTTTGGGGAGAGGGGGCGGTCTATAAATTTAATAAATATAAATATAATATAAACATCTAAAAAATAACAAGTTGCCTTAGTTTTCTAATCTTCAGAAGACCTTCGTTCTAGGATTTCCTCAGAATTCTTACCCAGACAGGCTACATTATCATAATTTTGATGCATGACATTCCAATAAAGGTTTTTTTCTTTATGGTTGAGTAGAGTCCATTCTTCCTCAGTGAAATGAATAGATACATCTTCAAAGGTTATCATATCCTAAAATAATCAGAGGGGTTAGTCTATTAATTGCATGATATTTTGCAAAGACTTGGAGATGGGATTACTGATCAAATATCAGCACTAGCCTCAATTTATTTGATTACCCAGGTCAGGTCCAATTTTATTCCCAATTTGCAAGAGGGGAATAAGCAATGTACAACACATGATTACTGGATGACTAGATATAAACTGGAAATAACAAAGCAATGAAAAATTATCAATATGAAAAGTAAAAATTTCATATTCCCCAAATTGATTCTGCTGCCATCTAGACAATTATGCACTTCAGTGATGTAACTCACACACAAATCAGATTCGCTTAATAACATGTTATTCAATTAATCACTGCAGTGATTCACTCAACAACCATGGCAAAAACTAAGTTACTAGTGAGTTAGTGCTACTTGGAAAAGGTACTTCTGGACCATATGTACTAATGACCAGAATCAGCCAGTCCAACTTTAGAATTCTACATCAGGATTATTGACTTGATCGTGTTCATAATTTGTTAAGAATTGTATGTATTGTATTCTTAACAAATTATGAACCTGATCAAGTCAGTAATCAAACAATGGACAAGACAGCTTTGTAAGGGACTGGAAGCCGTTTGTGGACTTTCTACAATACAATAATGGTTAACAGAGGGATTTGAAGACTAGTCCAGAGGTCTCCAAACTTGGGAACTTTAAGACTTGTGGACTTCAACTCCCAGAATTCTCCAGCCAACTGGCTGGAGAATTCTGGGGGTTGAAGTCCACAAGTCTTAAAGTTCCCAAGTTTGGGGACCTCTGGACTAGGGTAATGTTCGGGCTAATCTGTTGACTCTTCTTTTTTCATTTTTAAAATATGTCTTATAATTAGTTTCTGGGTTGATTTGATTATTAGAGATTTCTTAATCTGAAATATCTATATATTTTTCTTGCTAAATAAGGATGAGAAAACTTATAATTATTTGTAAATCTGTTGGTAAGAGGAGAAGAAATTATCAGGGTTTTTAAATTTTCTTTTCAGCATCCAGCCATGGTGGATTTTTGTGTATGTTCAATGTTAGACTTATTTGATATTTGGATCATTTTATTTCTTTTTTGCACACATTTATTTTTTGTTGCTACCGATGAATGTATGGTTTTCTGTTTTGCATATTATTCCTGTTGATAAAACATAATAAAAATATATATCTTTTATAAAAGAACACACTGAAAGTTTTTTTTCTGTCCCTGCCCAAATGTTTACCTATAAGAGCCTGGCAATTTGCCATTTATACATGGAAATATGTATGGATTTATTATATATTTATTCCAATACTTATTTACTGAATTCTAATTTTATTTTAGCTCCAGATCTTCCTCCACTATTCCAAATTTTAGCACCTTCCTGCCAAACGCTGAATGTTTGATGACAATTACTGTGGAACTACACTTTCACTGAAAAGCTGAGGATTGAAGGCAATCTTTTCATTGCATGTCTTTGATCAAAGACCCCACCTTTTGCGTATCAGCAAAGATACCAAATCCATAGCATCCATGTTGGTTATACAACCAGATTACATGTAGGCAGCATAATCTGTGCATGAATCTGCAAACTATCAATTAGCCCATATGAACACATGGACAGGAAATATTTTCATTTTCCAATATACATGGGCCTCAAGAGCAATAAAAGAAGCAGGATAACAACCTTTCTTTAAGCAACATATGCATTCTAAACCATCTTTCACTCTCCCCAATTTCTAAATGAAGAGTCTGCCAGCAAATTAAGGCTGGCTATTTTAGAGGATAGGATATGAGTCATTCCTTGCTTTTCTGAATATCTTACTCCGGGTATAGCCTTTTCCTTCCTTAAGCTGCAGACCTCAAATAAATTCCCTGTACTCACCAGACCCCACCCCTCCTTTTCAAAATACTTCCTTATGGATGTTCTAGCTGTAAAGTAAAGGATTACAGCATTAGAAGCTCTCTGGCCAGAGAGGCCAGGCATTTTTCTCCATTCACAACTGCCTGCACTGCTCCCTCTGAATTCAGGAGCAGCAAGGGCACCCCTAGAACCTCCAGCATGTTTAAATATCAACTACATTTTCCATTCTAAAGATAATGTGATTCCAATACATCCTTAGTATACCCCATTCCCCAGCACCTGAATGGGCTTGGCAGATTCCTGTCTATGATAGGCCATAGCCAGCTGAATGGCCTCCTCGCTGCTGCCTGGCTCCTGGGCTTTCAGCCATGTCTGCATGTCTGCTGGAAGCACACTGAGAAATTGCTCCAGGATGACCATGTCCACAATCTGGTCCTTGCTGTGTTCCTGAGGACAGAGCCACTGCAGAGCTGTGGTGCTCAACCTGGACAGCATCTCCTGCAGAGTTTCTCCAGGCAGGAGGGTGGACAGGCGGAATCTCTGTCGACCAGCTTCCCGATTAGCCTGGATGGAAGGAGAGCTCAGAGTGTGTTTCTCTTTACAAAGAGCAGGGTTTGGCATGTAAGTTCTGTCCACGGAGCTCTCAGGGAACTCATGAAAGCCAGGAGATGTTAAAGCCGATGGTACAATTGGCTCTTGAATAGTCGTTTCAACGGCAGTGATGGGTTCCCGTAAATTGGGTGAAGATTGGCGGGTTGCCTTCAAACACGCCCTCAAACGCTGTATTGTCTGGCTTGGATGGTTTGCGCACCATTTCTTGGTACGAACTTCTGACAATGCATTGCAACTTGCTGTATTCGTTTTAGGGGTGGATTCTGGACCCACGGTGCTTTCTTTGGCGCCATGTGGCACTTGGTCAGCCTCTGTTGGCATCCTGGTGGGAGGATGAAGATGGGGCAAAGACTTGATAACTTGGTCGTGGCTTGTGTGAGCCCTTCCTGTACAACAGTATTTGCGGTATTCAGCGCACTTCCAAAACGTTTTGTTCCCGCTTGCACGCACTTTCTTATACAGATATCCTTTGTAAAGCAGCTGATCCTTACCTCTGTCATCCTTGATGTACTGCAAGGACATTTTCACAGTGACACCGTGTGTGTGTGTGTGTGTGTGTGTGTGTGTGTGTGTGTGTATTAAGAGGAGCAGAGAGACAATGGCTTTACAACAAGGTAAAAGATAAAAGACAGAAGAAACCAGACAGTTAATGAAAGAAATCCCTTGCTAGAATGAAGTGCACAGAGATTGGCCTCTTCCGGAGAGAACAAATACGAATAGGAAGGGAGATTTGTTGAATAGTTACCGAAGAATGAGAGGCTTCCTTCTGGTCCGCTCAGGCTTTCCCGTTTTCCCCCCCTCGGAAGCGAACATGAATCATGCTGCTCCCATTTTCTCCCAGGTCCTAAGGTTGACAGCCGAACCACATCTGTAAATTGGCTCCTGCTCCTTGCAGAGCACAAAAGAAGTTGCCACGCGCGACCTTTCGACGCGGTCTTCTTCCCCGTTGCGTGTCAGCTCTTGTTCTCCGCAACGTTACTTAATGTCACGAGTCTGCAGCGCTTTAAATTCTATTTGGGGATGAAGAGCCTAGAACCGGCTAGCGGGTACTCCTACCGTTTTCATTCCGGTCCGAATCTACCGTAATGAGCTGAATAGCCGGAGAAACCCTGTCTAGCCACGCCTCCTTCCATTTTAAAGGCATAAAGGCGGAAGTCCCATCAGATGGGTGTTGCCTACCCAGCCGTGAATACGGTAGATAATCCCGTGCGAAGGAAAATTTGGCAGGATATTTGGTTGAGAGAGCCTTCTGGTGGGGATGTTCTGTAATTGTACGCATTTACCTTTGAACAGATCCTTTGAACTCCAGGCTTTAATTTTTGGGAAGGATTATATTGGATTGGGGCATAAACCTGCCTAGGATCATCTATTGCCCAAAAGATGATTTGCTTTTTTTGGTTTAGTGGCTGTGGTTAATAAACCATACTTTTGTACAAAATCAGTTAATTTGTAGTTTATTAAATACATCTTGATTAAAGCAGTAGGGCCTAATGCAATATGTAAATAACTTTCTAGCACATTTGAATCTTTACAGGATCCTGAATTTTAGAATGGAGAGTGCCTGAGATGCTCATTTTTAAAAATAATTTGAATTTGTAGATAATAATAAATAATAAAAAAATAATTTGTAGTGTTGGAAAAGATTCACAAGAATAGCCAAGAAAACAAACTGAGGGAAATCAAATCTATCTAGAATACTCAAAGCTTTAATGAACTCATTATATTGTTGGAAGAAATGTCCTTCTGCATTCAGTTCCAAGAGGGAGGAAGACACTGGAAACATGGAGGCCCCTTGGAAAGATGGTTTTGTGGACAGGACCACGTGGTTTGAGGCCCTGGGGAAAAAAGGTGATCACATGCTTCAAGATGTTGGGTGAAGAAGAAAAAAGGGCAGAGATACTTAAAGTCCCTGGTTTTATGCCCTCTCTGGGCTTTGAACTTGAGCTTGTATTCTGATTGGCTGTCAGACTCCCATGGGGCCATCTCTGTAGGTTGTGTTTTGAGTCCAAGTTTGGTTGAGCATTCCTTCTTCCCAAGTGCCATGTGGTGAGATTGGTAGAGGGTTAACCCTACCTTTGTTATGTAAAATAGACTGGCTCGGGCCTTTAATGGCCCATTGACAACGGTGGGGGCTGCTGAATTTCTGCCACTCTTGAGTTTCTACTTCTCTTTTTAGGGGAAATATTCTGCCTTTTTAATATTTCCTAAAATATTTCATTTCTCTAGCAGAGGGGTGGGTTTTAACTTCCAACAATATGAAGACTTAGTTTTTCGAAGAAGTTTTAATAGAGGAAAAGAAAAAAGGAGACAGGTCATCCTGGAAAAGGTCTATTTATATGGTTGCCAAAAATTATCAGCTTCACAGTAAGCTGAGGGTTTACAAACCACCAAGATTGGATTCATTCATAGAAGCAGCAAACACGCCAGATTTTGGCTTAGCACCCCATGCATGAACTCAGCTAAAGCATTCTATTATTGCAATCAAGGTGGCTTGTACTGTAAAGTTAACAAAGGACCTCCTTTTTAAGAATCTTGTTTTATGTCTGTTTTCCTGGCCTGGAGGTTACTGAAAAAAATAATTGCATGTCAAAATGTGGTTATTATGCGACATATGACTAATTATATTTTTTCATCTTTTTTTATTCTTTCCTGTAATAAACACATATAGTGATTTAATAGTAGACAAACATTTTAGATCAGTAGGTAAATAAAGGGACCCAAACCAGAGGTGGGTTGCTAAATTTTTTACTACTGGTTTGGGCCCGCTCCCGCGCTGATTCTGCGCATTCCCAAAAGCTTCTGCGCATGCACAGAAGCATCTGGGCAGGTGGGCGGAGCCTCCCACTGCCGCTACTACCGTTTCAGCTGATCCGAGTTGAACCGGCAGCAACCCACCTCTGACCCAAACATTAGTTTATCTGCAAATATTTCCCACTGTTTTGTTTCACTCTTATAGTAGGGGAAGAGGATCAGAGTGTTTGCAGCATTTGCAACTGGCTATACCAATGCTGATTCGTCCACATTGCATCAGCTTTACTGTTGCATCAGCTTTACGTTGGCTGTTCAGCTTTAAATCATCATTACCCTGACAGATCCATTTATTTATTTTCAACCTTCCAGCAAACCTTAAAGATTTCACATCCCTCTCCAAAAGAAATCAAAACAGCAGCCACCATCTCCTTTGGGTACCGCAAAATTTAGAAATTCAGGATTTTTAGCATTTGTTCCACCTCCATGATTGTAAATGAAGAAAAATCCCGGGAATGTAAACCGCTAAATCCAATTTCCTAAGAACCTCAGCCTTCTTTTCAAACATAACACAACTTTTAAATCTTCACTAGAGTTATGAGACATAATACCTATGCAATGCCTGAAATCACTAATTCAAGGGAAGCAGCCACAGAAAGTGATTACTCTGCATAGCTCTTTTCTCATCCTTTCCCATGATTCACAAAAGTGAAATAAATTCTGCTAAACTGAAGTTTGTCAAAATAAAAGTTTCAGTAAATTTTGTTTTAACCCTTTGATCAACGTTTGTTTCCAGAAACAAGTTAGAACAATTAATCAGTGGAACAGCTTGCCTCCAGAAGTTGTGAATGCCCCAACACTGGAAGTCTTTAAGAAGATGTTGGATAGCCATTTGCCTGAAACGGTATAGGGTTTCCTGCCTAGGCAGGGGGTTGGATTAGAAGACCTCCAAGGTCCCTTCCAACTCTACTATTGTATTGTATTGTATTGTATTATAAACATATAGAACACAGCAGTGATGGGATTCAAAAATTTTTACTACTGGTTTTGTGGACGTGGCTTGGTGGGCATGGCAGGGGAAGGATACTGTAAAATCGCCATTCCATTCCCTCCCCACTCCAGGGGAAGGATACAGCAAAATCCCCATTCCCTCCCGATCAGCTGGGACTCGGGAGGCAGAGAATAGATGGGGGCGGGGCCAGTCAGAGGTGGTATTTACTGGTTCTCCGAACTACTCAAAATTTCCGCTACTAGTTCTCCAGAACTGGTCAGAACCTGCTGAATACCATCTCTGGAACATAGCTATATGGACTGATAACTCTTGGGTGTGAAGTCTCATTATAGCTGCTTGGCAAGACAATTATACATTTCTAGGACTCCAGCATGGATGCGTTTGGCATGGCTTGACGTAAAACTGGGCGTAACTCTCCAAAACCTTATGAAATTAAAACACTATACTTATAGATGCACTGGAGCGTATTTCGCAAACTTATGAAAGCTGAGGTTTTTCAAATTTTATTTTATTTTAAGAAAAATGAGACTGTGAGGAATCACTCGCTCCTATACTCCAAACGAGTCCAAAGGAGGCATCCTCATAACAGGACCTCATACAGAGCAGCAATGGAAGCATTGCTTTCATGACGGGAGATGCTTATGCCGCAGAGACAGCCCCACTACCTGAGGAATAGAGCCCTTCAACAACAGCCTTTTAATACATATATTTCTCTCAACGTTCTAGAAATGAGTCAAAGGAGTAATATATTAAGACATATGAATTTTCCTAAGTACATATCTTCTGCGCCTCTTGAAAAAGGAGAAATCTAGATCCCGTGCTATTCAGGGGATAAACTTAAAAGTCCTCATCACAAAATATTTTGTTTTTCAGTGTTTATATAACCCTGAGAGTATGAAGAAAGCTGCCTTTTAATTATCACAATTCTTATTCGTCTTTTGGTGTCAGAGCTCCACATGCTGGAAGATGACGTCACCCTAAATGTCGGGGTAGGAACATCCAAAGCAGGTAGGAATTGAGGCCGATGATGACTAAACAGCTCAAAAATAGAGTTTAGCGGGAAGGAAGAATCAAGGTTGGCACAAATGCCAGATTGCATCTTGAAATTGCAGCTTCCTTCCCTCCATTTTTGACTTGTACACTACCGTATTTTTCAGAGTATGAGACGCACCAGAGTATAAGACGCACCAAGATTTTGAAGAGGCAAATTAAAAAAAAAAGTTTTTGCACTCTGCAGACCTCCCCAAAACGGCCCATTTTTCACGAAAATGGCCCCGTTTTTCGTCAAATAAAGGGCATGCATAGCCTTTAGGAAGCTTATAGAGTGCTCAGGGGCAAAAACGAACAAAAAATGCCCCATTTTTCACTCATTTTTGCCCTCCGCAGCAGCACTCTGGAAGCTTCCTAAAGGCTATGCATGGCCATTTTTCAAAGGGGGCAGGGTTTCAGGAGGCAAAAAATGCTGTATTCAGTGTATAAGACTTCAGTGTATAAGACGCACCCATATTTTCACCCTTTTTGAGGGGAAAGGATGCGTCTTATACTCTGAAAAATACGGTTTTTTTCTGATTCCTGGTTTGATTAAAAAATTTTCTGCATGGCAACATCCTGTTTCCAGAAGCAGGGAAGTGCAGCCCTGCTTGGCAAATACGAAACATCTTTCTGGCTCTGTGGAGCACAACAGCAAAAACTATTCCTACTAATGGCTGTTATTGCAATTTAAAATCTGGGCCGGCTAGACAAGAGTGGAAAGTTAATCAATATAATGTGCATTTAATAGTGACATACAAATAGAAAAATAGTAGCGTATGAAATTGTCCGTGGAATATGGCCTTCCAAGAAAACCGGTTTCCGCTTTAAAAGTATATTAAAAAATCCCTTGTAACCTTTTTTTTTAAAATGCAGCCATAGGCTTCAATGTTCATGAATGATGCCACGTGGCTGTCAGAAGTTCATACATCCTATTTCAAGTAGCTAAGACTTAAATACTTGACACAATATTTTGCGCCTGGCAAAGTCGATCACCATGGTTAGCAAAACATAATGGCATAAAATATGCATACAGTACCTCCATTGCCCCGTATATAAAAATTGCATCGTTTATGCAAGCTGCAAAAGATTGTTCCCAGAAGCTACAGCAGATCCCTCCATATATCCCACGATCACTGCCTGACCCGGCTGTGTAAAGTCAGGACTGCACTTGTGTTTACGTCTGTTAGCTGTTCTCCATGCCTCTGTAGCCCTTCCCTTTACACTCACAATCTACATAAAAGGTTTGGTAGCCAATCGCCACAAAGGCTAGGCTTCCGAAAGATTCTGATTGGGCCACAGGCATATCCACAAATATTCCCTACTTTGGCTCAAAGAGATCTTCCTCCTTGGTCTTTGGCCAGATTGAATGATGCAGCCTTGTTCTCATCTCTGAGCCTTGTCCCAAAGGTGCTTTTTCAAGAGACAACTGGACTTTATGGTTTCCAGAAAGTCCAGTTGCCTCTTGAAAAAAGCACCTTTGAGACAACCATGACCTGGATGACTGAGAATCCCCACAGACACCCCTGAACCTCGTTGTAATGTCCCATTTTGTGTCCTTATTGACTGATTTTGGTTGCTATAGACCTGCCAATGTCCTTCCATGGCCATTTCATTTTGTGCTGTTGTACTGACATGACGGCAGGATCAAACTGCTGATCGGATCTGTGGAGAAGCAAATGCCCCCCATGCCTCTATCCTTCTGAGAGATATTGCAGTGACCGCCTGGCCAGGATATTCATTTTTACAGAGTTCTGATAGGTACATCACCATACCGAGGGTCAAATCTACTGATCGGAGGACTCTGGGGAGCAGCTTACCTGTCAAACTAGGTAAAACAAATATCCAGACATGGAGATGGCTCTGCTACAGTCCGAAAAGCAGATGGTCCCAAGATCTGTAGAGCGGTACTTACACTGAAAGGTGCGGATAGAAGGCTAAACTCACTGATAAACCCATTCGTCCAAACTTGTCTCCTGCCACCCAGCTCTAGCACCATCCCATATTCAAGGGCATAATTAATACGGCCAATGTTTTTCCCACTGGCTGAGAAATCCCGATTCTTGCAACTTAACTTGCCCTGCAGTAAACAGTTAGGACAGCACCACTCACTGGTCTCATTCGTGGCACAAGAGAGACCAGCTGTGTAAACAGAGCCAATTATACCAGTGTGCTTTTTCACCCACAGATGGAAGGAAAACACATCAAACTGACTGTCAAGGCATGCCCCACCCCTAGACATTCTGGAGCCAGGCAAGGTAGAATGCCAAGATTGTCCTTTTATTCCAGAACCGAGCCCAGAAGAGCTGAGAGAAAGATTGTGATTGGTGGGACCTTGTTTTAAGAGGCTAGGGCCCATGTGTCTTTGCTGATTTTGCAACTGGCTGACGTAATGCAACTGGCCTGCAGGAAAGGTCAGGAATTCTCTCCACTATTGCTTTTTCTCCTTCTGCTCGGTCCGCTATTCGATGACGACGGTAATTGCAAGGGCGGGAGGCTCCACCTTTTCCCCCATGTCACACGGCTGATCCTGAACCGGGTTTGCCATTGGGTCTGCTGCGAGTGGAGAGCTCAGAGCGGGAGGGTCCTGTGCTGGTGGGGGAGGCCCAGTGGCCCCCTCAGGATGGCTCTTACTCTTGTGGGCAGTGACATTGTCCTTCTTCTCAAACTTCTTGCCACAAACATCGCAGGAGAACTGGTAGAAGGAGTCGGCATCATGCTTTTTCATGTGCCAGTTCAAGGACGCTTTTTGGCGGCAGGTGAAACCACAGATCTCACACCTGTGTGAAAAGGAAGGGGGGGGGGGAATTCACCAAAGAAGAAAGGGGTCTGCCAGAAATCTATCTATCTATCATCTATCTATCTATCTATCTATCTATCTATCTATCTATCTATCTATCATCTATCTATCTATCTATCTATCTATCTATCTATCTATCTATCTATCTATCTATCATCTATCTATCATCTATCTATCTATCTATCTATCTATCTATCTATCTATCTATCTATCATCTATCTATCTATCTATCTATCTATCTATCTATCTATCTATCTATCATCTATCTATCTATCTATCTATCATCTATCTATCTATCTATCTATCTATCTATCTATCTATCTATCTATCTATCATCTATCTATCTATCTATCTATCATCATCATCTCTCTCTCTCTCTCTCTCTCTCTTTGTTTTCGTAGATTTTCACGGGTACAGGTATGCAGGTCTTGGCGTATTCGGGTCTTACACGGGAAAAGACCCGAATACGCCAAGACTGCATATATATCTATCTACCTTCAGGCTTATGTTTTGGGCTTAGAGCGTGATCGGAGCTGCCATCTCTCTACAAACCTTGGTGGTGGTGGTGGTGGGGAGTGCTGGCCTCGTTTCAGCAAGTGGATTGATTGGATGTGTGGCTGTATCATGATTGGTAGATTGGTGCTGATTGGTGCTGGCTGTGTGTCCATTGTTGTTTTGTGTTGTAACGGCCTGGGTGGGGGTGGGGCTCATTTGTTGATTAGGGCTGGTTTCCAGATGTCTGGTAGATGAATAAACACGACGATAACTCCCGCCTACCAGACATCTGGAAACCAGCCCGAATACAACAACAAGACCAGCATATGTGTATGTATGTATGTATGTATGTATGTATGTATGTGTGTGTGTGTGTGTGTGTATATATGTATGTGTGTGTGTGTGTGTGTGTTGTATTTGTGCTGATAAATAAATAAAGGGAGACATATATATGTATTTGTGTTACAACCCCTGGTATGCCCAAATATGGGAGGGAACTCACTACTCCCCCTTTCTGTCTATCGGCTCACTACAGGAGACCATCCAGGCAGAAAACCATATTTTTAATGTTTGTGTGGTATTTGTGCTGATAAATAAATAAAGGGAGACTAGTATATCTATTCAAGCTATTTAGCTCTCATCAGCTAGCCATACCCTTACTGGGAGTCGAACCTGGGCTGTATTACATAATATTACATAATATTTTTAATATTATTAAAATATGGTTTTCTGCCTGGATAGTCTCCTGTAGTGAGCCGATAGACAGAAAGGGGGAGTAGTGAGTTCCCTCCCATATTTGGGCATACCAGGGGTTGTAACACAAATACATACCTATTTCCCTGGCTCAACTGATAAGGAGGAGAGCCTGTGGCTTAGTGGCTAATACATCTGCCTAATATGTAATATAGCCCAGATTCGAATCCCAGTAAGGGTATGGCTAGCTGATGAGAGCTAAATAGCTTGAAATAGATCTATACTAGTCTCCCTTTATTTATTTTCAGCACAAATACCACACAAATATAAAAAGGCAACATTAAAAATATGGTTTTCTGCCTGGATGGTCTCCTGTAGTGAGCCGATAGACAGAAAGGGGGGATAGTGAGTTCCCTCCCATATTTGGGCATATCAGGAGTTGTAACACAAATACATACCTATTTCCCTGGCTCAGCTGATAAGGAGGGGAGCCTGTGGCTTAGTGGCTAATACATCTGTCTAATATGTAATACAGCCCAGGTTTGAATCCCAGTAAGGGTATGGCTAGCTGATGAGAGCTAAATAGCTTGAAATAGATCTATACTAGTCTCCCCTTATTTATTTATCAGCACAAATACCACACACACACACACACACACACACACACACACACACACACACAACATGCCGGTCAGCATAACTCCGGAACACCGGGGCTGCTGAAATGAAAAGGACTGAATTATATCTATAGTGTCATGTCACAGTACTTTTGACAGTGATAGTGTGCATTTTAGTATTATAGAATAATAAATATGTGGAACACCCTACCAGATCCTTTCGTTAGTTCTTCTAACCCCCATACCTTTTACCTTAAGCTGTCTACCGTGGAGCTTACGCCTTTCTTAAGAGGTCCCTAACGGGGCATGCATAAGTGCACCAGCGTGCCTACCGTCCCTGTCCTACTGTCCCCATTTATATGTACTCTTTTTATGTATTTATGGCTATGTTTTGCTTATTTTTATCCATTTATTTGTGCCATTTTTTCATGTATTTTTCCTACTTGTTTCCTTGACAAATTAAAATAAATAAACAAATAAAAATAAAAATGTTGGGATGATAGTAAGTCAAGGACTACCTGTATTCATGTCTTCAGCCTAGAAAGTGTGATTGAGAAAACCATCTGCTTTACGATTTACTGGGAAGGCTTCTCAGTTGATGACTGTGAGAAGGAGGAGGCTGGATTTGATGGGAGTGATCCTGATTGTGCTTAAGTCATTTCTGCAATAGGGGAAAGCATTGTGGGGCATACTCACTGTAGGGGTTTTTCTCCGGTGTGGATCCGCCTGTGGATAATTAAATTACTGCTTGTTCGGAAGAAGCGGGCGCAGAACTCACATATGTAGTCCTTTTTATCTGCAAGTAAAGGGCACAATAAGTCACCGGCCAGCCTGATCCTAAAGGCACATCCTTCATAATAGATACGGGCAACCTATAACTCTTTTCTCCCCAATACTACAATCGGGGCTGGTCCAAGACGTTTTGATTTAGGCAAGACTGCAAGGACAATGAAAGCTGCAGTTCAAAACTTTTAGCGGGCAACAGTCGGATGAAAGACACATAGTTAGACTGCTCACCACTGTGCAGTTTCTCATGTTCCTTGAGATGTTTCTTGAAGTTGAAGGATTTGCCACAGCTTGGATCAGAGCAGGTAAAGGTCTTTTGGTGAACATGCTGGTATTTCTTGTGGTGCTGGAAGATGGGGAAAAAAATAGCCCGGAGGGAATATAAGGCTCTAAAATCTGTACCGCGCCTTAGCTTAGATCAGTAGTTCTCAACCTTTTCTTCATTATGGACGCCCTTTAAATACCTTTTGTGGCCACGGATACCCCCCCCCCCAAAGACTTAAGATTTTATATATATATATATATATAATTTGTGTTACAACCCCTGGTATGCCTAAATATGGGAGGAAGGTCACACTCCCTCTTTCTGTCCTTCGGCTTCATCAGTATTCGGTAACACATTCGGTAACACAAATATATACTTATTTCCCTGGCTCAACTGATAAGGAAGAGAACCCGTGGCTTAGTGGTTAAGACTCCTGCCTAAGATATATACAGCCTGGGTTCTAATCCCAGTAAGCCCACAGCTTGAAGATGGCAGGTGAGATCCTGCCGAAACGTTATATATATACAGCTGGGCCATGCATCCCTTCTATTTCTCTGGATGATGCTTCTAAAGTAAAGGAGGAATTTTTCCTGCTATAAATTCTAAGATTTGTAGCAATGGTGAAATTCATTTTTTTTACTACCGGCTCTATGGGCGTGGCTTGGTGGGTGTGGTGTGGCTTGGTTGGAGTGGCTTGGTGGGCATGGCAAGGGAGGGATATGGCAAAATCTCCATTCCCACTCCATTCCAGGGGAATGATACTGCAAAATCTCCATTTCCGCCACACTCTGGGGCCAGCCAGAGGTGGCATTTGCCGGTTCTCCAAACTATTCGAAATTTCCGCTACCAGTTCTCTGAATTACTTAACATTTCCGCTATCGGTTCTCCGGAACCTGTCAGAACGTGCTGGATTTCACCCCTGATGTGTAGTCTTCTATTAACTTCAGTACTCCTAGTCCAGCCAGAAGCCAACAAACAGGGCATTATAGAAAGTATCACCCTGCTGCTTGCCTCCAAAGTACTGACACTTTAGAAAATTTAAATGAGACATGGAAGTTCTGTCAGTCACCTGTATCCAGCCCAAGAGACTGGTGACCACTGCTAGTCCTCCATCACTTACATTCAAGTATTGGCGATTGGAGAAAATTTTCCCACAACCGTCATAGTCACAAAGGAGAATCTCTCGCTTGGCTGCCTTCCTGTGAAGAAAGGCAAAGACAGAAGAGACAGGGAAGCCAAAAGGAAGAGGAAACATGTCAAATCTCCAGGCTGGAGATACGCAACAGAATTGCAGAACACAACCTTTGTGTATTCTAGCTCAACATACAGAAGTATTTTATAGACATCTCTCCCCCACCCCAAAGTAAACAACCCTGGATTGTTTAGAGAACTTGATGGGTCAAAAATAATGTGGACAAAGACAGTTAAATATATCATTTTACTTAAACAACAACCAGTGTGATTTTAATCAAATTAATTTGATAGCAAAATAGATTAATTAACAGTTTTGGGGGAAACAGCTTTTCCCAAAATATTTCACTAGATGTTTTCAGTCTGTAATTATTGAAGTCTCCATGATTCCAAAGAGAAGGCAATTATAATAATCCATTTGGTTTTTGATAACTTTTGTATTATTAGGTAAAGGTTTCATGGATATGAATTTTTAAAATAATTTCTGGTTTTCCTAATCTTGAAAAGTTACTGTGGGCCTTCCTAGCTGCTCTTCTCCTTCTTTGGATCTTGTCGTTGTTCCTTTGAGTGCAGCTGCTCCGTCTTATTCTAATGAGCAAGAGCCATGGTGGAGCAATGGTTAGGATGTAGTATTGCAAGTTAACTCTGCCAACTGCCTTCAGTTTGATCCTGACCAGTTCAAAGTTGACTCAGCTTTCCCTCTTTCTGAGGTTGGTAAAATGAGGACCCAGATTGTTGGGGGCAATATGCTGATTTTGTAAACCACTTAGAGTGGGCTGTAAAGCAGCCAATAAGTCTAAGTGCTATTGCTAATGATGTTTTTATTTAATGACACATTATTTTTTGTTGTAAACTGCTTTGAGATTGTTGGACTAAACAGCATATAAACTTCAATTTGTAAGTAGGATGGATGGACAGACAAGACAGATAGACAATAAATAGACAGACAAGTCAATAATCTTTGCCAGCCTTGCAGCTTTAATCAACCTACCTAAACTTACTATAATCTTCCCTTTCTACTTTTGGCCCACGTTGGCTGAGGAGATCATGAGCAACCACGGACCTGAACTTACCTGATTCTCTTAGGACCAATTTGGGACACGTCTTCATCTCCTGGCTGTGCCTGCTTCTTGCAGCTAGAAAGAGAGATTGGGATTGCTTTTCATGAAAACTGGGCTAAAATGGCAATAAAAAACATAGAATCAATCAATGACTCAAATCAGTCAATAATAAAAACAAACATTTGTACACAGGGGCTTCGGGCTGACAAATATGGGGAAAGGAACTCCCTGGAAAGCAGGCAGAAAAATGAAGGAAGCGAAAAAACCTGTCTAGGACTTGAATGGGTCAAATACTTCATACTGTAGACTAGTATTTCTAGTCTGCATTTCTACTTTGAAGGTACTCTATTCTTTAAGACAGTGGTGCAAAACCTAAAATCCCAGGGTAGAACATGGCTCTAAATGCATTGATTAGACTTTTCCTTGACACACTATAATTCTTAAAATAATAATGATAGAACGCTATTAACTACGTGAAAGGTAATCATTTTTTGTTGACCAGTGTAATTATATTTTTAAGAGTCAGTTTGGTGTAATGGTTAAGCTCTAAAAGGCCATGGAGTCCTTAGTTTGAAAAATAGTATTGCACCATAAAGTAAAAGGATAAAGTAGTGGTTATAGGCCACCTTTTGTAACCAATAACTAAAAAGACATAGATCTGGGACATTGCAAATAACTACTTGAGTCCAATGACATTTATAATGCAGTGTCTTATCGTAACCCTGTTATATCCCACATAAGAGTCAAAGGGATGACAGCACCTACTTGATCTTGGCTGTTCTTGAATGACCCGGTTATACTTGGATGGAAGTCTATCAAGAAATCCCAGGACTATAAATAGAATGGGAAGTTTGCAAAATATCCCCAAGGTAGGCAGTGCTAAATCACTTCCTGCCTTGCTATTGATTTATTTAATTTTAACTGGTCTGTATTGTTAAAATCACTTAGCCTGGGTGTTCACTTGAGATGTCCTGTTCCAATGTTTCTCAACCTTGACAACTTTAAGATGATATGTGGACTTCAACTCCTACAATTCCAGGAGTTGGAAGTCCATATACCATTAAGTTGCTAAGAGTGGGAAGAACTCTTTTATTCCATAGGTTACCTGGTATGAGTGGTACCCAAATGATTAACGGAGGTACTTCCTTGTTGATCTCTCATTATCCACACTGAAGTGGACTCTGCTGCATTTAAAATCTTCTAATTTCATTACCTATCCAAGGAAGGCTGATAATTTTCATCTCGCAGGTCATCCATGTATACCATGTTATCTTCCTCTGTGAAATCTTCTGCTTCCTCCTCCTCTGGTGCACCAGACACTGATTCTGGTGTCTCCCCTGGTAGAGTTAAAATCCTGAAGAAAATACAAAAAAATGAAAGGCCAAGATTCAGTCCACAAAGATCCTTCATTCTGGATGAACCTTGGCCTGTTTAGTTTGGTACTTTTCAGCTCCTTTTCAGCTGATGTGGTTATTGGCCAAGAATGGTAGGCTGTAAGTCAAGTCAAGCCTCACTTTATTTTTATTAGAGATCTGAAGCAGCTTTCCCCTAGTGGTCATCCTCCAGAGAGATGGACTTCAACTCCCAGAATTCCCCTACCAATAGATAGTCACTGCTGAATTTTCTGGGATCTCTAGAGAACACAAGTTGGGAAAGACTGAGCTAATAAACCTGGGATCCTGTTGTGCAGCAGGTCATGTTGTGAACAACAGTACCCAGAGGATTAGTTTTTATTTCTTGCACTAGCTTTTGAGGCAATTAGAAAAATTATTAGGTTAGTTGCAGTCCTACCTTCCCCTATTGGTGATAAATGGGGGATGCAAAAATCTGGAAGAATTTAAATCCTGCTATGCAATCTCACCGTGGCAAATGTTAGTGGGTCTGTGTGTGTTCTTGGGAAGGATGAGCAAAGAACACTGAGACAATATGCCAAGAGAATAAATTCTCAGCACGATTGCCCAAGACACGAAGGTCATCCTAGCTCCCAGCTAAAGAAAGCAGAACAGCAATATGGGCAGTTACAATATGATAAACTGCTGCAGGCAGATTAGCATTTTAGTGGCAATGGCAAGGGCATAACTTAATACTGCATGGGATAAGCCAATGATTTTCTACAAAGGAAATCCCATAAATAGCAAGATAAAATGAGTGATGATGGGTCTCTCACGTCAGATGACACTCAATACATTATGAGAAGTACTGATGGTGTTCAAGATGTGGCTAGATTAAAGCCTTCAGGACTTAGTTGTGGATGTTGCCATACAAAAAAAGAAAACCTGAAGTGGCAAAGAGAGTTGTGGTGAGAATATAGAACATAAGAACCATGGGCATGGGAAAGCTCAATAGAACGAATGATGAAACAAATTGATTACACATACATTTAACGCCAGCAGTTTGAAATGAACCAGAATTGGACACTTTCAGTCAGAAGATTACACGGCCTATTGTTTAGGGCATGGAAACAAAGAAGGGTTGGCATAGCCTTCAGAGGCAGGAAGGATATAGCAGTGCAGTCAATGACCAAATATCGTGTTTCCCTGGAAATAAGACAGAGTCAGGAAATAAGACAGAGTCTTATTTTCTTTTGACCCCTGAAATAAGCGCTTGGCCTTAGTTTCGGGGAGGCCTTATTATTTTTGAGGTGCAGGAGGTGGCGAGCGTGGTCATCTCATGGCTGCTGCTGTGTTGCAATATTTTTGGGGAGGGCTTATTTTTGGGGGAGAGTTTATTTTAGTGCATGCGCTGAAAAGCCCGATTGGGCTTATTATCTGGGGAGGCCTTATTTTCGGGGGGGGGGGGGAAGAGTAATAACACTCAACGTCAGAACAAATGGTAGAAATTGCTGAGATGTCCAAACCAAAAAAATAAAAAATGAAGTTCGCATTGAAAAACTGAAAGGAAGAATTTTATATTGAAGCTAGAAGAGGCATGAAGCCACATTACAAGGACGTCTGTTGAAATAGAAGATGGAAATAGACACAACCAACTGGAAGACTTTAAAAAGATGTCCAAATTGAGGCTGGACATATTCGTCTATTGATTACTGAAGTAATGAGTGGACTTTCTGAAGGGTCAGGCTGAGGACAGACCATTCTGGAAAGGTCTGTGTATATGATTGCTAAATGTTGACATCAACTAACCAGTCAATCAATCATTAAAAATGGCCAAGCCCCAATCCTTTAAGGACATAAGTTTAAACATTTCAGGAATTTATTCTACGCCACAAAAATAACCACACACACAAAGGAAAACCAGGAATAGATTTTTGTATAGAATGGTTGTGGATGTTCACTATGAGACCCACAACAAATCCCTGGGATCATTATTCTTCCTCAATGTCTTTCCAAGATGTCTTTTGCACCGCGTCTCTTTGGCAAATGTCATTTTTACAAAAGACACCATCAATCTTGTAAATCTGAAAGCCATTTGCCCTCAATACATAGCATGGCAAGCAAGTTCCATTTGGACCATTTGCTATGATGGCATGAGAGAAGAAATGTACCTTTCAGGTCCCGGCGCTTCAGTGCTACCTGGAATCTCATCTGGTGCAGCTTCTACAAGAGCAAACACAGCAGTGTCAGTCAGACGGAGAGAAGAGAATCAGCAAAACTGCCCTCTTTTTAAGGTAGTCATTTAAAAGGAGCTTGAATGCTGAAGCTCAACAGTGGACATACAATCCCTTCCAAAACTATTTCCCTAGACCAGGGGTGTCAAACTCAAGGCCCGGGGGCTGGAGCCAGCCCACGGGGTACTTAGATCTGGCCCACAGGGCCACCGTGGAAACACAGAAGGACTGGCCCCACATAGCCCTTCCAAGTTCTGTTTTCACTGGCAGAAGGTTGCAGGAGGCTGTGGCAGCCGAAAACATAGCTCTGGAGACCGTTTTGACTGGCAGAGCACTTGGGCGCCCGAGAGTAGTGATGTCGAGCTGGCCACGCCCACCCTATCCATGCCCCCCCCCCAAGGTCAAACACAACCTTGATGCAGCCCTCAATGGAGTCTGACACCCCTGCCCTAGACCATTTTTCTTTTTAAAAAAAATACAGACATCTACTTGATTCGCTTTTAATAGTCTCTTGCCTGGTTAGCACTGGTGAGCAAGAATCTCCTTTAGGGGATCAGACAGAAATATTTTTGAAAACTACAAAGGACTTCCTTCCTTTCTGGTTCCCCCAGAATATATGTTTGGTGAGTGAAGGCTAGTGTTCCCTATAAGTGCATTTGTTTGGTTCTTTATTCAAGAGCAGTGACAAGGTCTTCTGATCTCAATATCTCCTACTTCCAACGTCAGGCTGCCTTTCTCTTTCAAAATGCACATCTCTCGCCCTCATTGTTTTAAATACTAGTGTCTTAATTTTAGTGGGGGGGGGAGGAGGGAGGAAGAAAGGTATTGCTTCCTCGCTGGTATTTTGTAGGGTTTTCTCTTTCTTAGTAATTTTGGACTAAGATTATTTAGGACTAGCTGATAACCCGGGTATTTATCCATCCTAATTAGACAGGAAAAGCCCTGATTTTGTGGAAAATGTCCAGACCAAACATAATTTCAAATGTTAGATTTTCGCCCTTACCAGTGGGAGCCCCCTTGTGGAGTACTGTGAAGCGGTTACCATGGCAACTCTAGTGCGGTGTACAGTAGAAGCCATTTTACAACAGTACGGTAGAAGCCATTTTAAGGCAGAACAGGCTATATCTTAACAGACCCCCCCCCCCCCCCCAGGTCTTACCCCCACAGTATTTGTTTCCAGAGAATAAGTCATCTGTGAACCAAGTTTGGTTGAAATTGCTGAAGGCGTTCCAGAGTTATGCTGGCGCGCACACACACACACACACACACACACACACACACACACACAGCCATTTATATTTATATAGATTACTGGACACACAGTAAAAGTGTTATTTACAAGCTCAAAACGTTATAATAAACTTCTAGCCACAACCCAGATATCCCACAAGAAAAACCCAACCCTGGTACACCTCTGCCCTATAGTCGCGTCACCTTCCTGCATGCTTTGCATATGCTACCAATCTGTCATCTTTGCCCAACAAAAGCCTAGCCTTCCAGCCTCTCAACTCCATCAGTGGCTCCTCCATCCACTCTCCTCACCTGTTTCATCTGAATTTGTATTGCACAGTAATTCTGTCTCCTTGTCCAGACCTGTGCCACTGGGAGGAGACATACAAGTGGTCCTCTGTCTGTCTGTACCACATTCCTCCTCCTCTTGGAAAGATGGTTCTGGCTCATCCACGGGACATGGCGAGTTGGAAGCAAGTGCTAACGAAATGGCATGGGCTGCTGCTGCCTTGCGAAGGGAGCGCCGGCATCTGGTGACCGGGGAGGGTGGGGGGCTAAGCTTGGAAGTGATTGCTTCCTCCTCTTGCTCCTGTCTGCCATCAGAGGCTGTTTGGCAAAAGGGTGGTGGGCTGATCTTTGAGGCAGGGGGACTCCAGGTGAAGGTATGACCAGCCAGACACTCCCATTCTAGCTGGCTGCAGACTCTCTCCTGCTCCAGCAAAGCAGTCTTCACATTAGGGATGAAGCCACATTTCTGGCTGTGATTGTGAGAAAGGACAACCAGATGTTGCAAAGCCTCCGAAGAAAAAGCGATGGGATCAGCAACGGAGCTGTCTGATCCTGAGGAAAGGAGGAGAAAAAAAAAGAGAGACACCCAGCTTTAATGGGGAAGCAAAACTTCAGTGTGAAATTCCTCACTCTTAAGTTCTCAATCCTGTTGTTGATCTCAAAAGGAGAATAGCAATAGCACTTAGACTTATATACCACTTCATAGTGATTTTACAGCCCTCTCTAAGTGGTTTACAGAGTCAGCCTATTGCTCCCAACAATCTGGGTCCTCATTTTACCCACCTCAGAAGGATGGAAGGCTGAGTCAACCTTGAGCCTGGTGAGATTCGAACTGCCAAGTTGCAGGCAGCCGGCAGTCAGCAGAAGTAGCCTGCAGTACTGTACTCTAACCACTGCACCACCATGGCTCATTCAAGCTGAAACAGAATTTCGGTTCAAGGAACTATATCATTACAGATAATCCTTGATTTATAACATTCGGTGACTGAAGTTACAACGGCATTGAAAAAAGTGACTTGGGACCCTTTTTCACTTAGAATTGTTGCAAACCTCTCCATGGTCACATGATAAAAATTCAGACACTTGGCAACTGAGTCACATTTATGACAGTCGCACTGTCCCAGGGTCATGTGATCCCCTTTTGTGACCTTCTGGCATGCAAAGTCAATGGAGAAGCCATTTTCACTCAACAACTGTGTTATTAACGTAACAACTGCAGTGAATCACTTAACAACTGTGGCAAGAAAGGTCATGAAATGGAGCACAACTTGCTTAACAACTGTCTTACTTAACAACAGAAAGTTTGAGCTCAACTGCAGTTGTAAGTCAAAGACTACCGGAATAAGCCTGGCTCTAGACTAGAGATAAACCTGTAAGGGCATTTACCTGTTTTCAATTCTGAGGCATGTGAATTGTACCTACAAAAGAAAGATAAGAGGAAGAGTGAGTAGACAGACTAAGTTGTGCTCACACATGAGCAATAATAATCTTTAAACTGCATCCAGCACTGCCACCTTCCCAAATGTGGAACTTTCATGGATATGGACTTCAATTGGCAGAATTCGGAGGAGTACCGTATTTTTCAGAGTATAAGATGCACTGGAGTATAAGACGCACCAAGATTTAGAAGAGGCAAATTAAAAACAAAGTTTTTGCACTCTGCAGACCTTCCAAAAATGGGCTGTTTTTCGTGAAAACAGGCCCATTTTTTGTCAAAAAAAGGGGCTTGCATAGCCTTTAGGAGGCTTCTAGAGTGCTCCTGGGGGCTGGGCAAAAACATTTTTGCCCTCCCCAGCCCCCAGAAGCACTCTGGAAGCCTTCTAAAGGCTATGCATGGCCATTTTTGCAAAGGGGTCAGGGTTTCGGGAGGCCAAAAATGCTGTATTCAGTGTATAAGACGCACCCAGATTTTCACCTTTTTTGAGGGAAAAAAAGTGCATCTTATACTCCAAAAAATATGGTAACTATACTACCTGTGGAATTCTGGGAGCTGAAGTCCACTTATCTGACAGCTGCCAAGTTTGAGAAGCACCAAACATTTTCTACTGTTTCTGCTAGCTTCTCTTTTAAGGTTCTCCTAGCCAATTAAAGATTGGAACCAAATAAGAAGAGGAAGAAAGGAGTTAGAATATCCCAAAACAAGGATGGGAGTGCCTGATGATGAGAGCGACTCTTTCTCTGTGAGGAGGCATGCATACTTATTAATACTATGTTTTCTACACTGCGAAATCTCAGCTTGAGATATTCTCTTCCTTTAAAATAGAAAGGTTGCAACATTTGCCCAAAACCAAGCAGGTTCAACCTCCCGTTAAAGTAGCATGAGACACGTTTACAGAGCCCTTCGCTTAAATTCATAGAGTGTAAGGTTGAATGTTTACTTAATATTTGGACAAGACTAACAGAAGTAGAAATAGTCGTTGCACACAAAGTCTCACCTGTCAAGCAGATATTTAGCCAGCTGGGAATGGAGAGAAAAACCCAATTGCTCTTTGAGCTGACACCATTGCTCCAGGTGGCTTCCGATACAGATTCGGCTCTTGCTGCGTTGGGCATCCAGCTCTTTACGTTTCTGTTTGCAAATAATCTTGGAGGCCCGCTGGCGTCCCTGGCATCCATGCTCCATCATCTCACTGAACTGGATAGACGGGCAGACTAGGAATCTGCATAGAATAGCCACTGGATCATAAGTACATTACATGCCCACAAAGAGAGATTTGTCTCCAGCCATAGTTGAAGGGTCTAGGGGCTCTGGCCAGCATGGACAGTTCTGCCTTCTGTTTCAGGGGTTGTAGATATTCTGACTGTGACTTCAACATCAGAAGACCTTAGATGATACCACTGCTTAGAAAAAGGTGACCAATGGGCAACCTAAGCCGAGGAAGAGGACAAGATGTTATCCCATGTTCCTGGACACACATAAACAACAAGATCTCTGTTCCATATTGTAGATCCCAATTTTGGAATTTTGTCACTGGAATAATTCTGATTTAAGAGCACCCCTTGCTCATGGAAGAGAACTATTTATCACATCAAAAAACTCGTTCCTATTTGAGTGCACATGTAATTCATTTGGAGCAAGCAAAATGGAAATCTTTGGAGTTATGTGCTAGGGAGATATGGCAGCAAAACTGAATATTTTTTTCAAAGTCACCAGTATCACTTCCATACATTTATCTGACCCCACTTTTTTTTGCAAGGTAGACGGATCTTCAAGAAGTGCCTAATGGTAATCCTCAGCAGCTTCTTTTTTTAATTAAGAGTGAGCTAAAACAAAAGACAAGAAGGTTGAAAAGGATGTTCCAGAGCATAGTGGAAAAGCCTCAAAATCTTTATCTAATAGTCTTAAGGTACACTAGATATTTTCAATAAACAGAGAGGTGAGGTTTTTTTTTTAGTTATGAAGGACCACGTTCTACTGACTCCATAATTCTTTTGTTTTTCCACCGTCAGAGTTATATTTAACCCGGGAATGAGGTCGACGCAGTTAAACCTGCGATCCTAATCGGGAGACAGGATTTTAACTTGCACCAAAGAGCTACTAACACAAGGAATGAATACCAAGTCTGCCTTCTTCGTTATCAAATCTCGGCAGTCATTCCGGTCTTCCCCTCTCGCCTTCCAAAGGGAATTTGCAGCGCAAGCGGGTCGCTTGGATCACGAAGCGCGCGCGGAAGTAGCGGTAAGGAAGAAAAATAAAAAGAGGGGAAAGGCGGGCGGTTCTTACGACGGCAAAGCCGGAGACGCACGAGCAGCTTTGGCTTTCCACTTAGTTCCACGCGTTTCCATGAATTGACACGCGGAAAACCCTACGCCGTCCCCAAGTTGCCAGGCGAGCTTCCCTCTCTCTCTCTCTTCGGGGTTAGTTTCAAAATGCCTGGCTGGGCGCACCTGGCTCCTTTGCCGCCGAGCGAGACGAGCGTCCCAGGAGTGACCCGGGATGCCGCTTCTGGACCACCTCGAGGATGTCCGTCCAGCCGTCCAGTTCCTTGAAGGATCAGGTTGCAAATCCCGGATAGACTGGAAAAAGCCGCTGCACCGCTGAAGCGGAGACAGTTGCCGCCCGGCTTGCAAACAGCAACGGCAACAGGAAGGGGCTGGATCAGCTCTCTCGGTCAGGGCTGTACGTGGGCCTGCAAGGGCGGGCGAATCGGAAGAAGCGGCGAAAAGGGAGAAGGGAAAAAAAAGGCGGCCCTCTGTAAATGGAGCTGCGGGTGTGCTTAGTTATACATTAATCTATTCCCCTTGGAGAAGTTCAGTCGCCGAAGTACTTTTCCACGGGTCTGACAGCAGTTTTCAACCGCTAGCCCGACCAGAGTGAGAACTTCCGCATCCTAAGTATAGGGCAGGGGTCCGCAACCTTAAATACTCAAAGAGAGCCATTTGGATCGGTTTCCCACAGAAAAGGAAAGACCGGGAGCCACAAGACTCTTCTGGTGCCTGACTGTTTCCTGAGCGGCCACAAAACTAGCATATGTAGTTGAATTAAAGATTCTGTTTTCTTCTGAAACTTTTCTTTTCCTGGATTTATCCATGGTTGGACTACGTGGTGGTGGTGTCAAAAAGCTTAATAAATTGCGCCTCAGTGGGTGTCGAACATTGGTAGTTGTGATGCATATTTTGAGTGACAGGGAGCCTCAGCAGAGGGGTGAAAGAGCCATAGGTTGCTGACCCTGGTATAGGGTCTCCTGACTTGAGCAGCAGGTTGGACTAGATGACCTCCAAGATCCCTTTCAAATCTATTATTCTGTTAGACTAGGTTAGGATTGTTTCAGAACTCTAGCTAAGCCGTGACAGCCACTCGCTGGGAGCTACCATTTAGAAAGGAGGAAAGAGATTGGAAACTTGCTTTGACAAAGACCATGTCCTTTGGTGTAAACTGTAATATCCTTTCAGATGGAAAAGGCCACAATCATTAGGACTTTCTTGGTAGTCTCTTGATGGGAAAAAAGAAGAAGAAAAGGACTGGTCCTTCAAATAATATTTCTGTATTTTTTAAAAAATCAGGCTAATGTTGATGTCTTCAAATATACAGTCACTGAGTCCATTTTTGAAATCAAGATCTTGGTTTTTTTTTTTTTTAAATGTAACCATCAGTATCCACCAAGCTCTGCTTTCAGTATTTAAATGATTGTATGAAAGCCTCACATTTCAAAGAGTTAGTTCAATGTTCACAGCCTTTCATACCTGGTGGCGTGTATGAAAAGCGGCAGTTTAGGGGAAACATTTCATCATAGTCCTCAACGTGCAACCACAACCAGCATCAGAACTTCCATTGCTAAGCAAGGCAGTTGTTAAGTGAGTCATGCCTGATTTTAGCACTTAGCACTTAGACTTATATACCGCTTCATAGTGCTTTGCAGCCTTCTCTAAATGGTTTAGAGTCAGCCTATTGCCCCCAGCAAACTGGGACCTTATTTTACCCACCTTGGAAGGATGGAAGGCTCAGTCGACCTTGGGAGGGTCAGGATCAAATTGCTGGCAGTGGGCAGAATTAGCCTGCAATACTGCATTCTAGCCACTGTGCCACCACAGTACCACCTCTTTTGCCATGGTTGTTAAGTGATTCGCTGCACTTAAGTGAATCATGCAGTTATTAAGTGATTCCAGCTTCACCCATTGACTTTGCTTGTCAGAAGCTGGTTAGGAAGCAAATAGTGATCGCATGACACAGAATGCTGCAACCTTCGTGAATACATGCTGGTTGCCACATGCCTGGATTTTTATCACATGACCATGGGGATGCTGTGATGGTTGTAAGTGTGAGGACCAGTCAGAAGTCACAAGTGCTGTTGTCACTTTGGATTGTCACTAAATGAAAGGTTGTAACTTCAGGACTATCTGTGCATCCTTTAAGTATTCTCTTGTCATCATCCTGCAAAATGTTATTAGCAACAAAACAATTCTCGTATCTACTCTTAGAAGTCTGGAGATGCTCAGCCACACAATAGAGCTGGTATGTACAAATATTCAGTTTGACTAGATGCTTTTCACTGTGTGGTGAAAGTATCGTTTAGAAGGGCAGGGGTTTTTTTTTCTACATAATTTGAACATTTTAATTAATTTCTTTCCATGGTGTTAGTTTTAAGAATTTTGACTTATGATTATAATGAAGCCTGCATATCTGACCCAATTTTACAACCCCCCCCCCCAGTAGTTGTTAAGCAAACCAATGATTTGCTGTGGGTGCAGTTTTGCTGAAAACCAGAAGTAAGTGCCAACTGTCAACAAAACCATTGTAAAACACAATGACGTGGTCATGAAGGCTGCAAATGGCTGTAAATGCAGCCGTGTTGCTTAGTGCCCAAAGTTTGGTCACATGACAGGAGGGGGGATGACCATTGGAACCTCAAATCCAAGTTTTAACTAGCTCCAAGGTAGGAATTTTGAATGGTCACCAAGTAACTGTCAAGGACTATTGAAATGGATCCAGTGCTAGATGGCCAGATTCCTGCAATCCAAATCTTTCTCCAATTTTTCTGCCTTGTGTTTCTTTTTAGTTGTATAAATTGAGATTAGTAGTTTTGTTTTCTGTCTGGCTATGGAGCAATGCCTTTTCAAGCTCCACAATTGAGATGGAGCTTGATAAGCAAGATGTGGAAAGATTATCATTTTTGCTGCTCTTTGTAATTTTTGGAAGTGTGAAAATTCCTCTGTCATAATAATACTAATTGTTGATAAGACAGACAAAAAAGTCTGAATAGTGGATGTGGCAGTACCTGGAAACAGCAGAACGGAAGAGAAAGAACTATTGGAGATAATAAAATACAAAGACTTGCATCTATAGAAATAGAACGGCGGTGGCAAAAGAAAACAAAGGAAGTATCAATCGTAATACACTCCTCGGGTGCAATCCCAAACAATTGGAGCATCACCTGGACACCATCAGCTTTGACAAGTTCACCATCAGCCAATTGCAGAAAGCAGCTTTATTTGGGACAGCTTACATCCTGTGACGATACCTGTAATCAAATATTCACATTTGTCTATCCCAGGTACTTGGGAAGGACTCAATAGGTGGACAAAAATTCCAAACGCAGTCCGAATATCTGGCTGACCATGTGACAAACAAAAATTTATTAAGCAAGTATGCTGCATGACTCAATGATTTTACAGTGAAATAAAATACAATAACATAAAAAGTAAAGCTAAAAAAAATGGCAAGCATGATAAAATAAGGGGTCTCACTCTCCCGGATCAAAGGCTGGAGTGAAAAGGCCGGTCTTCTCGGCTCTCCTAAACAACAGAGGTGGGAGGGGGCTCAGACAAAGTTTAGCTGAAGTAAAAACATGCATAGTGCACAGGGACGATATTATTTTCATATTAACGTCTTACCACTCAGTCTTTACTGAGCTGCATGGATTTAGAAATATAGTAACTTCACTTTTTTTTTTCATTGAATATGCTCAGGAAGTCTTAGAATATGGGAAACCGGCATTAAACTATGATGCTTCTCAGTAAAATAAGGCATGTTTTATTCTATTTTTAAGTACTAGTCTGCAACTTGGATTTCTATTTCAGTTCTGAAGTAGAATGAAATTTGCAGCAGGAACTTTGAAAGAAGATTGTAGGGCAGTGATGGCTAGCATTTTTGGTGCTGAGGGCCCAAAGCGCACGTGCGCAACCCCAAAATGCAATGCGAGCAGCCCTCCACGCATGGACCCTGCCCCCCGTGTATGCGCATGTGTTCCCCATGCATGCGCCCCCTGTGCCCCATTTTGGCTTCCAGGTTGTTGCAGGAGGCCCTCCAGGCCCAAAACAGGGCATGTGTGCAAACCCCAAAATGCAATGCGAGTGTCCCTGCACATGCACCCTGCCCCCGCGCATGTGCGGCATAGACCTCAAAATCAGCTGGCCGGTGTGTGCGCATGTGTGCTATAGCTGGCCCTGGGGCAACGGCTGGCATGCCTGCAGAGAGGGCATGCCTCTCCGCAGGCATGTCAAATATTTGTATTTTACTACTTAAGTGCCCTTTTAAAAAACTAACATTGTACCATAATTTGGTTATTTATTCTTATGGGAGAACTTTGGAAACTAAACTTTAACCCTTCTTTATGATCTGTGAAAATTGATGCACCGTGCTTAACATTTGTCATGGTTCTGCTTGGAGTTTCATCTTGATCCTGCCCACAGCCAATGAGCATCTAAGGTGTCACAATGTCTTCTGTTGGCTCCTGCCAAAGAGAAAGCTCAGGAAGTACATTATGAGGTGCCGGAACCTGATTGGATATCTTTCCTACATCAGAACTTGCAACTCTTAGTACACCAGCAGACTATCAGTGGGATGAAGAGCACTGGAGCTCCAGACACTAAATGAAACCAAAGCTCAAAGCCACAGTGGCTTTCTCCGGTGGAAAGAACTGAAATAACTTGGGAAACGTTGGGGCAATGGCTGCTGCTCACAGACCAAGGCGCAGGACTCGGGTTCCAAGGAAAAAGAAGCAGACCAGAGGCAAGAAGGGAACACACCGGAAGCTGTTGCCAAAGTGCAGAAAGCAACGTAGAAAACAAGGCAAGCAGGGAACAATGGTGGTGAGAAAGCTAGGTGGGCCTCAAAAGCCAGGTCCGAAGCGACCTTATGATGAGTTTATTTCTAAAGTCCTGCGTCGGCTGCATCGGGACAGAATACCCATCTCAACCAAAGCAAAGGGAAAGATGATCTCCTTCATAAGGAAGTTCTACAACAATGTGTCTGAGAAGGCCCAGTGTAACAAGAAAGTCAAGCAGAGCTGTACCATCGGCTCCAAGGAATTACAAAATGCATTGAAGAAAGTGATGCGCAAAAAACACGCCATGGATTTGGTCCAAACTATACGCAAAGAGCCACGACGCTATTAGAACTGCTCCTTCCTATTCCCTTTGGTTGGCCCTTGTCACATCTACAAAACAAGAGGAGGGGAGAGTGAGCCAGCCTTCAAAACAACGCCCCCCCCTTTCAAAATCTAGTTTCCACCTGATGAAAAGTCCTAACAATACTCTAAAGATACTGAGAATCTCTTCCTTTTTAAGGAACATCTCACGAAAGCACAGGAACCAACAACCTTCTGACCTGCAGAAAACTCCACATCACTGGGAAAAAAATCTTTGGAAAAGAAACATCTTATTCTTAGGAGTATAATAAAATGGGGTTTTATCAGGTCATTTCATGCTTATATGGTTTTTCCCCCCTTTTAAATAATGTCGGCTGCAGTGTGACTTGAACCCAACCCTTCTTGCACACGGAACATTAGAGGGCAGGGACAAAACAGGTAGATGTAGCACTTCTGAAAATTGTTATGAGGTTTGGAGGTTTAGCTAAAGTCACTTCCTTGTGAGTTTATGATGATTACCCAAATGGAAGATTTCATACTTGCAACATAACTTGGATATCTGAGTTTATTTAGAAACCAAAATGGGATTACTAGGTAACAATGGTACTTTGAGCTCTTCAAATCCTGTTTATGAATGTAAATGATTGGCGTGTCTCAGAAATGCCAATATTCTCCTTCCTAGGAAACAATCAGGTCACAATCTTAGGTGGTTTCTTGAAACAAACAAATTTAGACTTGCAAATAGAATAGAATAACAGAATTGGAAGGGACCTTGGAGGTCTTCTCGTCCAACCCCCTGCTTAGGCAGGACTTTTTGTTTTCGAATAAATTGTTCAGTATGTTGCACTGAGAATCAGGGGTGCCTGCAGGGGGTTCAAAAAAAGTCAAGACAGTGAGGCCCTTGCCTTTTATATGAACATAGTACATGTGTTACATTTAAAAACAGCTATATTCAGGGGGTTCATAGGATACATGGAAAATGGTTGAAGATACCTCAGTTCCAAGACAGAGGCCATCTTGATCACAATCCATTTATTGAATGGATCCTACCTTCCTTAAATCCAAATTCCATGCTAGCGTGACCTTGAACTTATTCTGAAGCTATAACTATATTTATCTTATATTCTCTATTACACTTACATGTGTCTACATTAGTTAGCATTGTATAATCACGTCTGTTCAGCCCTTGTACCCAGACCACATTTCCAAGTTAAGTCATACACTGTGAAAAAACATGACAGAAATTGGTTTGGATTGGGGCAGGACCTGGCAATATGAAGAAAACAGGAAGCTTGTTAATACTGTAATAATTTCTCAGTGTCAGTGCTAGTTCAATACTTTGTTTGAGAGTCAGAAAACATAAGGGTAGCAACCTATTCATGAATGAATAGCAAAGTATGCTGTAGCTTAGAACATATTTTAGGATAGCTGATGAAGGGGATGAAAACTGCATGGCATTATATGGTTGTATAGAAATAGCCATCAAGCTGTTGATCATAAACATTTTAATGTAACAATGACAGCTTAGCTATAACAAAGGCAAAGATAGCCAACCAATCAGGTCTCCCTGTGTAGCCCCATTTGCATGATGCTGTCTATAAGTGACATTGCCTCAAAAATCTGATGACATTTCAGGCAGAGGCTTCAAGAGAAAAGAAAAATGGCTGCCAAACAGCAAGGCAAAAAGAAAGCCAGAAATGCAAAGAGAAGGAAAATCCAAAAGAAGCGCCAACTAGCTAAGCGGAAGCAGAAGAAACTGCAGCCTAGGAAACAGAAGAAGCACCAGACTCGTCCTAAGCGTCGGGTCAAGCAGTCCTCTGCCCCCAAGTCAGCGGACAGTGGTCCAGAGAGGATCTGCTCTCCAAGGCTCTTTGCCGCCAAGGTCTTTCGGCAGATACCCAAGGTTAGGATGGAGATCAAGGCCAGGAGCCTAATGAAGACCTTGCTGACCGATGTCTATGACCACGTGGCCACAGAGGTGGAGAATTTGAGCCAGAAGAATGAGCTGTCCAATATCACGGAAACTGATGTTCAAGCTGCCTTGAAGGAAGCCATGACAAAGGAAATGGCCAAGCACTCAGCCGAGCCCATCAACACTGAATGTGCTTAGAGAAACAACCTCCCTTCTCCCTCAGGGAGCCAAAGGGAGAAGACCAAAGATCTTTAAAAATATCCAAGAAACTTTATCATATTTTCCTGCCCTTTTAAGCATAAGAAATCCTGCAGTCCTAAGGCACCATCGTTCACCTCCACAATTGTTACTCGGAAGCAACAGGAAGGAAGTTAAAAGTGATGACTTGGACAATGGCCTGTTTTTTTGAGGAGAATTTCATCAGCATCTAAGCCAGAACCTCAAGGCTGAGAAAGATGACCCATTATTAAATAACTGTTCGAAAGAATTGTTTGTGAGGTGTTTGCAAAAAAGAAAAAGAACACCATATGTACAATATGTATGTATGTATCTCCAAATAAACCAGGATTTTAGCAACTATATTCAATGAATTGCATGTGTTGTTTTTTTTAGTGTTTTCTTCTCTCTTTAGGGGATTTGTCCCTGGGCTTTTATTTTAATCAGCTACTTAAAATTTTGACTTGCAGCTGTATCAAAAGGATAATATTAGGGACAGGATAATTCACAATAATCATGCCATGAAAATGAATTTCCATTGAGTTTGTCCTACAGCCTATCAAATTACGGCTGCGACTAACTATACATAATAATAAATATCAGTAAATTAGGAGGTGGCAGCACTAAGGATTATTTTTTAAAAAGGAGTTAGTTAATTTTAATTTAAAAAAAAGAACTGGAACTATTTGACCTCAGGAACTATAAATATCATCCAAAAGTCTGGCGGCTTGACTGGATGTTTAGTTTTCCAATTGTGATGCAGTTATGCCTTCTGGCTGCCGGGAGTTCAACAGTTAAGATATTTACTATGGCGCATTAATTCTCCGAAGAAACGTGGAGGAATCTACACATGTCACAATGGCTTTGCAAAATCAAATTTCGGTTCGTGTGTTGGGAGAACGAAATGGAAGTATAAAGGGCCTCTTTTCACAAGCTTATTAAGCGAGTGTCAGGATGGCCGAGTGGTCTAAGGCGCCAGACTCAAGGCTTCACTCCTTCCCAGTGTTGGGTGTTCTGGTCTCCGAATGGAGGCGTGGGTTCAAATCCCACTTCTGACAACTCCCTTTTTTTCTCCCCATTGGTCTTTTTTCTCCCTACATGTCCAATAAAAATGTATCAAACCTATATGTCTAGAAAACAAGTGAATTTTAAGCATTTTTTTCATCCTGTTCGTTTTATGGACGCGTTCACCTTTTATTTCACTTTCACTTTCCCCTTGCTTTGGCGAAGAAGCATTTTGCGGGGTAGAGAATGTAAGACCGGCTGCACAGAAGAGAATCCCGCTTCCCATCCCCTTTTTCCTTTAAAATTCTGATCTCTGAATTTTAGAAATGAAAATCGTCAGCTCTTCCTGAATGCTTTATCATAGCGTTTCAATAGAAAAGAAACCCCAGGTTATATTTCTGCTTGCTGGGAAAAAACCCAAATTTAAAATCTCCGAATGATTATAACATTATATCTCATTGGGCCTCATTGTAATTCGACAGAAAATAATTATATTTATCAGAAAATATAGAATGTCCCGTTTGGACTATATCAGGACTAAAGAAAACGTTTATTGCAAGTTCCCTGGTGGTCTAGTGGTTAGGATTCGGCGCTCTCACCGCCGCGGCCCGGGTTCGATTCCCGGTCAGGGAATTTCTTTTTCTTCATAAATAAATGTTCATTAACGAGAAACCTCTTATTTTATTTTTTAAAAGCTCTTTTCATAGTTTACTATACATTTCTAACAAACTGCTGTAGTACCTGCCTCAATTTCAGCCAAAGAAAGCAAAAACAAAAATTGATCACTCCTTCTCCTTCTAGAAATATTACTTCGTTTATTTCTAGAAAAATAAATCTTCGTTTATTTTTACCGTTCGCTATCCTTTTAACCAAGAACTACCAAGATTCATGAGATGACTTATCAAAAGTTTTTTTAACACCAGTGAATAACAATAATGTTTGAAGGTTCCTCAAATTTGCATTTAAAACTTTGTATTGACATTTCCTCAAGCATATATTTTAAAATGAAGCAAATATTAAAATTAAATATGAAGTGAGTGTATTTAAAACAGAATTAAATGCTCCGTGATATTGCTGCTCTGCAACATTTGGCTCTGCTTCCAGTTTCTATTCAATTATGTCAAAAGTCTAGCTATGAAAATTTTTTTAAATGGTGTGGAGCCCATGATTTCAAACAAGTTATTATTGTGTGTTTTATTCATATAAGGAAAAAGTTTCTATAAAACGTACGCAGATGCTTGTAAGAATTTCTGTAAAAAAATTGCAAGGAAACTGTGTAATAGTCCGATGTAGAATAAGATTATGGGCTACTGCTAGTAAGATAAACCATAAAAAAGTTTGATAACATTCTGGTACCTGCCTCTGATGTCTCATGAATTTAACTTTTTTTCCTAATGTAGTCATGAAAGAGACCTTATTAATCCACAACTTAGTTGTTACGTTATCTAGAGTTCGTCATGTTACATAATTATATTTTGGCTAATAAGATTAAATAATAAGCTTCTTATGTTTAAGCTTTTTTATTTACTCCTGTAAATAAATGCAGTAACCATAGCTGTGAGGAGTATTCAGGTTTTTAAAAAAATAAGTGCTGGAATTTATCTCCCCAAAAATGTTACACCAAAAACGTAGAACTTTATGACATGATCACCAGTGCAATCTTCCACTGCATTTCTTACGTTGAAGCCAAAGTGAATCCTCCTGCTTTCCATAACTTTTGTTTATTTGTCTCCTGTGAGGGATTACCAAAATCAGTTTCCCAAGTTTATTTTAAACTGTATGGCGGATCCATGATTTCTAATTGCAATAATAACCACCTATACATTCTCAAAATTGTTCCTTTTGATTGTTCTAAATTATGAAGTACAGATAGTCCTCGACTTACAATAGTTCCTTTAGTGACTGTTCAAAGTTTCAATGGCACTGAAAAAAGTGACACGACTGTTTTCACACTTGCAACCATTGCAGATCCTCATGGACACCTGATCAAAATCCAGACACTTGGCAACTGATTGATATTTATGATGACTGCAGTATCCCTGGGTCACTTGATCATTTTTTGTGACTTTCTGACAAGCAAAATCAATGGGGAAACCAGATTCGCTTAACAATCATATTGCTAGCTTAACAACTACAGTGGTTCACTTAACAAATGTGCCATGAAAGATTGTAAAATGGAGCAAAACTCATTTAACAAATGTCTTGCATGGCAACAAAAAATTGCTAAGCGAATTTCAGGAAGCTTCTTCAATTCTGACTGAATGGTAGAGAATGGAAGGATTCATATTCCTTGTGGTCATCTGGTCATTAGCACTTTCACACCTTCAAGGAAAAACAAAGGAAGTCCAGATGCTTTTGAAAAAGCACCTTTGGGACAACCATGACCTGGATGACTGAGAATCTCCATAGTCACCAAATTTGAATAGTATTATTCAATACTATTCAATACTTTGAATAGTATTAAAGACTTCAGTGATTTCTGAAACAGAAAACAGAGGTTCCATGAATTATCTTCTGGAGCCAATTCTGGGAACATTAATGTATTTAAATATTGATTAATTTCTAATGGTGATAGATTATTTGAAAAATATATTTGGTTGGATTTATGTGGGTTTTAGTGTGTGAATGCGCATGATTGTTAAAAAAAAGGAATTCTTGACTTACACCTTTAATTTTGGTGGTAATTTTACTTAGAGTTGGAACCATAATATTTATTGCAGTGAGCCGTTCAGCTGTGACGTCATAAGACTTCATAACTGCCCAGATCATAACCACACTTGGAGTGATAATGGTTTCTTTATTACAGCAAAGGTTTGAGTTGTCCAATCAGCACTTTCAGTTTAATTCCTTCATTTGCATACTGTTGCCTATAAATGGCTTTGCTCACAATGGGCTGGTGACATTTGAAGGCAGGGGCTTGCTGAGAGTAGGACCAAAACAATAACATAAGAGGAAAAAAAGAACAATGGCTGCTAAACAGCAAGTGAAAAGAAAGGCCAAAACGTTGAAGAGAAACCCTCTCCGGAAGAAATATCAGCACACCCGGCAAAGTCGAAGAACTCGAAATCAGAAGAAATTCCATTCTCACCTAGAGCATGGGGTCAAACATGCGTATGCTACTAACACAGTCAGCAGCAAGGTGGTGAGATTCAGTTCCCCTAAGCTGTTTGCTTCCAAGATGGTCCGACAGGTGCTCAAGGCTTACATTGAAGCCAAAACCAAAGGCCTGGTCAAAACCTTACTAACAGATGTGTACAATCATGTCACCACAGAAGTTCAGGGCCTGAGCCAGAAAACTCAGCCCTTCAGCATCAGCTGCACAGATGTGCAGGCCGCTTTGAAGGAAGCCATGACGAAGGAGCTGGCCAGCCACACGGCTGAGCCCATCAGCAGTGCTTAGAAGAAATAGCTCTCTCCTCTCCTTGGAAGGGCCCCAACATAGGGGTGAAAAGGAAGAGGATCATTTCAAGAAAGACCTAAGAAACATTAAAATATTTTGCTGCCTTATTATATCCAAGAAATCCTGTGATCTCCCATTTACTAAACTTCCGGCTTCACTCCCAACAGTAACTTAGAAAATGGAGTTTATGGGATGAGCTAAACAACATCGTCCATATTTATAATCAACTGAAACACCTGGTGATGAAACAAATGTTGAACTGCTCGATCTGTACTAGAGATATTCCATACTATAAAGAAGAATCAGAAGAATCAACCTGTTTTCAATTATTTGCAAAGTGGTTTCTGATAAGAAAAGGAACATCGTATATTATGTATCTCGTTTTTCCAATAAATCAGGATTTTAGCAGCTTTAATCACTCTCATGTGTATATTGTATCTCTTACACTATTTCTAATTTAAAATCTTGTACACCATTTCCAGTTTAAAAATCTTGTAGTTCTCACTAGAGATTAAAATATTCAACTAAAACAACAGAATCTAAGAATTGTGGGCAGACAGATGGTGATGACAAACCTAATTATATCACACACTGATGGTGTAGTTATCAAAAGAGTAAAATTAGCTTGAAAAATGGAATAAAAGTATGTGAAATGTCTTGGTGATGAAATATTAAAAAACCATACATTAGCAATATTAGCTACAATAGGCACTCTGGTCATTCCTAGCATCAACAAAGCTTTGCTAGATATACAGATTGGGTACACAGGCCACTTCAAAATGATACAATTAGAATATTTGCCAAAATTCTCCAAAAAGCTAATGTGTAGGTAGATGGTATAATGAAGGTTGTAATTAAACTTTTATATAAATTACTTGATGCTTTTGGAATTTCTATCAAGAATGGAATGCTTGATCAGATCTTTGATGTAGTTATTTGGAATCTCATATAGCTATTGCTCAGCTACAAATTAGCATATTTCAAATGCTGAATTGAAGTATGGAAACTTGCTCTTCATAACAATTAACAGTTGGAAAGAAGAATAGGAGGTGGTTCAGGCTTGTACTAAAGTAAATAAAGACAGCAATTTAAACTTTGGCATATAAATTGTCTTGGAGTTATTGCTTGTTATGATTATTTTAAATATGGCTGAATAATCACAGCAGCTTCTATCTCTTATTTTCAGTTCCTCATGAAGGGGGAACAAGTATCTTTATTGGAATTTTCCCATGTGAAAAAATTGTTTTCTGTGGATTTTATCTCTAATTTCTTTCTAAGAAGATGCTTTGACTGTTGAACAGCTCACTGAAATATAGCAGACACATTTGGTAAAATACCATTCACCACAAATATTAGGCTACTGCATACTACATTTGTAGCGAGCCAAGAAAATGGTAACCAAATGGTAAAGACAGCCATACACTCAAAATATTATGGTATTTTGTGTTTAAAGATAAATTGATTTTGGGAATAAGAGCAAGAGTTGAGGGTGAATAACTGGAAACTAGGGTACACAGTGAAGATGGTAAAAATGAATTTTCATTGCAAAAATTTAAATATGGTCAGGAAATCCTTGAACCAGGAAATGGTGGCAGAGTTAAACTTCATTTCTTGAAGATTACAAAAATTAGATCACAATCCTGTCCTCTGTAACAATGCCTCCATGGATACGATGATGGTAAGGCTATCCAATCAGCACACTCCATACAGATCTCTCATTTGCATGTTATTGTCTATAAGGGACTTTGTCTGGCAAAAGCCTGGTGACATTTCAGGCAGAGGCTTCAAGAGAAAAGAACAATGGCTGCCAAACAGCAAGGCAAAAGGAAAGTCAGAGATGCAAGGAGAAAGAAAATCCAAAAGAAGCGCCAACTAGCTAAGCGGAAGCAGAAGAAACTGCAGCCTAGGAAACAGAAGAAGCACCAGACTCGTCCTAAGCGTCGGGTCAAGCAGTCCTCTGCCCCCAAGTCAGTGGACAATGGTCCAGAGAGGATCTGCTCCCCAAGGCTCTTTGCCGCTAAGGTCCTTCGGCAGATGCCCAAGGTCAGGATGGAGGCCAAGGCCAGGAGCCTAATGAAGACCTTGCTGACCGATGTCTATGACCATGTGGCCACAGAGGTGGAGAATTTGAGCCAGAAGAACGAGCTGACCAACATCAGCGGCACAGATGTGCAAGCTGCCTTGAAGGAAGCCATGACAAAGGAATTGGCCAAGCACTCGGCCGAGTCCACCAGCACTGAATGTGCTTAGAGAAGCATCCTCCCTTCTCCCGCAGGGAGCTAAAGGGAGAAGACCAAAGATCTTAAAAAATATCCTAGAGACTTTAAAATATTTTGCTGCCTTAGGGAATCCACTGAAACCTGTAACCCATCCCTGTCTTATGATGCCCATCTTCAATCATCTTCATAGACAACATAGACACCACCATTTATGGTGATGCCATCAAATTCTCCCCTTTGTTGAATGGAATCAGCTGAGCAGAGAGACCACTGCTCTGGACAAAACAGATGTGGAAGATGTTCGTGAGGGGGCTTCCAACAGAGAAAGGGAAAAAAATGTAGTATTGCTTTTCTTGTCAACAGGATTTGAGTGGCTTTATTCATGTCTTCCAAATAAACCGGGCTTTTAGCAGCTTTAATTCATTGTCTTTGTTTGTTTTTCATCCTTAATTACTGGAAATCTCTACTTCATGCCAAAAGATAAAGATGACTATTTATGATTGATCATAAATAGGAGCAAGACGACTTGACACTTAATTAAAAATAAAAGCCTGTTTCAAGTGGTCCTCGACTCCTAATGGGCACATTCAGCTAGTCTGTTTGGCAACCTCTTTGGCGTTCTCATATTGAGGCAAAAAAAAAAAAAAGGAAATGAGAATAGGAGAGGTATGAAACGGGAATCACAAATGAAAGTCTTACAATACTTTCAACGTGTAATCTTCAGAAATGGGAGTTCCAAAAACATTTACTTTCGAAACTTATTTGGAATTTGGCTTTTTCCTCAAAGATAAGCGCCCTCCCTATACGTCCCATGTCTTTCCAGACCATTTCCCCCCTCAGTCGATCTGTTCGGGAATGGATATAGCCGCCTCTGAAAAAATAAGCAAGTATCCCCTGGAATCTGGATCGTTTCTTTCCATTAATTTGTAGGTTAAAGTGATATTCCCAGAACGAAAGATACAGTGTTAGTAGTTAAGCTGGTTAGAGATTTATTTTGTTACGTACTTATAGTATAAAAGAGCTGATTTTGAAGATAGTGAATTTTAGAGGAACGTTGCTATAAAAGAGGAAACTATTAAAAAGCAGGTTTTTTAAAAATGGCAATATTGCCTGATAAGACTTTTAAGAAGCACATTGCTCAACTTCCCTGGTGGTCTAGTGGTTAGGATTCGGCGCTCTCACCGCCGCGGCCCGGGTTCGATTCCCGGTCAGGGAACACATTTTGGAAAAAGCCTAAAGGTATATTTTTATGAAATAGGGACCCTGAGGGCGAATCTACATTTTATAAAATGGAGTAATTCTTCGAAGTGCTGTTTTCAGAAACGTAAGAGTTACTTTTCAATTTTCTCTTCAAGTAGCAATTATAACTTCAACAGATTTCTGAAGAGTTCATTTGTTAAATGTATACATTTTATACCCATGGGTTACTTAATAGATTATATTTTCTTTACTCAGAATAATTTATTTCTTACAATTTCTATCACTCCTTCCTGCCAGAACTCACCACACAAAACAAGGCATCAAGGTAAAGAATCCAACACCAAAACAAGACCACTTAATAGCTACTTAATATCTTTTTTAAAAAGCCAGATAAAACTATGGCCAGGTTTGCATACAATGCATTGCATTTTTCCTGTAGCAGGTGATCTTACAAGAGTATACAAATAACAGTAATTCCCCTTGCTCAGTAGTTCTAGTTTTTCTGCTCCAATATAAGCATGAAAAAAGGATCAAATTGTTAAAACTTCAGCTTTTTTTTACCTATAAGCATTTCAGAAGTATGTATTAGATTTTGAGAATCATCCTTCAATTCATAATGTGTGTGTGTATGTATATGTGTATATCAGTCTTTATATATCGCACAAACTGACTACAAATAACAGCATGACAAAGCAGCAACAACGGTGCATATATGGGCCACTGGTTTCTCTCTCTCTCTCTCCCTCCCTCTCTCTCTCTCTCTCCCGCTCCCTCCCTCCCTCCCCCCCCCTCTCTCTCTCCACCGCCATCTTACAGGGTACTTGTTATCTTGGGGAAAATAGGAGACAAGAACATTAGGTATACTAAAGTTGCACAAATAAAAGAATGCAGGAAATTAATATAAGACCGTAATAAAATGGTACATTGAAATATCTGCAAGAAATACCATTTGCCTGCGAGCAAGAACTGGTGGGACCGTTCCGAGCGTGTAGCGGTATAAAAACTGAAAAAGCTAAAGTGCTCTGGAACTTTAGGATTCAAACAGACAAGCATCTGCCTTACAATACCCCAAAACAGATAACAACTGTCGATAAGAAAGAAAGAAAAAAGTCTGGATAGTGGTTGTTGTAGTACTTAGAGACAGCAGAACAGAAGAGAAAAAACTGGAGAAGATAATAAAATTCAGAAACCTGCAAGCAGAATTAGAACAATTGTGGTAAAAGAAAGCAAAGGTAATAGTAATGGGTGCCTTGGGTGCAATCCTAAAACTTCTGAAGCACCACTTGAACACCATCAGCATTGACCAAACTCATCACCAGTCAATTGCAAAAGGCAGCTTTACTTGGAACAGCTTACATCTTGCAATCATACCTTTAACATCATGAACCAACTGCCTATCCCCGATCTTCGGGAAGGAGTAAAAATTCCAAACATAGTCTAAATATCTAGCTGACTATGCAATGAACCCTAATAAATTTATATACTGCCTCTCAGTGACTCTGACCAGTTTACAAACTGCTAAAGACACTTTAAACAAGAAAACAATTCAAAGCCACAACAAAAGAACAAAAGTGGCAGAGATAGCAAATATGGAGCAAAGGAAAACAGGAAAAGCGAGCATCAATCATGCTTGCCAAAGGCCTGGGGGTAGAGCCAAGTCTTCAGTGCTCTCCCAAAACTGAAAGTGGTGGGGCCTATCCAGATCGCATTATTCCAGAGAGCAGGTTCTGCTATAGTCCTGATAGATGGCATTGTTTAATTGAAAGAACTCGGAGTATGCCAAGTTGCCAACGCTATCAGATCAATACTATGGGAGACTGGTGGTCTCTCAAATAATACAATAATACAATAGTAGAGTTGGAAGGGACCTTGGAGGCCTTCTAGTCCAACCCCCTGCCTAGGCAGGAAACCCTATACCGTTTCAGGCAAATGGCTATCCAACATCTTCTTAAAGACTTCCAGTGTTGGGGCATTCACAACTTCTGGAGGCAAGCTGTTCCACTGATTAATTGTTCTAACTGGCCAGGTCCTATGTTCTAAATTGTTCTAAATGGCCAGATCCTATGCCATGTAGGACGTTATAGATACCAATCACAACCTTTAATGGATTGCAAATTGGCAATTGTAGCAAATAAAATAATGAATGATCGCTATTAGATGCCCAAAGTTTGTCCACTTCTTTTTTACCATGTGTTGATCTCAAGTCATTCAAAGACAGTAGAACATAGGGGAAGTTTTTAAAATGGAGCAGCTGGTGTCCAGGCAATAAATTATGTATCATGGTGCTGTCAAATGACATACAGCAGCCCCTAACCAATCTTGGCTCATCTCAGGCAGGCTAGGAAAGGTGGGACTTGATGAGTGTTTCGATGGGAGACTACTGAAAAATCCCAGGAAAAAAGGGGTAAACTTCTTCCCATAAAGCTGCCAAAAAAATTACATGAGCTATCCATATAGTCATCAGGAGTTGAGATTGACTTGAGGGAGAACTGACTTTTTATTAATATGAAGAACCAAAAACTGCTAATGCAGGTAATTCTCAACTTACAACAGTTCGCTTAGTGACTGTTCAAAGTTACAACAGCACTGAAAAATGGGACTTACAGCTGTTTTTCACAGTTCCAGCATGCCCATGATCATGTGATCAAAATTAAGATGTTTACCAACTGGTTCATATTTATGATGATTGCTGTGTCCCAAAGTCATGTGATCACTTTTTGCGACCTTCTCACAAGCAAAATCACTGGGGAAGCCAGATTCACTTAACAACCAGGTTACTAACAACTGCCCTAATTCACTTAACAACTGTGGCAAGAAAGATAACAAAATGGGGCAAAACTCACGTAACAACAGACCTTTTGAACTTAATTGTGGCCGTAAGTTGAGGACTACTTGTATAGGGTACCATTCACCTGCACTCTGCATTAGAATTTTTGTACGGCCAGAGTGGCTACTTTTGTGCTTTTAGATATACTAAACTTTATGTGCCAATAAAAACAATTGTTCCAGTCACCATCATGATTCTGTGGTCCTTATAGTGGCAGATAAGGACCATTGAATCACGATGATAACTGCAACAATTGTCTTTACTGGCATATAAATACAATTTGGCATATAAATACAAGTTGTTCATATTAGTATATGAACAATTGAGAAATAATTTTGTAGAATTAACCGACAGAAACACAAAGAGCTCCTCCAAAGCAAAGGAACTGCCTTGTGAATAGTTCTTTCCCATTCCTCATATAGAATTTCTATTAAAGACACAAAAGTAGCCATTCTAATGCAGGCAATAACTTTATTAGAAATCCTCACAATTACAGTAGCACGCCAGGTGGTTCAAAAAATGCTCATCAGAAAAGGTAACATAGTTGAAAGGTAACAAAAGATACATGATTATTTGGAGAAACTACAAGGAGACAGTAGCTTCTCCTATTTTAGCTGTTCGTTTCTGTCTACTCCTGGGAATTCTGACACTTGGTCTGCACAATTGGATTGTGAAAGTTGACAACATGCAGTATTAGCCATATAACTTTATCTCTTTAAGGGTGTAGTCTTCATTCATTTAAGATTTCTTCCCACCCATAGACTATTTATTAGTGTTGGAACCAGTGGTGGGTTTCAAATTTTTTTAGAACCTCTTCTGTAGGTGTGGCCTTTGTGTGAGTGGCTTGCCAGCCATGTGACTGAGTGGGAGTGGCTTGCCAGCCATGTGACTGGGTGGGCGTGGCCAACTTGTAAAATGTGGTGAAACTCACTTAACAACGCTCTTGCTTAGCAACCAAAATGTTGGCTCAGAAACTCTGGCATTTGAAGCACGCAAGTCTTAAAGCTGTCAAGTTACAAGACCCTTGCACCCCTAACCCTTTAGAAAAAACCCCCAGGGATGTTCAACTTGACAGCTTTAAGACTTGTGGACTTCAACTCCCAGAATTCCTCCTCCAGTCATGTTGGCGCCGGAACTCTGGCATTGAAGTGTGCAAGTCTTAAAGCTGTCAAGTTACAAGACCCTTGCACCCCTAACCCTTTAGAAAAAAAAACCTCAGGGATGTTCAAACTTGACAGCTTTAAGTCTTTAAGGTTTAGATAGGACTCTTAGAGGCATGCAGGGCGATTGGTGAGCCAGCCAATCAGTGAGCAGCGGGCGGCGCAAGCGTGGTGCGGACGGGCAGGGGGAGGGAGCTGGAACCGGTTCTAAACGGCACAGTAGATTTGTGGAACCTCTTCTATAGAAGAGGTTAGCGCTGGCAGGAACCCACCTATAAATTGAATTAATAAAAAACCTCTGGTTGGAACTCATTGTTAGAATAGTATTTAGCCAGTAGATGACAGCTGGTGTTTACAGATTTGGATCTATACTCTATGCTTTCTTGGTCTAAGGAGAGTTTTCTGTTTCCTGTTACAGTTATATAGTTGAGCAGTAAGGCACATGTTGACTGTACTCTTTGCTCTATGTGGTACTTTTATACAAAATTTCTAACAATTAGCAGTTCTAAATGCAAAGTATGTTGCATTTTTGTTAAAGTGCTTTTAATTTTAAAAAATAATTTTTAATTTTAATTTAAAACCAGATTAATTTAAACTGGTTTAGCCAGTTTAGAGTCCAGGGGATTTCTCCATCTCTAGCCCCAAGCTAAAGCACAAACAAACAAACAAACACATTAAAGAGGCAGGGAAAATTATAATGTATGCTTTTATTATCATTTTCTGTATTCCTGGTTTTCCAGAACTCTAGTCAGAGAAGGGTTGCAAACTGGAGAAATTACAAATTAAGGTTGTCTAGGGGCCTGCGTGATGACATAATGTGTTTTCTTCCCCATCAGTGACACTGTAGCACCGGCAATTTTTGATAGCTGCAGGAAATATCGGATCAAAGCTTAGGACCAGTAGATGCTTGACGTACCAAAGAAATATGGTCATACATATGAGATCTTTTAAAATGAAGTAGTAGCATAAACTCAGAAAACCTCTTGAACAACAACTGCCCACTTCTTTTCCATTCCTTTTTGGAAAGGACAACAGAAGGATCCTTTCTTTGGACAACCCATGACTTGTTGGTCATCCCTTTAGAGACAGTTCTTTACTAGATTCCTCAATCACTTGAACAATGGCAGAGCTAATATACTACCTTCACTGAAAAGTTGGGACACATTCACAGACACATCTGCGTTGAAAATAGTGCATGGTGAACTATATAGCACAGTAAAACATCAGCACAGGAAATGTTTTACGGTATCTTGTATTATATAACATAAGCCATTTTTATGGTGTTTTTTTTTGTCAGAATAATAGAGTTGGAAGGAGCTTTGGAGGTCTTCTAATCTAACCTTCTGCTCAAGCAAGAAACTCTATACCACTTCAGACAAATGACATAAAATGTTTCGTAAAATTTGGCAAGTTTTAGTTCCGGGAGAATCATGGGTTCTGGATTTTGGATGCATTTTGTAACTTAGCCCATTAGGTATTTTGGTTCAAAAATTCTTGCCCACTGTTTTGCCCAGTTAAAGGTTACAGAAGCGAGTGTTTTAACAGTATATATAGATTTTCCTGAGAGGACTTCCTTTCCAAATTGGAGGAGTGGCATGTTAGTACCGTATTTATTCGAGTATAACGCGCACACGTGTATAACGCGCACCCCCTAATTTTCGATTAAAAATCGGTATAAAATTTTGTTTCACACCAAGCATTGTAATTGACAAAAAAACCACTGCCACTTCTAATGCCATCGACAACATTCCTCTATCCTCCATCATGGATATAGTGTGTGTATACAAGAACCATCTTCTTCAACCTGCTGAATTCTATTTCAACAAGAGAGCAAGCTCTAAAGGCATCTGAAAAGGCATCCTCCAGTCGGCAGGAGGAAGAGGGTGAGAGGCGGGTCCTGTGAATGGCGGCAGCAGCGGCGGCAATAGTCATGGCCGCACGTGTTCAACAACCGACTGGAGGAAGAGGGTGAGAGGCGGGTCCTGTGAACGGCGGCAGCAGCGGCGGCAATAGTCGCAACTCAACGGCGGGCCGCCCCGGCTGGGAGACAAAGGAGGGGAAAGGCGGCAGGCAGCTGAGTTGCGACTATTGAGCACGGCGCGGCGCCGCCTGAGGCCGGGATCGAGGCTGCAGTCCAGAAATTTACAATTGGTAAATTGCGCCCTCAATGGACCAGCCGCCACTGCCACCCCACCCCAGCCCTCGTTTATAACGCGCACCCACACTTTGATTCCTTTTTTTGGTACAAAATTTTGTGCGTTATACTCGAATAAATACGGTAATCCTTTCCATTCTGTGGTTTATTTTTGTTACCTCTAAAATGCTATTAGATATAACTCGATAATTTAGTTAGGCCAAATCAGCTTACTTCCCCCCAATTCCTTCTGGCTCCAAACTCCTGGGACTACAGCTCCTAGAATTCCCTGTTGGTATTCTGGAAATGTTAGTCTGAAACACCTGGAATGGGGAAAAGTGGCTGTGGTTCTCTGTTTATAATTCTCCTTTTGTTGACCCCCTTCTTAAAATTGATTGTCATGGATCAGGTGGATTCTTGATGGCTTCTCAGACGCACGATTCACATCTCTTGCTGCTGTCAGCGCTGACTTAATTGTGCTGTCTAACCAACCGTGAGCTTTGCTAATGTGCTCCCCTGCAAAGTAGATTCTACCTACAGGTGTAGTGAGTGGCTCACTATAATCTTGAAACTGGTAAGGAGTGAAGGAGGTTATAGAACCCATAGCATACTTATCCAGGCTCCATTTTTTAACCACTGAGGGGTAACAGAGGGCCTGGATCTCTTCCTTGGGCAGCTGATGGATGCATGAAAGGTCATTAATGACAATATCAGCAATGCTCTTGATATCAAGAGCTTGAAAGAAATTGGCATCATCAGCAATGACATAGGAGAAAATAACCCCAACGCCACTAGTAAAGTTATGATTAGGGTAGTAGATGAATCGGGATGGAAGATCAGTTGTGGACTTCCCACCGCGAATACCATCAGCCTCCCAAAACTTCTTAGTGCAAGTGAGGAAGATCTTGGTACCACTTCTGTAGTGGATAGACCGCAAAGCGTGTGCTTTCTTTGGTGGAAGGGGTGGTTCAAAATAGATGCGACGGGTGGCCCTTGACGTGGAGCACACAATGACATAATCAGCGGTCACACCTGACAAGGTCTTTGCTGGGCTTTGATATTCCACTCTGACTTTCTCAGCATTCTGTTGTATCTTGATTACTTGGGCATTTAAGTACACCATGTTGGCAATGGCTTGATACATGGATATAGGCAACTGATCAAATCCACCAACAATTTCATCAAACCTGCAAGACCAAAATGGGAAAGAGGAAGTCAAAACCTGGTCTGCTAAAATTGGATAATGGTATTACTGAATAAAAAGCCATTTAGTCACAGGACAATGAAACGAAAAGAGTTCTGGAAAGAAGTTGGCAGCAGATTTGATAGAAAGCAAAGAATATGCTTTATTCTTATTCTTTGACTTTGCTATCTATTATTTATCATTTTTGCTTATCAAACTTGTTTGCCACCCATTTCAACACGAGGTGTCTCTGGGTGGATTACAATGTTACAATATCTAGTGCAGAGGTGGTATTCAACAGGTTCTGACCAGTTCTGGAGAACCGGTAGTGGAAATTTTGGGTAGTTCGGAGAACCAGTAAATACCACCTCTGGCTGGCCCCGCCCCCATCTATTCTCTGCCTCCCGAGTCCCAGCTGATCGGGAGGAAAGGGGGATTTTGCAGTATCCTTCCCCTGCCACGCCCACCAAGCCACGCCCACCAAGCCATGCCCATATAAACGGTAGTAAAAAATCTTTGAATCCTACCACTGATCTAGTAATACCATATCAGGGTTGATATAAAATTGATATAAAAATTAATATCTACTGATAATTTTAGCATTACTGATAATTGCCATTTCTTGCAACTGCAATAGTATGTTAGCTTTGGTTTCAGTTGTCAGCTTGTGGTTTGTGTACATTCCCACACCAATATAGGGAGGATTTGACTATGACTATGTGCCTGTCCTCCCACAGATTTTTTATCTCCAGTTCCTTCCAGATTCCCATGGATCCTTCAATGGATAAACAAGAATTTCATCTTTAAATTGGGACAATGATGAGGAAGTCATCTAATCCAAATGATACAGGTTTGCTTACCTTTTTGTGTTAGAGAAGATATCATCACTTTTTAGGCTCTCAATAAAAGATATGTAATAGCCAGAATCTTCATTCAGTAAGTCTCCAATCATATCTACAGCTCCGCGGCTCAGATTTCCTTCTTTAATTAGATACTCCTGTTTGGGGAGAGAAATCCTTAAATTCGTCTGTTCAAAAACTTGATTTCAGAGCAAGGAGCTTGAAACTGGTGGGCTGCAAATAGGACAAACTCTTCTAGTTCTGAGGAAATGTTGATTTAGGGGTTTAAGCACAAAGCAGAATCAATCTGTTATTGTTCCACTTAACTGACCTCCAGAGAAATAATCTGTCTCTTAACTAACTTCCATTTTGTTGAAAGCAATTTACGGATAATCATCGACTGACGACCACAATCGAACCCAAAATTTCTGTTGTTAAGCAAGTCAATTGTTAAGTGGGTTTCCCCCCATTTTACGACCTTTCTTGTCACAGTTGTTAAGTGAATCACTGCAGTTGTTTAATGAATCTGGTTTCCCCATTGACTTTCATTGTTAGAAGTTCACAAAAGGTGATTTACATCACCCTGGGAAACTGTAACCATCATAAATAGGAGCCAGTTGGCATGTGTCTGAATTTTGATCACATAACCACAGAGATGCTGTGGTCATAAGTATGAAAAACAGTCATATATTTTTCCACTGCCGTTGTAACTTCAAATGGTCACTAAACAAAGTGTTTTAAGTTGAGGACTATCTTTACATTATGTTCAATAAGGTGGATCAAGCTTGAGATTATATGACCAATGCCTGGGGAAATCTCAAGCTGGGTTATACTAGGAAGGTAGTCTATATTTTAAAATTTGTTGTTGTGCATCCATGTATATGCCAGCATTTCAGTGCTTTAAATTTGCATGTATACATTCAATTTAATGATACACTTATAAAAGTGTATACGTCTATTAAGATCTACCCACAAAAAAGAAAGTATTGGCAATTCTGACCCAGAATTTGGGATTGTTCAGTGCAGTGACGTGCGGTCAGGGGAGGCAGGGGAGGCAGGGCCTCACCTCTCTTCATGAAATAATAGTATATAATATTATTTACTATATATATATATAATATTATAATATTATATACATTTGTCCGGCTGCACCCGGGAGCTGCAGAGGCAGAAATGTTGTCGGCGCTTCCGGATGACGAAGGCACGCAAACACGCATCTACCCAGCTGTCTTTTCCAGCCTCCTAGCGCTCTTTTCCACCGATCGCTCACGTTGTGCGCGCAAGAAGGAAAAGTCCGCGGCGAAGCCCTTGTCGCCCCGAGCTCTTGTTTGCACTTCCGCCCCTTTTTCTTTGCTCCATCCCGCTCCGGCTCTGGAAGGGCCAGCGAGGTTGGCTCCAGCCGAGATCGAGAGGGAGGAGAGGAGGGGGTAGCTGCGGGCTACCTTCCGGCCAAATGCGCACGAAAAGCGTGCGCGATCGGTGGAAAAGAGCGCTAGGTAGATGCGTGTTTGCGTCCCTCTCTCCTCAGCCCCAAAGCTCTGTCTGCGCGACTCACTTCCAAGGCGGTGGCTGGAGAGGCGCGCAAGAACGGTGAGCGGTTTCCCACCAAAGTGGCATTCTGCGCACAAGAAGGCGCTGCCGGAGGACAAAGGCATGCAAACACGCATCTACCCAGCTGTCTTTTCCAGCTACCTAGCGCTCTTTTCCACCGATCGCGCACGTTGTGCGCGCAAGAAGGAAAAGTCCGCGGCGAAGCCCTTGTCGCCCCGAGCTCTTGTTTGCACTTCCGCCCCTTTTTCTTCGCTCCATCCCGCTCCGGCTCTGGAAGGGCCAGCGAGGTTGGCTCCAGCCGAGATCGAGAGGGAGGAGAGGAGGGGGTAGCTGCGGGCTACCTTCTGGCCAAATGCGCACGAAAAGCGTGCGCGATCGGTGGAAAAGAGCGCTAGGTAGATGCGTGTTTGCGTCCCTCTCTCCTCAGCCCCAAAGCTCTGTCTGCGCGACTCACTTCCAAGGCGGTGGCTGGAGAGGCGCGCAAGAACGGCGAGCGGTTTCCCACCAAAGCGGCGTTCTGCGCACAAGAAGGCGCTGCCAGAGGACAAAGGCATGCAAACACGCATCTACCCAGCTGTCTTTTCCAGCTACCTAGCGCTCTTTTCCACCAATCGCGCACGTTGTGCACGCAAGAAGGAAAAGTCCGCGGCGAAGCCCTTGTCGCCCCAAGCTCTTGTTTGCACTTCCCCCCCTTTTTCTTCGCTCCATCCCGCTCCGGCTCTGGAAGGGCCGGCGAGGTTGGCTCCAGCCGAGATCAAGAGGGAGGAGAGGAGGGGGTAGCTGTGGGCTACCTTCCAGCCAAATGCGCACGAAAAGCATGCGCGATCGGTGGAAAAGAGCGCTAGGTAGCTGGAAAAGACAGCTGGGTAGATGCGTGTTTGCGTGCCTTTGTCCTCCGGCAGCGCCTTCTTGCGCGCACAACGCCGCTTTGGTGGGAAACCGCTCGCCGTTCTTGCGCTCCTCTCCAGCCACCGCCTTGGAAGTGAGTCGCGCCGACGGAGCTTTGGGGCTGAGGAGAGAGGGACGCAAACACGCATCTACCTCGCGCTCTTTTCCACCGATCGCACACGCTTTTCGTGCGCATTTGGCCGGAAGGTAGCCCGCAGCTACCCCCTCCTCTCCTCCCTCTCGATCTTGGCTGGAGCCAACCTCGCTGGCCCTTCCAGAGCCGGAGAGGGATGGAGCGAAGAAAAAGGGGGGGGGAAGTGCAAACAAGAGCTCGGGGCGACAAGGGCTTCGCCATGAACTTTTCTTTCTTGCGCGCACAATGTGCGCGATCAGTGGAAAAGAGCGCTAGGTAGCTGGAAAAGATAGATGGGTAGATGCGTGTTTGCGTGCCTTTGTCCTCCGGCAGCGCCTTCTTGTGCGCAGAACACCGCTTTGGTGGGAAACCGCTCGCCGTTCTTGCGCGCCTCTCCAGCCACCGCCTTGGAAGTGAGTCGCGCCGACGGAGCTTTGGGGCTGAGGAGAGAGGGACGCAAACACACATCTACCTAGCGCTCTTTTCCACCGATCGCGCACGCTTTTCGTGCGCATTTGGCCGGAAGGTAGCCCGCAGCTACCCCCTCCTCTCCTCCCTCTCGATCTTGGCTGGAGCCAACCTCGCTGGCCCTTCCAGAGCCGGAGCGGGATGGAGCGAAGAAAAAGGGGGGGAAGTGCAAACAAGAGGTCGGGGCGACAAGGGCTTCGCCGCAGACTTTTCCTTCTTGGTGCACAACATGCGCGATCGGTGGAAAAGAGCACTAGGAGGCTGGAAAAGATAGATGGGTAGATGTGTGTTTGCGTCCCTTTGTCCTCCGGCAGCACCTTCTTGCGCGCAGAACGCCGCTTTGGTGGGAAACCGCTCGCCGTTCTTGCGCGCCTCTCCAGCCACCGCCTTGGAAGTGAGTCACGCGGACGGAGCTTTGGGGCTGAGGAGAGAGGCAGGGACGGAGGGAGTGGGGGGAGAGGAGCCGCCCCCCTCACCCCGCAGGCAATGGGGAAAGCTTTCCTGAAATGGGGGGGGTCACGGGAAATAAAAAGGGCGCGCGCTGGGGGGGACGAAGGAGGCTTTGGCACGCCTTAGAGGCGGGTGGGAAAGCAACAAAAGGGGCAGCGAGGGCGGGCGGTGCCTGCAGGCGGCAAGGCTTGAGCGGGGTGAAAGCGCAGCCCCTTTCGTTGCTTTCCCATTCACCCCTCTCAAGCCTTGCCCGAGGGAGCTGGGGATCGGGCTTTGGGTTGGTGGGAGAGGGAGACCTTGAAGGAGTGGGGGGGGGGAAGGGACTGGCACAGGTGGAGGAAGCAATGCTACGTGGATCAGTGCACTCCGCGGTCCCCTTAATGTTCACTCAGGAAGGCGGAGAATGGGACCACGTGTGCTGCACACGTGGTCCCATTCCCCGCCTTCCTGATGACGTCACCAGCCTCCCCAGCCATAACCCTCACCGCACGTCACTGGTTCAGTGATAGCGTGCTGTTTAAACTAGTTATATTCCATCTCATTCATTAAATATAACATGGCCAACCTCTCCATTAGACCAAATCCTTTACAAACTGTTGTCCAAGTGTCTCAGTCCAGACAGAAGGCTTGTTTAGAGTTAAGCCAGCATGGGCACAGAAAAGTTAAACATGTACTGTAATTAATGTATGTCCTAAGACCGTGATGGCGAACCTATGGCATGCTCAAAGTGACAGCGAAGCCGTGTCGCCTGGCATGTATGGCCTTGCCTATTTGTCTTCTGGATTTCTGGTGCACATGCATGCACTGTGATCAGCTGTTCTTTGTATGCATGGCACTGCCGAAAACCGGTGTGTGCATGCATGCCGGCCAGCTGATTGTCGGGTGCACATGCACGCCAGAACCCAGAAATTTGTCTTTTCTGGAGTGCGATTCCTTCATGCGTGGCAGTGCCAAAAAGGGGTGTGCGCATGCGTGCCAGCCAGTTGATTGTCGGGTGCACATGTGCATTAGAACCCAGAAGGTCAGCATTTTCAGAGTTGCAGCCCTGACAAGTGCGTGTGTGCACGCAGGATGTTTCCATGCAACCTTTTTGACACTCGGTGCCGAAACGGCTTGCCATGACATTTTTGGGTTGTGCTTTATTACATTTGTCGTCAACAGTGATGCTTTATGGCAAGCATGTTGTAATCAGTTCAATTAGTATTCAGGTTGATTTGGGGAGTGTCAAGTTCTCACTCACTACTTCAAGAACTAACTTCAAACAGATCAAACAGGCATTATCTCTGACTGTGTATAACTTAGGTTTGGATACTTTTGAAGAAGGCCATTGCATGGCTTTAGGGGAGGCACAATCACTTGCCATCAATCCTGCATGACAAAGAGCCCCCTCCAACCTGGGTTTTACTGCAGGTGTGATGTACGTCCAAAATGAAAACCCCATAAAAACAGGCAGATCTTGAAATGACATCATTGTTATTGACTGCCATCTTGCTCTTTGGATCGCAATCCGTTTGATATTTGAAACTCTCAGGCTCAGTAAGTAATTTGTCTCATATTCTAATAATACTGTAAAAGGAACATGATAATACACCTTAAAGATTGCTCCCTCCCCTAAATCCCCCACCCTCAAACTGTACTGTTTGGAGACATGGGTTTCAGGCACAATCCAAATACCTTTGTCGAGTAGGTGTCATATTTATTTAGTATGTAGCTGCAGTTAGTCCTTTTCAATTCTTCTATAACCTGAAAATGATTTGGAAAGGAAAAAGGAGACATAGGAGAAAGGAAGTATTTAGTTAAAAATGTATTACATCAAACAAAAGAAAAAAAAAACACATACCGTACCTAAAAAGAACAAATGCAGAACCCATATTGATGGATCATTATACTTTGCAGATTAGAACTAGGTTTATAATAAATGGGAAAAATGATTAAAGTCAGTGTGGTGTAATAAAACTATAGCATTATAATGAAACTATGGCCCTCCCACATATACAGCCAAAAGTATGGATCCAATATGAAGAGAACGGCTTTGTCATAATAAAAAAAAAGGACAAGTAGAGAATGCACATGAAACAATCAGCAGCATTTTTCAAGGAATAAAATTCACACAGGGAGAAAAACCAACAACATGCTACCCTTCCTAGATATCCTCAACAGCACAGGAAATGATGGCAAATTAGAAACACAAGTCTATTGAAAAACAACCAATACTAAACAAGTGATCCATTATTACAGTAACAATCTAACCTAACATAGGAAAAGGATAATGCTATCATACACCAATAATATCTTGGAAACAACCAACAGACTTTTACAATCACATAACATTGCCACAACACACAAGCCAACTAAGGCCCTCCAAAATAAATCTTAAATAAAGCAAAAGATCCAGTAATCTAAGAATAAAAAACAGGCATCATCTACAACTTACATTGGAAGGACCTTTATCACCAATGTGTAGGATATACAGTCAGGAGACTAGCAGAGAACATGCATGAATACCAACTAGCAGTCAGAAGACACAACAAAAACTCCTTAACCTCACAACACATAGACTGATCAGTCATATTTTCAACTAGGAAACTATGAGCATCCTAGACTAAACTAAATCCAAAAATGCTAGGGAATTCTTGGAAGATTGGCATTCTACAAATCAGCCATCAATAGATACATAGACTTGTAAATCACATTTACACGCAATTCAAATAATAAAGCTGAAAAGGAAATAAAAAATACCAGAACATATCGTCTCCAGCAACCAACACCCAGATAAGCAGGTGTTCACACCAGACAAATAATCAAGCAGAAAAAAAATAATCTAATGAAGGAGAAAACCACAGTTTCGCCAACACTGACAGTACACAGTACACTATATAAACAGGGAGCAAACCACACGCTCATTAGCACTGATGATATTACTAGTTAGGTAATGATGCAAGCAAACAACCAAGCTTAGAAAACACCAAAGATTCCCACATAGCTATTATAGGTAGTCCTTAGTTAACAATTTCACTGTTTAGTGACCATTCAAATTTACGGTGAAAGTTTGAATGGTCACTAAAATGCTGAAAAAGAAGGTTTGCAATAGGTCCTTACTCTGGCCACAGCATCCTTGCAGTCCCATGGCCATGATTTGGGCATTTGGCAACCAGTGCACATTTATGACAGTTACAGCACATAAGCCAATTCATACAGGTGGGAAATCCAAACTTATTCCATTCTTTCCATATTTATGTAATATGAGAAGGAGAAGGAAGCTTATGCAATTTGATGGGCCCTGCTGACCTGGAGATATGCCCTCGAGGGTGGTCCTGTGCCCTTTGAAGTATGGACCAATCACAACAACTTAGAGGCACTAAAGACACATGGCAAACTCTCCCCAAAACAGGTCAGGTGGGCGCAGGTCTTCAAGTGATTCAATTTCGAACTAAAGTACATCCCTTTAGCCGATGTTCTGTTGCGAACCTTCTAGCCGATGCTCTGTCGCGGAAACCACATATACCACAGCAAACGGGAAGAGGTGGTTCTCACACTGATACCCCCTCCTCAAACGGCATCACAAGTGCTGACCTGGGGCCAGGCCACCCGAAGGAGGGCCACGGAGGGGTGGGATGACCCAAAAGCTGGAAGATGAACTACTAGAGGACCCATGGCACAAGGACAACGCAGGAATACTAACCCTTAAGGATGGACTCTTTAAGATAATTTCTTTTTTTTTTCAATGTATCAAATTGAAACCCATTCAAAAAGTGGGTTAATCTAGCAAGTTGGTTGAGAGCTGTGCAAATACTACTCATGTCTGATTGAATAACTTTATCCATGTCCCATCATCTTTTAATTTGCTGAGTCTATAAATAGCAGATTGTATTGGCGTTTATATTTTATATTTGATGCTTCTAGACCGCCCCCTCTCCCAAAAGGGACTCGGGGCGGTGTACAGTCCACTCAGAATATAACAAAATACAATAAAAATTAAATATGTACAGTTGGCATGGAGGAGGTTAAAATGCAATTAAAAGAACTGTACAAAGCTATATAAATATAAGTTTTTAAACCCCTAAAATAGACACAATAAATTAAAAAACCCCTAAAATAACCAGTTGATAATACATTTGCCAGGAGGGACAGTTGTAATTATGCCAGGCCTGCTAATCGGAACAGGTGAGTCTTCAATTTTTGCCGGAAGGAGCGGAGGTCAGTAGTAGTTCTAATGTCGGGGGGGGGGAGGTCATTCCAGAGGGTTGGGCCCATCACAGAGAAGGCCCTACTCCTTGGTGCCGCCCGTTGGCATTGCCTAGTGGACGGCACCAGGAGAAGTCCCTCCCTGTGTGAGCGAATTGGCCGCAGGGATGTATGTGGGAGGATGCGATCCCGTTGACTGGCCGACCCCCTAATCTTTCTCTGTGAGTCTTGGAGATTGGTATGGCCAGCAGTTACAGGAATATTCTGATCAGAAAAGGGAGATGAGTCTAGGACTGTGATGGCGAACCTATGGCATGCGGCCCACAGATGGCACATGGAGCCATATCTGCCGGCAGGCGAGCTGTCAGCTCCAGCATGCATGCATGTACCGGCCAGCTAATTTTCGGCCTTCTGGAGGGCCAGGGGAGGCCGTTTTCACTCTTCCCAGGCTTCAGGAAAGCCTCTGGAGCCTGGGGAGGGTGAAAAATGGGCTTAATGTGCTAACCGGAAGTTCAGAAACGATCCGTTTCCAGCTTCCGGAGGCAATTTTCACTCTCACCAGGATTCAGGAAAGCTCCGTTCCAAACTTCTAGTAGGCCCGTTGGACTTACTTTTTGCACTCCCCAGGCTCCGGAGGCTTTTCTGAAGCCTGGGGAGAGTGAAAACGGCCTCTCCCGCCCCCCCAGAGGAAATATCAAGTTCAGTTTGGAGGCAAGCAATGCAGCACATGGGAGAGGGAGTGTGTGGGGGAGTTGTGCGTGCATACCTCCCATTTTTGGCGCCCAACAACAAAAAGGTTAGCCATCACTGGTCTAGGAGTTGCCGTTTTAGTTGCTTCCAATGGCAATTAAATATTGCTGGGGTGTATTTAAGCCTTCAAAGGGTAGGTGAGGTTGTATTTTCAAGAGACACCCAAGGCTAATGTTGAAAATCAGGTGGAGTCTGATACCATCATTTCAGACTAACATTTTATTAAAAGGCATAAATCCATCAGATGCATGGAGCTAGATCAGAGTTTCCCAACTTTTACAACCTTAAGAGGTGTAGAAATCCCAGGTGCTAAGGCCTTAGCTTCTGAATGCCATTTTTCTTAGTCCCACATTCGAAAGCTGGTTTTAGGGATTACTCTGAAATAAAATGGTTTGTTTCTAAGCAAGGACCTTTCAGAGCTTCCCTGAGCAAGATTTATTAAAAGAATGCAGGATTGATACATGCATCCTAGCAAGTGTAGCATTTAAAAAAAATAAGAACCCATTTATTATTATTTTATTAGTAGTCATTTTATTTATTATTCTATTTATATACCACCTTTATTTTTGTACGGTTCAAGGCAGTGTATTGCCCCCTCTACCTACCTACTCTCTCTCTCCCTACCTATCTACTGCATTTCTCTCTCTCTCTATTTCTCTCTCTATCCCTCTACCTATCTACTGTATTTCTCTCTCTCTCTATCCCTCTACCTACCTACCTACCTACACACACACACACTCTCCCTACCTACCTACTGTATTTCTCTATTTCTCTATTTCTCTCTCTCTCTCTATTCCTTTATCTACCTTCCTACCTAATTACCTAACTTCTCTCTCTCTCTCTCTCTCTCTCTCTCTCTCTCTCTCTCTCTCTCTCTCTCCCTCCCTCCCTCCCTCCCTCCCTCCCTCCCTACCTACCTACCTACTGTATTTCTCTCTCTTTCTCTCCCTTTCTTTCCCTCCATCTACCTACGTACTTTTTAAAAAATTTGCCTGGGGTTAACTACCATCTATTATCAGCCAAAACTCCACTCTCCCCTTGCGGTGATCAGGTTACCCAACCTGGTAACAAAGCACCTGCAGGAAAACAATCAAGATTCCAACAGCTATTGTTTGGTCAAGATGCGAACCCGCCCTGCACATTAAAAGACAGGCAGAATCTCAATCACCCCATTATGGCCTTCATCTGGGCTTTTTTGACCATACCCTGAGGACAGAGGTGGTATTCTACCAGTTCGCCCGAACCCACCCCGGCTCTACGGCATCCCGTTTAGGCCATTTTTAGCCAAAAGTGCATGCATGGAAGGCTTAGCGCATGTGCAGAGATGGCGCGCATGAGGGCACACTCACGTTTGCGAACTAGTAGGGAAGATAAGTAAATACCACCCCTGCCTGAGGACAACTCTGGATAATAGAGAAACTAGTTTTGGAGAATGCTTTTGGTACCTTTTGTCTCTATAAATCACTGCTTGAAACAAGCCGTAGCATAAATTTCCCGATTAAAGATAAATTTTACGACTTATCTGAACCTTTTTGAGGGATTCTCGATATAGCTGTGAAGCAGATTTGCCTTCTTCTGAGGGCTTCACGGGATATTTCAAGACGCTGGGGTCTTCCTGGACTTCCCATACTCTCTTCCTGATGTTTTTAATAAAATACCAGGCATTCTCATTTTCCTGAAAAAATTCATTCAACTTGAGACCAAACTTTCTGATATATTCATGGATAATCCTGGGGAGAGGAAAGGAAAAACAGTGAAAGGGGAAAAAATATAGAATGATGTATAGTTCTGTGCAGAAGATCGAACTGAAAAGCATTGTATCTGATTATCAAGAGAATTATGGTGCAAATGTGAAGGTAAAATAATTATTCTGCCATCATTTCTGGAGTGTCACTATCTCGCTTTCACTTTGCTTTACGTATAGAAACAAAAACTGCACACATTTAGCCAGAATTTCCAGTTTCAACACAGCTTTTTCCCTCCGTAAAAAAAAGAAAGAGCTACCAATTGAGAAGAGGGGAGAAAAACAGCACAGAAAAACAGCAACAACTCTCAAATTGCTTGATAAACTCTCACAAGTCATTTGTTTTGCCAAAATCATTTGGGCTTATTTTTCTCAGATGACTAGATAACTTGGAAGAAAGATAAGATCAAACGGAATGATTCCAATCCAAATTAAACTTGATTTATTCCCAATTAATACAATACAATACAATACAATACAATACAATACAATACAATACAATACAATACAATACAATACAATAGTAGAGTTGGAAGGGACCTTGGAGGTCTTCTAGTCCAACCCCCTGCCTAGGCAGGAAACCCTATACCGTTTCAGACAAATAGCTAACCAACATCTTCTTAAAGACTTCCAGTGTTGGGGCATTCACAACTTCTGGAGGCAAGCTGTTCCACTGATTAATTGTTCTAACTGTCAGGAAATTTCTCCTCAGTTCTAAGTTGCTTCTCTCCTTGATTAGTTTCCACCCATTGCTTCTTGTTCTACCCTCAGGTGCCTTGGAGAATAGCTTGACTCCCTCTTCTTTGTGGCAACCCCTGAGATATTGGAACAATGCTATCATGTCTCCCCTAGTCCTTCTTTCTCTTAAGCTAGACATACCTAGTTCCTGCAACCGTTCTTCATATGTTTTAGTCTCCAGTCCCCTAATCATCTTTGTTGCTCTTCTCTGCACTCTTTCCAGAGTCTCCACATCTTTTTTACATCGTGGCGACCAGAACTGAATGCAGTATTCCAAGTGTGGCCTTACCAAGGCATTATAAAGTGGTATTAACACTTCATGTGATCTTGATTCTATCCCTCTGTTGATGCAGCCTGATGCAGTGTTGGCTTTTTTGGCAGCTGCTGCACACTGCTGGCTCATATTTAAATGGTTGTCCACTAGGACTCCAAGATCCCTTTCACAGTTACTATTACTGAGCAAGGTATCACCTATACTGTATCTGTGCATTCCATTTTTGTTGCCTAAATGTAGAACCTTTTATTTACCCTAGTTTCTAGGATGCTTTTTTTGACTCCTCACTGGAGCCTACAGTCTTAGGATTTCCTAGTAGTCTCCCATCCAAGTACTAAGCAGTATCAGGTTAGGCGTGCTTAGCTTTTTGAAACCCAAGCTAGATGTTTCCACCTAATTTGTCCTCTTAATTCTAAAGGAAATTAGCTTAACCAACCCTGTGAAAGCTCCAGCAGCAATACTCCATTCCATGCTTCATCACGCTCATCCTGTTCACTCGGTATAAATTGCTGTAGGCTCTGTTGTCAAGTTTTAAATGTCTACTGAACCACCCTTACAAATATCTGGAGTTTAATGCTGACTGGCGTTCCCGGAGTTTAAATAGCAATGACGTTTCGGGACATACCTCCACGACCCTCCAGGCTTCTTAGTAGGCAAGGAGAAGAGATAAGTAAACACGATCATCTCACCCCTCACCTGTGTCTCTCAGGGATGCGCATAGGTCCCAGATTGGCATACCAGCCTTCTATTTCATTTCGATAAGTGGTCACTCGTCCTCCTACACGTTCACTAGCTTCAAGAACTGTCACCTGGAGGCAAATAGGAAAGCCATTGCATCATTTTGACAATGTTCTTATTATAACTTCTCTGCTCGGCTGCTGTGACTTATTTTGGGGAGACTATTTCTTCATAGCATGACTGATTTGGTTTTGAGATGTCAGTATTGTACGGCTATTGGCACCTCTTCCAGAGGTAGTATTCACTTACCTTCCTTCCTACCGGTTCTCAAATATGAGCATGTGCGCATGCGCTTAGCCTTCCGTGCATGCGCTTTGGCTTTAAAAAGTTCCTAAATGGGATGGCATAGAGCCAGGGCAGGTGGGCCAATCATGATTTCCACTGCTGGTTCCCAAGTTTGGACACCCCTGCTCTATGCGATCAGATCACTTTCTGGGCAAAATGTATTATCCTGGATCTCTGCTAAGTAGGATGTCCTATTTGAATGGTCTGTGTCCACCTCAGTGTCTAATGAGCCTGCTGGGTTTCCAGAGGATTTTTTGGGATTGTCATTTCCTGACAATCAGTTGGACAGCTGGGTCTTGCACCTTGTGAATTCCTAGAGATGGGAGGGCAAAGGATAAGATTGCCCCTTCACAGTCTCTCTCCAGTTTCTTAGGCCAAGCAATTCTTTCATTTTCCAGGTTCCTACAGGAATGAAGCAACTACAGTGGTAGGATTCAAATTTTTTTACTACCGATTCTGTGGGTTTGGCTTGGTGGGCATGGCTTGGTGGGTGTGGCAGGGGAAGAATACTGCAGATCCCCATTCCCTCTCCACTCCTGGGGGAAGGTTACTGCAAAATCCCCATTTCCTCCCCACCCCACTAACCTGCTTTCCAGCTCCGTTCTCCTGTGCAGGGCAACAAAAGAAGACCCAGCCAGCTGGGACTTGGGAGACAGAGAATAGATGGGGGTGGGGCCAGCCAGAGGTGGTATTTGCCCACTCAAAATTTCCGCTACTGGTTCACCAGAACTGGTCAGAACCGGCTGAATACCACTCTGACTGAAGACACTTAGAGCATAAATAGCATAAAAGTGTTATTGAACACTTGAGTCACTGCCACTAAGAATAGCAACTCAATAATACTTCTTTGTGCTTACTGCATCTGGAATTTTCTGATTGATAACCCATTCAGAGTGACCTAACCCCCTTTTACAAAAATGTGGTTACAACAGGGCACCTGCAATGGCACATAAGAGTTTGCATGGATTTTTGCAGATAGTTGCTTGGTTTTATTCCTGGATGCTATTTGGAAAAGATCAAGGGAAGGCAGCTTTTTGCGTTATGATCTGTGATACATTTGAGCTTGTGGACCCCAAGGAAATGAACTGAGTTCTCTGTAGCATAAGTTCTTCCATTTCTCTCTGGATCCATGTCGTTCCTGGCTAAGCAGCCAGGTGGGTATAGGTGGTTGGATTTAGGAGGTAGTCAATGATTTATTTTGGGACGTTATTATGTCATTGTCTTTAAATGAGGTGGTCCATTTGCTCTCTCCTAAAACAATTCTCTTGACTTGGCTACATGTGATGACTTTTCCACTATCACCTTCCCATTGTGAGGAAGATTGTTGAAAAGGAGGCAGATATTAGTTATATAGGATCCTAGAGGGATGATTTATATCCCTTTCAGCCGAGGTCTAGGCTCAGGATTGCAATAGAAACAGACTGGATTGCTCTACAATATAATTTCTGGGAGGGGAGAATGCAGCTCTCATAATCCTAGTAAACCTTTCATTGGCTTTTGGTGCCATCATGTTATCCTTCTGGATTACCTAAGAGTTGGGAGTAAGAGGCATCATTCTAAAGTAATTCTTCAATGGTTTACCTTATGTCCAGCCTCTGCAAGTACGTAGGCTGCACTAAGTCCGGCCATCCCTGCACCTACAACCACAACATGTTTTGGATTTGATGTCGGTTTCAAACCATTTCTGGCGATCTCTAGAAATTCTTCATAATCAGCTTCTCGGAAGCATTCTCCTAGGGGGCCTCCGTCATCTGCACAGCTTCCCAAGGCAGCCAAGAACAGCAGTGAGAAAATAACTGGATAAAACACATACAAAAATGGAATATGTATGAGGGTGGCATTTTCCTGGCTTTTCTTATTCTGGATTTATTGCCTTTGCTCTGTTCATTTGTCCCATTCTTTTGTATGTGTCATTGAACCAATTTCTAACCAGACTTCCTGAGGTCTCCTGCACTACATCTAAACTGCAATAAAATAAGCAACAATGGACGCATAGTCATTCCTTCCACTTCTCTGGTCACACAAAGGATCTCATAACAAATACACCCTCTTCAACCTTAACATCTTCTTTTCTTGGCAGCAATGTGAAAGGGGCAGTGGTGAAATTCAATTTTTTAAATACCGGTTATGTGGCCGTGGCTTGGGGCGTGGCAGGGGAAGGATACTGCAAAATCTCCATTCCCACTTCACCTCTGGGGCTAGCCAGAGGTGGTATTTGCCAGTTCTCCAAACTACTCAAAATTTCTGCTAGTATTTCTCCAGAACCTATCAAAACTTTCTGAATTTCACTCCTGGAAAGGGGTTACAACTGGAAGGGTTTTTGCTTTCCAATTTAGTCCACTAACCAAGGATTTTCTTGGTGGACTCCTATTCAGATTCTTACTTGTTTAGTTTTTTTAAAAGATAATCCTTTCAAGTAGCTGCTATAATACTTAAAAAGAAATTACGGTAATCTGACCTGAAAATGGTGCTCAGATAGATGTTAGTGCTTCCCAAGATACAGTGTATCTTCATTTGTGGACAAGTCCTCTGTCATCTTTTCGGGTTTTTACTGGCAGATAGAAAAGGTACTAAGAAAAAAGTGTGCTTCCAAAGTCTTTCCCTTTGTCTTCAGCCACAATATTTCTTAATAATTGAGTTACAGAAACAAAATCCATCCAGATGCTATAGGACCAGGAATTGGATATGTCTAGTTTAATGAAAATAAAGACTAGGGGTGATACTATAGCAGTGTTCCAATATCTAAAGAGCTGCCACAAAGAAGAGGGGGTCAATATATTCTCCAAAGCACCCAGAGGCAGGACAAGAAACAATGGGTGGAAACTAATCAAGAAGAGAACCAACTTAGAACTAAAGAGAAATTTCCTGACAGAATAATTAATCTGTGGAACAGCTTGCCTTCAAAAATTGTAAGTGCTCCAACATTGGAGGTTTTTAAAAAGCATTTGGACAACCATTTGCCTTGAAATGTTATAGGGTTTCCTGCTTTAGCTGGGGGTTGGACTGGAAGACCTCCAAGGTCCCTTCCCATTCTATTATTCTGTTATATCTGGAGTTTTTCTGATAGGCTCAGTCTCATGCTGCTACAGCACTTGGACGATTTCTGATTGGCTAGGTCCCATGATGTGCCATTTAGTGTATAATATTTGAAAGTTGATTTGTGGGAAAATCCTGATTCCTAGATTTCTGCAAAGATTACAAAATTCAAAACATCATTCTATTCAATTTATTTCTTGCCAAGTGGCTATTTGGCTACTCTGACACTCCTCCAGCACTACGTTCAAACTGACTATGTATTGATACTAATTGATTTTGAACACAACTACTTTCTAGCTCTATGCTACCAATTTTAAGGCGTGATAGTCAGAACGGTAATGAAATGTTGGGCTTAGACAACTTAGAACTACACCGCCTTCAATCTGACCTGAATGTAGTGCACAAAATTATTTGCTACAATGTCCTACCTGTCAATGACTACTTCAGCTTCAACTGCAACAATACACGAGCACACAATAGATAGAGGAGTGCGTTCCAGCAGGCACTACTGCCGGTTCGTTCGTGGGCGTGCTGCGTGCGCATGTGCAATGCAATAAAAATTGTTCTGCGCATCTGCAGAGGCAAAAAACAAGATGGTGCCGCCTGGAGAAGTACTTGAAGAATGAGCTGCAGATTGAACAAGGAATTTCGTCTCCACAGGCTGGAAATGTGGGGGGGGGGTATCAATGTTCCCTCTAATTTTTTTTCAATGTGAGCAGAAAAGTATAGTGTTTGAGCAGCACATTTTCATGCCTGAGCACCTGAATTTTTTTCACAGATGTCACCTAAGACAACAACGAAATCAGTATTATTTGAAACTCAAAGTTATGTTTCTTCAAGGTACCCGCTTAATTAAAAGTGTTATATAATATCAGTATCACTTAACAACGCTCCTGCTTAGCAACCAAATTGTTGGCTCAGAAACTCTGGCATTTGAAGCACGCAAGTCTTAAAGCTGTCAAGTTACAAGACCCTTGCACCCCTAACCCTTTAGAAAAAAAACCCAGGGGTCTTCAAACCTGACAGCTTTAAGACTTGTGGACTTCAACTCCCAGTATTCCTCCTCCAGTCATGTTGGCTCAGGAACTCTGGCATTGAAGCATGCAAGTCTTAAAGCTGTCAAGTTACAAGACTCTTGCACCCCTAACCCTTTAGAAAAAAAACGCAGAGGTCTTCAAACCTGACAGCTTTAAGACTTGTGGACTTCAACTCCCAGAATTCCTCCACCAGTCATGTTGCAGCGTGGATCTGCTCCATCTTTGGTTTCTTCATCGTGGGCAGGGCTGCTGCTGAAGATGCCGACGAGCTGCCACCAGAATAACTGCTGCTACCTCCTCCTCCTCCAACAGCACCACCACATTTGCACCTGAGGTCAGCGCCACGTTACCCCTGCCCCCTCCTCCTCCGCCGTGCTTTTGAGGAGCCATGAGGCTTTTCCCCCCCTGCTCCCCCCGCCTTCCTAC